>NC_086172.1:44973166-45283000 GCF_023053635.1 Elgaria multicarinata webbii
AAAAATAATAATACAAATCACATTTTTTTTAACCCCTCCTCCCTATTTCAACAATACTGAAGATGTTTCTTAGCCAATCAGAGATCGATGGAACATTTTGTCTCTTCCAGTATCTGGCCCATACCATTTTTGCATCAACCAAATCATAAGCTCATTTTCTTGTCCTCATAAACTGTAAGAGTCATCCAGACTATGACAGTGAATCCAAAGTTATTCTACAGCCCAACATCAAAGAAATTATTTTTATAATACCTTCCCAGATTTCTCTTTTCTGACAAACCTTCCATAAAAGGAAAAAAAAATCATTTGCGCAGGTACTTTACACTGAGTAGAAACCCCCTCCCAACAATCCATAAATATTTCTGGGCCACTTTTAGCCTCTTGCCTGATTGACACTGTGCCTATCTCCAGATTCTCCTGTGCTCTTGGGACTTTCCTGGTTGATAAGATACTCCATTTGCCTTCCAAATTGCTTGTACCTGCCTTTGCTCCAGCTCTTCCAATCCTTCAACTTCCACTAAGGATTGCATCCTGTCAAGGAGGTAGCCAAATTCTATCACTGACTTTCTCTCCTCTCTCCAGAGGTTAACCATAGCTAAGCCTAAATGAGTCCATTAATAGATAACAAGATATATTAATTGGTCATATATTAATTCCATTATCAAGACATCATGATCATCCATATAGCTATTGGTTATCTTAGTGCTTCCAATATCAACATAGGTGTGTGCAAGGGGTGTGCCAGGGTGCCCAGGCACACCCTAATGTCTCAAGCAATAAGCATCTCCTCAATCCTCCCCTCACCTGCAATGGCCCTCCTACAGTCAGACAAGCCGAACATCAGTGTCTACAGTGTTTAATAAATAAATGAATAAAAAATGTCCTTTATGATTGAGTATTCAATAAATGTTCACCTTTAAAAAAATCCCTGAGTGCACACCCTAATGAAATGTGCTATGCATGCCTATGAATATTAGATTTTTAAAAATACAGTATCGTGATTTCCCCCCCACCCCACCCCAACTATATACACTTGAACTTTTCGCTCTGATCCAAGGCCTCTAACAGTGGCCTCTTACACTTATTTCAGATTCAATGAAAGATCTTTAAGGGGGGAACCATTACACAACTTATATGTAGACAGTAATGACAATGGGTTTGTCAGCCATTAAATTAAGAAGACTTCCGCTGTGACTTCAGCTGTGTTAAAACATTTGGGAGTAGAGGAGGTTATACAGAGAAGGCTGTCTTTGTGTGTGTGTGTGTGTGTGTGGTCATTTTACTTTGAAATTTTGATATAATTTGGGCTTGTTAAACCTAAAACGAGCCACTGTGCCAATGATAAGAGATGTACAAATTGACTATAATCAAAGGAGTGGGTTCTTTTGAGATATTATTCAAACAACAGTCAATATATATTTTAGCGACTAACATATGCTTAATTCCATTCCTGATACATAAAAACAAATTATCTAAAATGGTGCTTTCGTTGTTCTCACAATTTGCCCACGCTACAAATTTAACAAAAGGACCTCCAGCATTCAATCTTCTTATGTTTTTAACAAGGCAGTTTTGTTATCAGGGCAACTAACTTTTCCTTAACAGTTGGAAGTGTCTAATATTGAAAAAGTGTGTTTTTTTTTTAAAAAATTGCAGCTTCCATAGAAATGCCTGATCTGTCAAACATCATTTCTTCACAGTCATTTAAAAATAATAGGGATGCAAATGCAGGTATACCCAATGAAATAAAAATCCAGGACTCTAAAACAACTTACTATATTCTATTATTAACTGACAGGCAAATTAATTTTAGTGGGAAGATTTTGACGTGTTCATTGCTAAAATGGTTTCTTCCCAGAAATAATCTTTTTTTTAAAAAAAAATTCAGGACAAAAAATGGGAGGGGGAAGGCTTAAATCCCTTCCTCCCAAATCACCATGGTCCTAATCGGAATCAGGGTCATGCTTGCTTACACAGAGGTAAGTAGGCTACTCATGCATAGCTCTGCTATATGTGATTTAAATAAGATGATAAGATAACCCATGATGGCTTATCGTTCCATCCAAATCCAGTCAATGTCTAGTTTAATCCTCATGTGCATAGTCTTCATACATAACCAAGGCATCTGTGTTTTTCTTTTTTAACCCTCCCCCTTGTGGTGCGTGTGTGGAATTTTGCCATTCATGCACTTACGTGGAGGTAACTAAGGCCATGGCTAGACCAGGCCTATATCCTGGGATCGTCCTGGGATCATCCCTGTACATCCAAATGACACACAGGGGATCCTGAGAGCAGGCAGTGATGACCCCTCCATTTGCCTGGGATAATTCTTAGGTCTAGCTAAGGCCTAAGTCTATCATGTATAACTCTGCTGTGCATGATTGAAGAATGTCTAATTTGGTCATCAGCTTGGCCTTCATGAGTAACTTCTGTGCAAGTGATCTTGCAGGGTCATACCCAAATAAATAAACTACATGGTTTGCTACCGTAGCAAGTACATCTCTGTGATTTTGTGATTTTATGATGGATTTGTGGATTTGTGGTTTTATGGATTTGTGATTTTATGATGATGATGATTAAGACATCTCTGCGCTATAATATCTACCAACTGAATATTGATTATACTTAAGGTACTTCTGAATGACGCCTCTCTCTCTCTCTCTCTTAATGGTGAACAGTTGTAATAATATTATTACTATTGCATTTATATCCCACCATTTTTCCTCCAAGGAACCCAAGGTGGTGTACATAATCCTCCTCCTCTCCATGTTATCCTCACAACAACCACCCTGTGAGGTGGGTTGGGCTGAGAGTCTGTGACTGGCCCAAAGTCACCCAGTGGGTTTTCATGGCCGAGTGGGGACTAGAACCCGGATCTCCCAACTTCCAGTCCAACACTTTAGCCACTACCCCACACTGGCTAAAGTACACTCTCTGTACTCAGGGCATACACACCTACCCACTTAGGTGACCACCTCATGCATCGACCAGGTGATGTCTGGCTCACAAAAGCTTATGCCTTTAAGGAGCCATAAGGCACTTTGCAGTTTTTGCTGTAAAAGTCTAATGTGGCTAGAGTAAGTAACAATAGAAGGCATATTCATTTGATATTGGTATTGGATTGTGCATGGAGTATGACGATGAGGTGCCCCTTACATGGGGAGGACGTTGGCTCTATAGCTTATAACTGGGGAGCACAGCTTGTGGAGGCACATCCCACCTGATAGATCATACCCAGGGCATGTCTACACTTCCTGGCGTTCCGGGAGGGAGAGGGGAAGATCTCGCGATATTCTGCTCGCGAGATCCTCCCCTTTGGACAGACGCATGTGTGACATCCCGAGGGGAACGAGGGATGTCGTGCCCGCCAGTGTTTTTAACAGACGATGAGTGCACGTGCGCTCCAATGCAAATGTAAGGTGTGTTGTTGTTTTTTATTATAAATTTTTATTTTCCAATACTTAAACATACATCAATACAATTAAAAGAAAAACAACCTAATACATAAACTCTAAGTAACATTTATATCATATATTCTCGCTTAATCTATTTAACATAATCATACTTAACATAAATGTGCACCCCCCCACCTCGGGATCTCATTCCTGTTTCCAAAATCTCATAGTATCTTCTGCTGGTGGCTTCCCACTTCCCTTAGAAAACACAAATATTAGGAACTTTTTCCAAATTCCGTCAAAATCATTTGTTTTTGCTATACCTCTTCTAACTTTAATATTACATGTCAGTTTATCATTAATAGCAATATCCCATACTTCTTTATACCATTCTTCAATACAATAATCACCTTGAATCTTCCAGTTCCTAGCTAGAATTAAACTTGCTGCTGTCAGCAAATTCGTTATCAATTCCTTAATTTCTTTACTACATTTAAAATCTTCTTGTAGTGAGAGTAATGCAACTCTTAGTGTTTCTTCTATTTTCATTCCAACAATTTCTTCAATCTCTGAGAACACCATCTTCCACAACTTTTGCACATATTTACATTCCCACCACATATGTAAATACGTTCGTTTTTCACCACAACCTCTCCAACAATTTGCTGAATGCTGATTATTAATCTTGTTTAATCTAACCGGGGTTAGGTACCACCTCCATATAATTTTATAATAATTCTCCTTTATTCTCACTGACATATTTCTCAACACTCTTTGTCTCCATAGTCCTTCCCAACTCTGCTGTCCTATCTGTATCTTCAGATCTGTCTCCCAAACCGATTTTCCTACACTATCCATCAAGCCTTTCTCCAGTAATATACTATATATTTGACTCATTAAACCTTTTGTCACTGTATTATCTCCCTTATCAATTTATTTTTTATCAATTAATTTCTCAAACTTCGACATCTCTCTACACTCTCCATTTTCTCTTAACCAATTTTTAGTCCATTGTTCCAATTGCCAATAATTTAACCAAGTTAATTTTCTATCTTTTAGAACCTCTTCCATCTTTTCTCTTGTGTTCATCCCTCTGAACCATTCTCTTAATTTCATTTTATTTTCCTCTATTAAAACGTAAGGTGTTTTTTTAAAAAACAAACTGCTCCCACTCGCTCCACACCACCCCTGATGGGCACAGAGTGCCTGAAGAGCTCCTTGCTCTGTGCTATGTTCCTGCCTCCTTGTGTTTACTCGCGAGAAGCCAGGACGAAACCAGGAAGGCCGCCCACACCTCCCACGGTCTCGGGACGATCCCAAGACCGGGGGGAAATTGGGCTAAAAGCCATCCCACTTATCCTGGGGAAATGGAGGGCTCATCCCTGCCTGCCCCCGGGAACCCCTGTGCGACTTGTGGTTGCACAGGGATGATCCCGGGACGATCCCCGGGATAAGGCATGGTGTAGACATGCCCCCAAAGTATTCTATTGAAAACATCTCACAGCATTTCACTTCATTTCTAAAAGCTTTTGAATCGTTCATGCAGTGAGATGCCCTTGGAATGTGCAACAGTATTTAGAGCCCAAATACTCTAGACCCCAAACCCCAAGAATTCAATCAGGTAGTGAGGATTGTTCTTTTTGCTGTAGCCCACCAGTGTATTATTTTAGAACAGGATGAAGACATACAAACGTGTCTGAATTGTTTGTCGTCTGAGAATGAAACAGTACAGAAGCCGTGGAATAAATCAAATAAAATTGTTCCAGTGCTTTATTTCCACATATTTTATAATCCTTCAACCTAACTCCAGCTGATTGAATGAGGACAAATCAAACTTTGAGATAACTTTTGCAAAACTTAACCTGTAGAATACAGCCTGATGACTACAAAACCCATGTTGAACACACGTGTAAATGAAAAGCACAGGAGCAAAAACATACAAGGGGGGGCTTTAATTTGTTGGGGGCTTTAATTCGTGTAGTTTCTGAGTTTCCATTGGGGGGCAGGGGAAGGTGCAGCATAAGTTTTGAAAAGAAACAAATGTAAATGATGCAAACAATTGAGCATATGTATAAATATGAATTTTGCATGGAACCCCACTGCTCAAAGCTTAAATCTTTCAGGGAAGTTCAGATATGTTTAGAATTCATGATCTCAAAATGAATGTGTTTTAGTGCTTCTCCTTTGTCAAAGACAATCACTGCTACCAATTAATAAATGAGAGGTTGTTCACCATTGGATCTTCAGCCAACCTGATGCTCTCCAGATGTGTCAGGCTATGTTGGCTGGGGATAATGACAGTTGTAGACTGACACATCTGGAGTTTGGGAGAAGGCTCTTCTAACCATTTCTATTTAATTATTGGCATTTATATCTGAGAACAAATATATTAAATAAAAAAAACCTCTGGCATATTTTGGCCAGACCATGGTTCGACAAGGTGGCTTCTCTCTTGGATTCTACGTAAAGGCACGATGACCATCCTCAAGGCTTTGAACCAGGTCAAACACCTGTGGAAAGGCCATAGCTCAGTGGTAAAGCATCTGCTTTGCATGCTGAAGGTCCCAGGTTCAATTCCCAGCATCCAGAGCCAGTCCAGGGCATTTTGCTGCCTGATGCGAAGGACAAGGTGATGCCCCGCTGTGGCAAAGGCTCTATCTTGGGGTATGTCTACACCAGCCCAATATCCCAGGATTGTCCCAGGATTGTCCCTGTGCATCCAAATGACACACAGGGGATCCCGGGAGCAGGCAGGGACGATCCCTCCATTTGCCTGGGATAATCCTTAGGTGTAGAAAGGGCCATGGCTTCAATTGAAGTGAGGTGGCTGCTGGTCACCATACTTTTCAATCCAAGGGAAAACCACCCCATGGTGGTTACTCAATGGCCAGTATGATTGGCTTTTCTGGGCCGGGTGACCTACGGCAGCGATGGACAGGCAGAAGCAGAGGAGACACGTGCTTGTTCTGTCATCTTCCCAACCCGCCATGTGAGCCAACTTGCCTCATGATAGAACCAGCCCTCAGCTCTTTCTCTGAAACCCCAGAGAGCTGCTGCCAGTCAGTGTAGGTAATGCTGAGCTAGATGGACCAGTGGCCTGACTCAATATAAGCCAACTTTTTTCAGTTCCTCCTTGTGGATCCATGCAAGCAGCGAAGCTCACTGCTCCTTGAGCTTTATTGCACATTGGCACACAGAGCACACAGGCTCTGAGAAGGTGAGTTCAAGGTTCCTTGACACTGTTATAAGCAGCAGCAAAGGTTATAAAGGGAGAATGAGAAATAACTGTAAAATGAAATTGCAAGTGGGAGCATATTTTAAAGGCACGATCCAAGAAATTATCTAAAAGTGTCCCACTGGGGAATATGGACAAAGCATCAAAACTAAAATAAATGTACACTAGAATCCTTAGCTGGAAATTATCCTTCAGGCAACTGCTTCTTTTTAAAAGCCACGTGCAAATTTTAATTAGATTTGCGATATTTTCACAGTGGATTAACCTGACACTTCATTAACAAAAAAAAGAGGGAAAGAACCTGTCCCCCCCTACCCGCGCTCTCTTTCTTTCCTAGCTAAATCCTTCTCACTTGTCCCAATTTTTAAATAATTTAAGAATCTTTTTCTTTAATCCCTTTCAGTAAATGAATTTTTGTTAATGTTAATTCCACCCAGTCTGTAGATGTATTTGCTACAGCTATGCATATGGAGAATCTCTTTTGGAGATTATTGGATTAACGTTTTTTGGGAGATTACCCTAGAAAATCTGATGCACAGTTGTGTTGCAATTGTCGAAAAGCTTGGGATTTCTCAGCTTTGATTGCTTTTGATTTGTCTGAGGGGCTTTTCAGTGAAATAGTTGGGAGATTTCTTCCTGTTCAGATCTTTCTAATAGGATTACATTGTCTGTTAGTCTTGGAAGTTGTATACCGATCGCTTGGCAATATTTAGTTCCCCCATCACCAGCTCCTGTATCTCAGTTACACATCTCATTAGTATTATCAAGGACTATGCAAACTTCTGATTATCATTCTATTCACCTTGAAATGCTCACTTCTCTTTTCATCTTTAGTGCATTCCCAGAGGATATAATAAATATTACCAGGCCATATGGCAAATGGGATCAGCTGCAACTCCGTGCAGTTTGTAGAATAACTGCCTCTCCTAACACAGCCATGGCTGGCCCTTTCCATACACTGCTGGCATGGTTATAGAAGCCTGCTTCTGAATTCTGATAGCAAGAGGGAAATAAACGGACAAATGGCATCTCTGAAATCAACAGAACTCAGAGTAGGGGGCACCCTTCTACCCTTTATACCCATTATATTTTGGCCTCTGTCCTACATTCCTCTAGCTGTACAACCTCAGCCATCTGAACATCCTCTGCTCTCCAAGGCAGGGTTAAGGAACAGGTGTCCCTCCAGATATTGTTGGACTGCAATTCCCATCAGCCCTCTCCGCCAGCTGTGCTGGCTAGGGATGATGGGAGTTGCAGTCCAAAAACATCTGGAGGGCATCATGCTCCCCAACCATGCTCTGAAGGAATAAGTCTACGCACGCTTGATTAGGAGTAAGTTCCATGTGAATCAGTAGGATTTACTCCTGCTTGGCATCATACTACAAAACAACTCAGTTCATTCTTCCTTGCTTTCCTCCCACCTACATCTACATGTTCCCACCTCAATCTCTCTTTTCCTTCAAATTCCTCAATCCTTAGCATGTCAAATCACATTTAAACATGCACCCATGCCCGCACACTCAGCTCTCGTGAACTCTGGCCTTCAGATCCTGCGCGTTAAGTGAAAACCCTAGGGCTTGAATTCAATTTCAATTTCACCCTCCAGTGGTGGGCAGGACCGAAGGCAAAAGGAATAGGCAAAAGAGGTGAGGCCCAAAATACCAGAATATTTTAGTTTAAATCTCTTACTGCGACCAGAAACTAAGTCTTAGGAAAGGCATTTCAACCTTTTAGAATGGAGACTGCAAGAAAGTTGGGAAACCACCACATATGATAAGTGGTTGGGGGAAAGGGGTGGAGCCAGGAGAAGGGGTGTGGCCATCTAGGGACCTAAGGTGGGCTGAACATGGCCCCCAAGTCTAAGGTTCCCCACCCCTTCTCTAATATAGCAAGGCAGTGTAAGAACAGAGAAGAAGCCAACATGTAACACCATCTACTGAACAGATGAGAAACAGAAATAATAATTTAAGATTCTGGAGATCTACTAATGAAAGAGCAGTTGACCTCATTGCAATGCACTGGCTCTTTGTACCACAGCTAAGGGACCTAATTACAGGTCCCTGAGCCTTCTATTTTTTTTAACTCTTAGCCCATATGAGGAGGAAGTAGTTGACAGAAACCAAGTAACGGCAAGCCTGAAAAGCTTGTTTTCTTCCCATAAATTGTGACAGACATATTTGCAACAAAAACAGTCCCTCAGAGAAACCAAAATTGTGGTTAGTGGCCACAGCCAACTAGCAGGGATGCTTCACCTTTATCTGCAGGGAGCCACTGTAGGAACACATGTACACCTTATTCACCCCCTACCACAATTCTGCCTTCCCCCCCACCCCCCGGCTGATGTGTTTCCTTCATAT
Source organism: Elgaria multicarinata webbii (assembly GCF_023053635.1). Lineage (NCBI taxonomy): Eukaryota > Metazoa > Chordata > Lepidosauria > Squamata > Anguidae > Elgaria > Elgaria multicarinata. The sequence continues at coordinate 44,982,154 of NC_086172.1, forward strand.
ACACACATATTCCCAGAGCAGCCCTTATACCACAGTGGATAAGTGGACTTCACTTAAAACCCAGGAAATAGCGGCACTGTATTTCATGTCTTGCAGCTCAAGGACTTGACCTGAAGATGCTGAAATTGGGACCTAGGACAGTAGAAAAGAAGCCCACCATGCACTGCATCTCGGGGAACCTCTATAAAGAGCTGTCATAGGCAGCTTTGATGATTGGGAACCCTGCATAATCAATTTCTGGACAAATTTGTGTTGTTTTTAATTAAAAAAATCTAAATAACTCACCCAGCTTTTCAAGATATTCTGTTTTTCTGTTTAAGAATCTGACGTCTTGTCATGGCATTGCAGCATCCATATTGCCAATGGTTCTTCATTCTCTGCCATACTTGACTCTGAAGAGAGATTTACAATTTAGATTGGAAAAGCTCTAAAAATCACTGATTGTTAGATATCTATGGTCTTAGCTAGACCTAAGGATTATCCCAGGCAAATGTTTTCAGGTGAATGTCTCTGCCTGCTCCTGGGATCCCCTGTATGTCATTTGGATGCACGGGGATGATCCCGGGACAATCCTGGGATTTAGGCCTGGTCTAGCCATGGCCTATATCACAAAACTTCTCAGAATTCTGTTTCAAAATGTATATAGAAAGGTGTACCTCATACAAAAAAAAATACATTGAAAATATGACTAGAAATTAGCATCTTGTGAGAAAATATTAACATACTCTACAGCCCTTTTGCAGGGAGGTTAGAATCATAGAATAGTGAAATTGGAAGGGGCCTATACCTGCTCAATGCAGGAATCCACATTAAAGTATATTTTCTTAGTGGCAGATAAATGTCAAAAAAGGATGAAATGGACTTATGAATGAACAAATATAAAACTGAAACAGGCTGATCTGTCCAGCTCAAGTACAATAATCACAGTCTGTGAAGTTTCCGGATGGGAGTAGTGGGCAATTCTGCTCAACTGAACATATTTGTGCACCTGGTAACTAGGGATGTTGAAGGATTCTATTTGTGGGGAGTGGAACTTGATGGATTTTCCCTGGCTCAGCTCCCAGGATTTCATTCTGTTTCCTTCTGCAGGTGCTAGGTTGTTCTGTAGCAGATCGAGCCCATTCATACATTTATGTTTCATTTTTTAAAATGGTGGCAATTTGCAGAAAAGGCATCCTTGAGCAAATTGTTATTAGCGCAAAGGTGGTCTCAAGCAAATTGGGTGTGTGTGTCCTGAAATGTGTGCAAATGTCATCGTAATTTTTAAAATTTTCAATCTTGTGCAACTGCGCATGATTGTAGAACCGCCTGTCTGCTATGTAGCCCTGCAAGAGTTTTCTCCTCTTGTAAATATCCTTGTCAATTTCACTTCATAAGAACATAAGAGGAGATCGGCTGGATCAGACTAAGGGTCCATCTAGTCCAGCACTTTGTTCACATAGTGGCCAATCAGCTGTTGCAAGGTGGAAAAAAGAAAGCCAAGCTCTGGTGCTATAAAACGATCATTTCCTTTATTCTTTAATGAGTTCTTCAATCTGTTCTATGCATTTCGGAAAATATCCTTCATCTGGAGCTACATGTAAAACAAATATAAGGAGGAGATTCGAGATACTACAGAAGGTTGGCAGAGATGCCCGAAAAGAACTGCTTTCCTTTGAATTAAGGCTTTATTGTTTTTATTGTTTTTACTATTGTGCTAAGATTCGTGAAATCACAGTCAAGTGCTTTTTTCCTCAGGTTAGTTCATTTGTTGTGTTTTCAGGTGAATGGGCAAATGTTTCGTTCTAGTGTTTGATGTTAGCAAAGGATTTTAAAAAGGTCATTCATTATCTGATATGGGTGCTATTCAGCGTTTAATCTCAAACTGTTTAAACGTTTCATTTTTAAGTTGTTGCTTGTCTAATCTGTAGCTATACTTGTTTTACATGTAGCTCCTGATGAAGGATATTTTCTGAAAAGCGCAGAGCAGATTGAAGAACTCATTAATGAATAAAGAAAAAGCTTGGCTCTCTCTTTTCCCCCTCGGTTTAGTGGTGCTCTTTTCCCTCTCTTTAGCAAACATCTGCTGAATAGGGACCCACAAGCAGGACAGATGTGCAACAGCAACCTACTGCCCATGTTCCCCAGCAACTGGTGTATATAGGCTTACTGCCTCAAATACTGGAGGTAGTGCATTGCCATCTGGACTAGTAGCCCTAGAATACAGAATATGATTCTGCTGGGTTAAATGTGCGGAGATTATAAAACCGACAATTTCCGCCAGGCCACCATTGCGCGAATAACAATTTGCTCAGGGATGCCTTTTGCATGAATAACGATTTGCTCGAGGCTGCCTTTTATGAAAAAAATTCCTGGAGTCTAGGAAAAAAGAAACTCCGGTACAATCTGCCCCAGCTTTCCAAGGCACTTTGTTTGCAGCCCTTATTGGAGCACATGGGGTCACTCCCCTGACACACAGCTTGGTTTAGCCTGTTGAGCAGAATGCAAAAGCAAGTGAGCCGTTCCCACCCATGTGGCGCAAATGAGCCCAGATGTCTAAGCTGCAGGATGGCATGTCTTAAACCTCTGTTCTGCTATGTGTGCCTCAGAAGGTAAGACCTCCATGGCCTACATTGCGTTAATGCTGTATGAAGAGTGCCCTCCCTCTTCCCTCCCTCTTTACACACTCACACATGCATACACTCACACATGCATACACACACACACACACACAAATCCAGATTTCCAAACTAGCATGCCACTGTTTTCTTGTACATTACTTCTCGCAGAGCACCGTGATTAATCACATCTTAATATAATTTGGGGCCTGCAATGCATTTCCTCAGAGCATGCCACATTCCATTACAGCGCCCAGCTTCTCACAGCAAGGATATGAAATGAAATCAGCTCATAATTTGCCTGGAAATGCATGTACTACACCAAAGAAAAAAACATGTTATCTGTGATTAGTTTGCAGAAGGCCATCTGTCATCTTCCCCACCCTCACCGAACCTGGGAAGACAGAAGGGCTGGAAGAGAGGAGGATGTTTACATTTCACAATGGACCCTGCTTGCTTGCTTGCTCTCTGTCTCAGTTAGTGTCGAGGAAAATCACGTGTAGGGAAAGGATTTGGGTTTGACGGGGAGATTCTAATTTACAAAAAAAGGGGACCATGCTGGCTGCTGGAAAAATGGTACATGGCTCATGCCAGACAGGTGTACATTGCAGCAATTTACAGCTGGAAGCAGGAACCAAGACATTTGACGAGGCCCATTATCAGGAACATGCCTTTCTTTGTGGCATACTTTTCTGAAAGAGCAAATGATTTTGCTCTAATGACAATACTCATTTCGAAATTAAGCACAGCAGGTAGGAAGATCTTGCACAGATGTTGCATATTCATGCTGTGAAATGTGCTGGGTTTCCCCCCACCCCCAAATGTGATAGATATATCAAAGTTAGCTCTTAGACACCACAAGTAGGCCGCAGACAAATCAAGCAACAGTAATCAAGCAATGCAAACGACTTGTTGCACTGGTCTCATCCTACGATTCTCACGGCAATGACCACCAAGGTTGAAAATACCCCCCCCCCCCCGTGCTCTTCTTGGCATAACCAGCAAGGTCAGAGGAAAGGGAAGCAGAGACCCTGAGGAATTGAGAAAGAGCTGTCCAAGGAGAGGCAACGCAGGATGTCAGAAGAGACTTTATATTGAATCAGCTCTGTGGCAGGTAGAAAGGAGTCACGAATTGCAGCAGCCTTCCCCCAACCTGGTGTCCTCCTCTGGATGTTCTTGACTATAATTTCTGTAGTTTCTGGCCATTGGCCATGCTGGCTGGGGCTAATGGGAGTTGTAGTCTGAACCATCTGGTATTTTTAAAAGTTGTATATTGTGTCTTGTCTTGTTGTATTTTGTTTTTTTTAAAAAAACTGTGAACCAATCAGAAAGCCTCAGCTATTACGCAGTATAAAAATGTAATCATCATCTTGAAGGCACATGGCTGGGTAAAGCTGAACTACAGCTTCTTTGCTCCCTGTTTTAATTGTATAGTGCTGCAAGTGTTTTATTCTTCTGCTCTCTCTTTTAAAGTGGGCTTGATTTTACAGTCATGCTTTGGCAACATTATCACTATATTTTATATCATTGTAATTTTTACTTTATACACCCTTCCAGTGAACCATTGTTATAGGATGGCTTATAATTTGACTGATTGAATGAATAAATTATTTAGGTTTTTATTATTAGTGTGATTGTATTATATTAGTGTTTTTATTCCTAGGGGCTCATTTACACCAACCAGGATATTCCCCTATGAAAGTGGATTTAACAGCATTTAACAGCATATGCTAAGTTTGTTTGTTTTTTAATGGACCCCAGAACTGTTGTTGTTTAAAATAGATACTGTTTTATACTATTGTTTTTATATTTTTAATGGTTTTAAATTTTGTATACTTTCTTTTAAATGTCCACTGTTTTTAACTTTTGTAAACCGCCCAGAGAGCTTCGGCTATGGGACGGTATATAAATTTAATAAATAAATAAAATAAATAAATAAGTGGTATGAAAGAGGTATATACAGTAAAAGGCAGGAGCCACACTACTGCTTTATAGCACTATTGAAGTGCACTGACAACTGTTGGGGCCCACTGACACATACCATACACCGCTTTCATACTACTTTCTGAGTGTTATAGCCTGCTTGATGTAGATGTGCCATGGGCCCCAACAGTTCTTAGTGCACTTCAGTAACACTATAAAGCAGTCATGTAGATCCTGCAGGTGCAGTTTAATACCACTACAAGCAGTAGTGTGGCTCCTGCCTCTTATATACCGCTTTCATACTGCTTTCATAGTGGAATATCCTGCTTGGTATAGATGAGCCCTAAGTCATTGTTCTTGCGCTTGCTGTATTTATTGACATGAGTGTAGTAGTTGTGGTTTTAACTTGTTTTAGTATGTAATTGTGTTTATGTTTGTCACTCACAGAGATTTTTTAATAGAACTCCTAAATATAAACAAACAAGTAAACAAACAAACATTTTACGGCCAAATTAGATCCATGCCTAATGGAGGAAGACTATAAGGAGGAAGACTATAAGATGCACTGCTCTTATGGGCAACTTTTGGCCTTCCAGATGTTTTGGCCTACAACTCCTCTCAGCCCTAGCCAGCTTAGTGGTGAGGGATCATGGGAGTTGTAGGCCAAAACATCTAGAGGGCCACATGTTGCCAGGCCTGCTTTATTACCTGTACCTTTCTGATGCAATATTGGGGCACAGTCATCTTTCACCACCAAAAAGGAGGAACAGATGCTTGGGTGCAAAAGCGTATCTTTTTTGAAAAGGGATGATAGTGATGTGATGAGGACAAGAGAATGCTGATTATCAGCAAGAAAGGATAAAAGATGAGAGAATCTGGCTACCCAAGCTTTAATCTCCAAGATTGGAAATTTCAGTAAAGAGCATTAACATGAAACACTGAAGGCAGTGCACCAGCTATAAATACAAAATAATGCAGGCTGATGGAAAGCCAGACCCTCCTGGTTTGTTTTTTGGGAATAACCTATATTATTTATCAAGTTGATTCTTCATGCTGAATAACTGATGTTTCATTTGCTTTCCTGATACAAAAAGAAAACGGAAAATAAGTACTGGATAAAAAACACTTTAATTTACATTGTTCTTCTACAGGGTTCAACCACTGTATAATGCCTTTAAACAACCAGTTCTTTAAAAATTTATGGGGCAAATATTTGCCCCAGAAATCTCTGCCAGACTTCTGCAGCAACCTGCATAATAAGCTACCTTGAAAATATTTATCCCAAAGGAACGTTATTGGTCTTCTACATATCTCTCAGAAGCTTATCTCTCTCAGAGGTTTATAACTTTTATATAACTTTTGAATTCTGTTAACTCATACCAGAAGTCAGAATTGAAACTGCATTCTTGGTGTCACTTTGTTCTGGAGAAATGGCATGGAACATGATACCTGCTGATCCATGTTCTGGCTAAAGACAGAAATCCCACATCATAAAATCCCTAGACAAGGACAAATTCATCACATGCAGAAAGGATGATTTATTTCTGCATTGAAAAGGACAGTTTTTGATGCAGGACATGATGGCATACTGATTTCTTTGGGCACTTGGCCCTGCTCCATAGACCATCATTTCAACATGGGGTGAACCTCCTTCCATTGACAGTTACTGGCTAGGTATGCCCCGATCCATGTTCCTTCTGACCACTGGAAGGGGTGTGGACACTCACAGTAATGGGGACATAGGAAGCTGCCTTACAGCAAGTCAGATCTGTGCAAAGCATGTAATGCTATTGAGCTATGGTTCCTCCTCTGTGTAACGGCCAAGCTCCTTGAAATAATGACTTTGGCCTATGCAGGTATCATTGCCATAGCAGCATCTCTATGATAACTAATGTATACACCACACAATGTGTTAATTGCTTCCATTCAGAAGCATTTTGTCTGGAGGCAATGCAAAGAGCAGACCATGTGGTAAAACTGTTTCTGAACTGTATGGCTCAGATTGCAGGTGTGACAATCATGTTTGAATGTTCCCTCACAAAAATATCCCTGAACACTGAAAACTAGCATGTAAGTGAGAGGTTAACCTAGGATCCTTTCCGCTGACATCCTAGTTTTCTGTGTGCAGGGAGCTAATTATATATGGGACCCATTCATTCCTCTGATCCCACTCTGGCAACTGGTATTAGTATTGGGCACAAGCAGAGTTTTACCATTCTGTTGGTGTATATTGTAGTAGGATGTAATATTTGTGATGTTTGATCTGCAATGATTCATTCACACATATTACAATCATCAAGTGATGAACATGCATGTTTGAAATACCCCTTAACTTCTTCAGATGTAGCCCCCTTTGCAGGAATGAAGGATAAAGCACAACATCCTGTCAAATATTCCCTAAATGTGGTCCTTGATGATGAGTCACCAAATGATGCGCTTGCATGTGTGAACTAAGTTTACATTATAGCGATGATGGGTAAATTCCGTTTGGCTACATCTTGAAAACCATTCATAATTTTGAGAGCTGACCTACAAAATGCTTTAAAAATTCCCAACTAAAAACAACCTTGAAGATTGGTTTTGACAGTTGTAAGAACCTTCTTCCCAAGTAAAAGCCAAAACCAAGACTCTTAGAAGATAAAGGGGTAATCCATGACAGGGAGAACTTAGCTAAAATTTATGCCTGGGTGTGTCATTTCCTGTCATGGATAGGGTGGACATCTCTCCTCTTTTATAGAGGACAGCCCTCTATTTGAAAGGCTGCCGGAGGACCAGCCTCTGTTTGAAAGCATCTTTTGTTTGAAGAGTTCTCTAGTCAAAGCGGAGTTTAAAGGTAAAGACCCACTGTCCACCAACAGTTAGCAACTGTACAGCAGACCGAACAGACAGGCATTAACAGGCATTAATAGTGCAACACACTGGTCACAGTGTGGTGCACTATGGTGAGTGGTATTGTATTCCTATTTACATTATAACGATGATTTCTAAACTTGCATCTCTACATATACATTTGCATAATTTGCAAATTAACATCCCTTTTGTCATCTGTTTGGGTGATGCCTTTGCCCTTTTGGGGGCAATTCATTAATGGCCGCCCTAGAGCTTGGGATCTGTAAAATTTTCTGTCTTCTGAATTAAGAACGTAAGAAGAGCCCTGCTGGATCAGACCGAGAGTCCATCTAGTCCAGCACTCTCTTCACACAGTGGCAAACCAGATGTCGACCAGGGACCAACAATGCAGGACACAGGTGCAACGGAACCCTCCCACCCATGTTCCCCGGCAACTAGCATATATAGCCTGGCGAATTGAATCAGGAGGCAGAGAAAACGATACTTTTGACCATGCTAAGAAGTGTCATGTCTGTTGAAAGAGAGGCTAGATATGTACATGGCTTCCATCTCTAGCAGACTCTGCATGTGAGCTGCTAGCTATTTTCCCTTCTGTAAAGGGGCAATCTTATGCATTTTAGACAGAAAAAGGTCCTACAACTCCCAGCATTCCCCAGCCAGCATGAAGTTGTAGGACTTTTTCCTGCCTCGACATGCATAGGGTTGCACCCTAAGGTATGTTTGTTTGTAGGCTTTGTAATGGGGGACTGGTTCACAGCAGGGGTGACCCCCATTTTGAGCCAGAACTGAATTCAAAGGAACCTGGGCCTGGCATGAAATGGGGCGGCATTCTTCACACAAAGGCAAGTTTGCATTTCAATCCCCTTTGCAAATTTGCCCCTCCCCCTTTCAATACTAAATTATGGGGCAAAAATGATGGAACTAATTTCCAGTGGCGAAGTAGGGGCCCTAAGTATGTCTCATTAGATGATATTCTAACTAGCAATTTAATTTACCTGCTACTCCTTGCTTTCTTGGTTGAGCCATTATTTTCTAACGGCAGAAGACTGTCAAATTAAGGCATACTAAATCTGTGGTCTTCCTATCATCCATCATGGCAGTAATATCTTCAAACGACTCCTGTGTGTTAGTAAAGCATGACCTTCTCTGCCTGAATCTATGCAAGTGACTCTTAATCAAACTCCTCATTCCCAGGTGTCCACCAATCACTTCTCCTTAGAAAAACTATTTTCTCTCTACAACTGCTATGGGACTACTAGTCTCAGTTAGTCTCCTGATTTCCTAACAAATACTGTACTGCTGACCTTTTGAAATTCTTCTCTGCTGTTCTTTAAAAAGAATGTTGTAAGCTTTTATCTCCTATGTAGGGAATTAGTATTTGTGTTTATTGAGGATTTTTACAGTTTCCTTGCTAATTTATTTCTCAACAGATGCATGAATTTGTCTCTTTCGAATCCCCGTAGTACATTAAGGCTGGGATTCTGTGCACCCTTAGCTGAGAGCAAGCCCCACTGAACTCTGTAGGGCTTCCTTTTGCGTAAAGGATCACATTGTAATTGTTAGTTCACCCTATCGATCTGGCCATTTCTTGAAGGTTTTCTGCTGATGTCTATCTTTGAAAATGCCTAACATCAAAACAGAGGTGGTGGGTGAGCAAAGAGAAGACATTTTCAACCTGGCACAGGATTCATCTTGCATCCTGAAATTCCCTTGAATCTTGACACTTTAGATTCCAGGTTCAGATGTCTTCCTTCACCCAGGCATTTTAGAGATGGGTCAATGCTTCTAGGCAGATTCTGCTGTTTTACTGTCGGTTTGGTGGATGAGTTTGTTTTATTGTGTTTGATGTGGTTATAAACTTCCCTAAAATCATATTGATATAGAGCAGTATTTACAATTTTAATAAATAATAAAATATAAAATATTGTTCAGAAAAGGTATTGGTGCATGGAAAACCTTCTGGCTATAGTTTCCATTGTTTCTGGATGCATTTTCTCTCTAATAGGCGGACTAAACCTGAGGGGAAAACATATTGTTTTAAAGTTGATCTATCTCACAATCCCCCACACCCCCACCGCCACTCATATGAAATTTGACCTGGAATGTAATCTTTTGTTAGTTACACAATTATTACTTTTAGGATGCAATCCTATGCAAGTATAGACAGAATGAAGTCCTACAACTGCTGGGAGTTGTAGGACTTTTTTTCTGTCTAAACATGCATAGGATTGCACCCTTAATGTCTTAATGGATAACTTTATATCTTGAGTTTCAGTTTGCAAGCAAGGATTCCCTTTGTTGTGCTCCATTGTATAATTCAGAAGAAAGCTTCCTGTGAATGTATTCTGCATGGGCAACTGTTTGCGTCGGTGAAGGAAAGTGCTTTGCATATGTTTTGGGATCCTCTATCACAGACTTCTCGAAGCTGATGTTTTGGACTATAACTCCCAGGATTCATGACCTTTGGCCATGCTGGCTAAGGCTCTTGCGAGTTGAAGTCCAAAACATCAGGAGGGTCCCAGGACGGTCAAGGCTCCTTGATTATATGCGCTCTCCATTGGACACAGAGATATTTTTGTGTACATATGGCTTTCCTGGGTCTCCACCCACATGTGCATATGGCTATAGTTGGTTGGGAGAGGAATCCACTGGACTCTTGCATTGCATGTATACTAACGAACACCTAGGGTGCCCAGGTGTCCTTTTTTATAGAGTACTGTCTCTATTTGAAAGCCCCTCCTCCTAAATTTCAGTTTAAACATATGAAACCATAAGAACTGTTGCCCACCAACAGTTAGCACCCAGGCAGCAATAGGAACAGGGAGGCATACAGATCACCCAGTTATAGCCTCTGCAATATGCTGAGATGTACTGAATTTCAATAATAATAATAATAATAATAATAATAATGTTTATATTTGCATCTATACATATAAATTAACATATGCAAATTGGCACCCTCTTTTTCTGTGATGCATTTCTTCTTTGGGGGCGATGCGTAAGTATCCATCTTATGGACTATGCAGGTGGCTCTGGCAGAATTCATTCCCTGTTGGGGTGGGGAGCTGGACCAAGGTACCCCACGGTACCTCCCTTCTCCCCACAACAGGGGATCCGCAGACTCAAATCTGAAAATGGATCATTTTGGGGGTGGAAGTGTGATTCTTCTCTGCAAAGGGGCTACACTCCGCACAGAACATTGGGTGCGCATTGGTGCAAATGCTGAAGCTTGAATAAATAAAGTTATATTTTAAGAAGTTGAAGCAATAATAGTATAACAAAAGATTATGTGCCAGGCTATCTTGCAAATAATAAAAATCATGGCCTCAAAAGTTGAACTTATTCAATTCTATTGTGAATATTTCCAATTATTCTATTTAAATTATGTTTTCCTTTTCTCTACATATTTCTTTTCCCCACTCTTATGTCTCGTTTTTATTTCATTTGCCTTTTCTACAGTGTCAGCTTATTTCTTACACTCTGTCCTTTGAAGGAGTATTTATCATCATTCTAAAGTGGAGGATATTGTGATTATATAACAAACAAGTTTGCATAAACCAGTAAATGGATCAGATAGACTCTTTGTTCTTTCCCATTACATAGTTCAGTAGCCACTGTTGCTGGTTTAACACCTAAATAAATGTGTGTGTGTGTGTGTGTGTGTGTGCTTGCTTTAAAAAAATCAATACGCAGTTAGTAAACTTGACTCAGTGCTCAACAACAACAGTTTCCTGTGCGACATTTCTGCATAATTAGAGTAACATAATTTCATGCATTCCGCTAAGGCAGGAGCTTTGTGCAAATCTTCTTAAAAGGGGCACAATCAATGCCTCAAGGGGACACGGGAGTCATGATGCCATTTCTCTCTTGACCTTTCTGCATCGATTGTGCATTGTGCATAGAGCCCCTGTGCATACAGCACATAGAATCTGCATGAAGGATTTTTGCTCTGCAAAAAGTACATTATATCTCCACATATATAGCTCCTATACATGGAGGCAATGCTTTTGGGGGGGGATTTCTGGGGAAGTTGCACTCAATGGGCCTCCATTTCTCCACCTCTTTACCACCAACTCCATATTGCCTTCTTCCTTGGGACCCAATCTGCAAAGCTGCCCAAACGGCAAGCGCAAGGCAGGTGGAGGATGCTGTGCCATCTCCTTTCTCTCCTCAATGCTCCCATGCTTAGAGACGGCAGAGGAACCGATAACAAATGCAAGGAGGAGGAGGAGGAGTGGCAGGGCCCTGAAGCCCTGGGAGTCAGCAGTGGGCCCTTGCAAGTGCCCAACAATGCTGACCACCCCCCCGATGTCAGCCCTGCTTGGAGGCTCTGCACAGAAGGCCCAATCCATGTGTGTAAGTCAACATGAGAGGCCAGCTAGCAAGAACAACCCTGGGACCACTCTGACCCTGGGCATGTCTTCACCAGGCAATATCCCAGGGATCACCCCGGGATCGTCCCTGTGCATCCACATGATGCACTGGGGATCCCAGGAGCAGGCAGGGATGATCCCTCCATTTCCCTGGGATATTGCCATATCCTTGTTTCTCATTTTTCCCCACAGTCTCAGGATCATCCCGGCTCTTCGCAAGTAAATGCGAGGAGCCGGGAACCAGGCACAGGGCATGGAGCTCTTCAAGTGCTCCGTGCCCATCGGGGGTGGGGAGGGGAGCGGGGCTTCTTCTTTTTTTAAACTTACTTTTGTGCTAGAGCACAGGTGTGCTCCAGATCCTGTCTTTTTTTTTAAAAAAAAATGGCGGGCACGACGTCCTTCTTCCTCCCTGGACATCGCGCACCACGTGTGAACACAGCGCAAGATCTCCCCTCCCTCCTGGATCGCTGGGAGGTGTAGACATGCCCCCTGAATTCACAGTCCATTAAATTTAGGGGAGACCCAGTTTCACCCAATGAAATTCACTGTGTAGTCTTGTACAAATCAATAATGTACTTCACAAAGCTATTACGAAAACAAAATAGGCTAACCTCATGTCTGCTGCCCTGAGCTCCCCTGAAGGACAGCAAACAAAAGTAAATAGGTAGGTCTGAACAAACAAATGACCTTTGTGTTTGCAACTGCTCAATTTGTATTGAATTATGGAATCAGGAGAGAGGCCTTGTGAAGAGTCAGAACAGCATGTAACAAACAAATAACAAAGACAGGCCTCCGTCATTTTAAAAATAGATAGAATGCTGTATCCAGAAAAACAACAGCACATAGCTGTTTATTTTAACCTGTGTAGACCAATGTGGCACTCCCCACCCACCCATCCCGAAATTGTCTGAGGTTTCTGGGCCATCTGCTCAGTTTTATTTGTAAGGTTCAATAATACCAAGGCACTAATGATTTTCACAGTTGCAAGTTCCTGGGAATTACATATGGAGTCTTCCAATAACCAGACACTTCAAGATGCATTATTATTGTTGTTGTTGTTGTTGTTGTTCAGAAAATTGGAGGTGGTGGAGGGAGGCACCAATTAGTAGAAAGAAGGAACTGGGTGAGATGATCTCAACAGACGTTAGGAAACAGGTTTATTGAAATAAGGTACTGAACCCCAATATGTTCCTTCTAGGTGTAAAACCCTTCTTCAAGGGCTCTTCTTCATTCCAATAGGGCTTACTCAAAAGGACATTTTTCATAGCTTCTTCCCTGTGTCATTATAGTACCAAGACAGAGATATTGTTTCCAATAAGAAGGACCATCCTATTTTGAGCTCTAGATGTTTCTGGAAATGAATTAGCAATTTGGTAATGGGGCTTATTTTTCTCAAAGGAGCCATGTTGACAATCCATGGGTCCTCAAAATTCCTAGAGTTTTAGCCTGAATAGGACCCCTCCAATTACCCACTTCCAATATGACGTTCAACAATGTGTGAATTATACCCTTAGTTGTAACCATGTCATGCCCAAACTAGGGCTGGACAAAAAAAATGCCAAAACCAAATCTTCATCACTGAAACTGTTCCGGGGGCACTGATCCCCAACCACTCATTTCTAGAACCTGAAATCACCATTCAAAATCACTGAAAGGTCAATATTGGCTATTTTCAGTCCAGCCCTACTATGGGTAAGAAAGGGTTAAGACTAAGGGCAGTATCCACACCTGCTCACATGTCAGAGCAACCCACTGCTAGCACAATGGGGAGCTAGCGGTTCTGCAAGCAATCATGTCAGGACCGAGGCAGGGTGGCAGAGCTTGCAGAAGGAAGCTGACCTGGCCTGATCCCCAAACAAGCATTTCTGCTTGTTTCCAGGGTTGCTTTTTGAACCACTAGCTCCCTATTGCACAATAGGTGGATCCTGTTTGTGCAACACATTAAGCAGGAGGGCAGCGGCAATACTGGATACTGCCCTAAGGGCACAGTCTTCACAAAATATGACCTAAACTCAAATTTGAGTATGTTTTTAGAGGGTTTCTTTTTCAGGAAACTGCCCGCTCCCAATGCTGAAACCATTTGGGAAATATGTATCCCACCCTCCAAAATGGGTCAAATGCTTAAACCCACTACTTGTAATAGGCCAGCAAATTTCGGAGGGCCATTTCATTTGGCCCAGTTCCAAACCTGAAATACAATTTCCATGCAGTTTGACACACACACATATTCCTCAGAAGCCTGTGGAAATGTTACGTAAACAGTTAACTGTCAAAAAGTGATATGTGTGCTCTTAAAAATGCAGCTCTTTGCTTTTTATTATTCATAAATCTGTAAGTCCACCTTGTTCAATTTTACCTCCCTCAGAGAAGCTCTTTAGAAAAGCAAAAGTTGAAAAAAGGACAGAATCAGCCAAAGGGAAGTCAATGGTGGCTCTAGAGAATATTTGACATTCATATCTTTTCCTTTCGCAAAGAGGAGAAAGGGGGGGAAGTATTAACATTTTCCAAATTACAGGTGTGAAAATTAAGTCAGCTGGAGGCATGTGTCTGAAATATGTATTATATGTCTGAAAACCTTTGGAATGTTAACAGTCAACCTAGAGAACGCACAACAAAAACAAAGAATAATGAGGTAATTAATGAACTGGAAAATCATTGGTACTGGGCTAGGATTGCAGGGTGCCCTGAATATAAAGTGATGGCAGGTCCTAAGCAGTTGTTAATTGCGGCCACGTATTAGTGAGTCACCAAATGACAAGCTTTCAAAACACCTATTGCATTTTCAATAGAAAGTGCCTGAATGTTTTATGCCAGAATCTTAAATGAAGAAAATACACTTTTAAACAGAATATTAAAGTTCTGTGATGGAAATTATTCAATTAATTATGAAACTACAGAAGATTTGAAGCAGCCAAAAATAAAAGAGGGGGATAATTATATTTCCCCGCAGAAAAAAAAATCCTAGAAATGCAGTTTAAAAACAATAAGAAAAGCAAAAATTCAATAAGTGAATAAGCAAATATAATAAAATAAAATAGGCTGATCCCATATACTCATTGATCCCATATTCTGTGGTACTAAGTCCCATTGAATTTAAAGGGGTTTGAGTAGACAGGCATTAGACTGCACAATTAACAGTGCAATCCTATACCTGTCTACTCAGAAGTAAGACCTATCGGTTTCAATGGGGCTTCCTCCCTGGTAAGTCAATATAGGACTGAAGCCTAATTTAGATTTTTCTACATTGTCTCCACAAATTAAAATGTATATGCTTGTAGAAAGTAAAAGAAGCACACATCACCTTCAATTGAGCCACAGATTCTTCTTGTGCAGCTTACATTTAAAAGACACTTGAGCATAATGTTTAAAACTGGCACCACCAACATAGAGGATGGTGGCAGTGATATAGTCAAGAAGGCAACAGAGAGAACCTGCAATAGGATGAGGATGAAACCAGAAACCTCTGTCCCAATAAGGTAAAAAAACACACACACACACACCAGGCAGCAAATTTGTAGCAGTGTGTCAAGATAGATACTCAATGGGAACAGGAAGATGTCAGTCCCAATCTTTTTGAGCCTATGAGCACATTTGGAATTTTAAATGTTGTGGGTGCTCTCACAAAATGGCTGCCGTGGTGGGTGTGGTCTGTCACAAAACACCCTTTTCCTAAAAGGCAGACTAATGAAGCTAAAAGAAAAATAGTTTGCCCAAGAACCTCAGGAAAAAAACCAGAAGTTGTGTCTGAGCTCACACACACAGCCAAGACACCCACTTATGTCACATAGCCACACTCAAAAAAGGTGTGGGCAACACACACACATTCCAGGTAAAATATGCACACTCCTCAAATACACAAAACCCAGGCAAAACACACACTACACCAACCCCACCCCAAATCCAGACAAAACATATATCACACACATCACAAACCCAGGTAAACACACATATACACAGGCAAAGCACTGCAACAAGCTGACAAGATGAAACACTCACACATATCAAAAAAGTATCACCTTCCCGACACACCAACCCATCTGATCTCGCCCTCTCTCATACTACTGTCCCCAGCTTACCTTTCCTTTTTTCTGACTGACTGGGCCCACGTCAAAATGAAGCACTGGCCCTCAGCCAGTCGCCATGTTTATTTTCCAAGAATGCCTCTGGGACCCATGAAGGGCCCAAAGACATTATTTGGGGGGGGGGTGTAGCTAGCATGACAGCTCGCACTTGCTTTGCAGCAGGTCTGCCTCCTAGTTAAACAAATAAACAACAAATAATTTTTAAAAGTTTTTTTAAAAAATCCAGCGGGGCAAGAAAGCGGTTGAGTGACCAGAGAGCTGTCTTACGGGCACACTGAAGCCCACGGGGCCATGCTGGGGACCTCCAGGCAATGATCAGCCTTAAACTACCCTTGTCTAAGTAAATCGGAGCACCACATCTGAATGCCAAATTTTAGACTCCCTAGTAGACAGAACTAATACCTTGTCTCACTCCTAGAGATTTGAATAGCCCATCATTTCTCCCATTCGCTATCTTGCCAGTGCCTTCATCACCTCAGCCTCAAAGACATGTCTTTTCCTCAAAATACGAATGAATCACAGAATACCTGCTCATAAATGTTATGAAATTCCGCATCCTGCCCCTTCTCTTGCTTCCTCTGCTCTCCCAAAAGCAAAAGAAGGTGTAGGATTATACTGCTGATTACTGCTACGTTGTGCAATATCCAGGTCATTTGGTACACTGTTAATCATTAATATGTGTGTACGGTTGACTTAGAATATGGTGACCATATTTTGGAAACCAAAAAGGAGGACAACATGGTCGGCCCCCAAGGGGGCATGTCTAGCACCAAGGGGGTGTGCCCACCCGAACATTGCCTTGGTCACATGTCTGATTTTACAGCACACATTTAAGACAAATCTGTTCTACAAAACAATTTTAAAACCTCAATTATTAAAAAATTCCTAAAAAATCAATGGATGAATGGATCTGTTTCAAATTTGGTATGGCTAAAGCTCTACCTAAAACCTATCATGGTGCAAAGTTTCATCTCTTTATCTTTAAAAATGACGATTTAAGAAATAATAATTTTAAAACCTCAATTATTAAAAAATTCCTAAAAAATTAATGGGTGAACGGATCTGTTTCAAATTTGGTATGACTAAAGCCCTTCCTAAGAGCTACCATCGTGCCAAGTTTCATGTCTTTATCTTTAAAAATGGCAGAGTTATAAGCATTTTTGTTAATTCCCATTAGAGCTGCTCTTTGGCTGGGGAAGATTGGAAAAATCCGGATTTCCCCTCCCCCTCCCGGATTTATCACCCAAAACCCTGGCAAATCCGGTCAAATCCGGTCATATGGTCACCCTAACTTAGAAGAACTTTTCAGTAGGGGAGAGTTAGGAAGGATCTTCCGAAAAGGAATACGTATATACAAAGAAGTCGCCAGTTTGGCACAAGCGCAGACTGTGAAACGCCCCAAACTGCAACCACATTTTCAAAACAGATCTTGGAAATTAAACAAAGTTTCCTAGTTAAACCCTGTTAAAAAGATCTCTTTTCTCCAGATAAATGTCCCTTCTTTATGATGTGGTGCAACACAATGCAGTTGGCCACGCAGCTAAGTAATTAGATTTTTCAAAGTACAACTATGCAGGGGAGGAAAATGAGCTGAACATTAATCCCTCATCCTGCTTTTGAGTATGGAACTAAAACTTGGTCTTCTGAGGTCACCTCAAAAATAGTCCATTCTTCCCGCTGGCATCAATTTCCTAGATCAATTAAATTTAATATAGGCCATTATTCCCTGCAAAACTTCTTCCCCTTCTTTCAAGCTCCTTGCTAAGAATTGTTAAAATGAGGTTTTGCCTTCATCAAATCACCAAGGAGATGAGCGATAGAAAAACGAGAAACCTAAACAAAAGCCGCTCTAAACTAGTTTCCATAATTTTGCTTTCTTTCTCATTAATACCATTTTATAGAGGGCGGTTTGCAGGCAGGAACAAAACCTATACATTTACACTGAATTCACTGGAGACTCTATGATCGCTTTGCAAAACTGGAAGATCTAGCTCAATACTTGGGGTAAAATCATTAAAATTAATGGGGTTTAAGTCAGTCATGACTAACTTAAGCCCTGTTCATTTCAATGGGTCCACTCTAAGTAGGACCTACGTTGGATTTTACCTAGGATTGCCACCTGTTCCTTATTTCAAGTAATACGTTTAATAATACTGAAATTCGATACTAAACAAAAAACAGTTCTTGAAATAAGGAAAAGGTGGCTAATCTATTCAGAGCCCAGAACTGAGGCACCCCCTTAGCACCATCTATTCAATTAGGATTTTATACATATACCCTAATAAAAGTTTTATTCCCCTCTTTCTTAATTAGAAAACTTTGCAGAGTCCATGTTGGTTTGTATGTTTTCTGAGGAAATAGCAGGGGAAATAAGGGCTGCTGTGGAACTTAGCTAATAAGTAGGGCAGCTTTTACAATTACAGAAATCTTAGCATATTAATCTGATGAATTTCTATTGATTAATAAATCAAATGGGTATAAATGTGCAAATGAATAAAATGCATACACAAGCTGCAATCCTATGGGGGGGATGCCCCAGGGATGCATAGGATTTGGAGGATCTCCCCCTCCAAGGGCACAGAGAGAAAGAGCCATTCTCAGAGGGGGGACATCCGACTTAGGGTTCTCCCTCCAGCTGCCATGTAAACTTTTGCAGCACTTCCTTTCAGACATCCGGGGATGTGTCAGCGGGTGGAGGTGATCTGAAGACTGAGCAGGTGCTCAACCAAACTGAAGACTTCAAGGGGGGGATCTACACTAATGGTTTAAAACATTAAGGAAGGGTTGTGATAACTTATTGGGTCACATGACACTATGTTTATAACGTTTTATCATCGATGAATTTACCTTCCTTCTCTTGTTGTATTTTTCCGTTGTTACGTTTAAATAGCGTTGCAAGTCTTCTTATGTGCCCCCTTACGTCGTTATTGTTTTGTCTTACTAAATTTTCAAGCCTCGATGGTCAGCCAATCGCTTTCCTGGGGGCATGGACACTTCCTTTAAGCGCCTAAAACTAGTGCACTATAAGCTCCAAAGGGCTTGAGGGAGGAAATTTAAAAAATCATAACAAATCAACAGATGACCCAATCTGATTAAAATTTGGTATGCTGAAAGCCCTCATTAAGACCTGCCACTGTGCCAATTTTGAACTCTTTATCTTTAAAACTGACACAGAGGTAATCAACGGATGACCCAATCCGATTCAAATTTAGTATGCAGAAAGCCTTCTTTAATAGCTATTACTATGCCAATTTTGAACTCTTCATCTTTAAAACTGATGCAGATGCAAGCATTTCCATTTTAAAAAATCATAAAAAATCAACATGTGTGTGTGTGTGGAAGGCGAAGCCAGGAGATCACGAAGTGGGTGGAGCAAAGAGACCAGCCACGAAGAGGAAGTACAATCTACAACGTTAAAACAAACAGTGTGTCCTGCTCTAATCAATGAATACCAGGAAAGCGAAAGGTTAGTAACACGACATTACTGGAATGTGCCCCGTTATGAAACAAATTAAAATGTTTCAGTGGTAGGAAAAAATGTAATAAGCACTAGTGTAGATCTGCCCCAAGAGAAGCCTGGTGAACACCCTTGAAGGTTCCCGATGGAAATCAAACCCAACCAGAAAGAAGACTGCCTTTCAAGTCCTCATTGTTAGGCCTGTGAATTCACTGGGGTAGAGCTTGCTTGTCAGAATTGGCTAAAATTGGTCAGGAGTAAGAACTGGGTGTTCTTATACATGTTCAGTGGTAAGAGCAACTGTATAGAAATCCTGATTAAAAGTAGTGACAAATATAAGCTTTCTTGTTAAAAAAAATACTATATCTTTGTTTACTTTCTTGGTGCCTCTGATCTGTTTTTTCTCACGCCTAATGACCAACTACTTTAGGGGAAAATATCTATTTTAAACAGTGCTGTGCCAAAAAGTTTAACCATTTCATTTTTGGCATTTTAGCGGGGGTGGGGGGAGAAAACTTGGGCAAAACAGGCTGGGAGAGGTGAGCATTTTGGAGAATGTTCTCCTTGGGAAGGGGGACAGGGTTTCCACATACCTTTTCAAATTTAGCCAATTGTTGAGGGGTATTCTTTTTTTATTTTCTTTTTGAACAATCCCAGCATTTTCAGGAGCCCAGGAGTTCTTCCTGAACGCTTATTGGAGAGGGAGAAGTCACATGTTCTCCAATAGACATTTCCTAAGAACTGCTGGGCTCCTCCAAATGCTGAGGGAAGGGGCGTGTGGTGGGTGTTTTTGTTTTTTGAAAAACTAAAAAATGGGAAGAAGGCCCCTCAACTTAAAAAAAATATGTGGAAACTTGTCCCCACCCCAAGGAGAATGCCTCTTTCACAGGGAGAGAGAAAGTTCCCAAAAATAGGAATAGGATTCGGCCCAGCACTAATTTTAAATAACGGGGTAGTAAAATGGCAGCAGTGGAAGTGAAGTGAGGGATTGCCCAGTGGTGGTGTTGGCTCTCAAACCTGAGAGAACAGAGCAGTGGGTGATTGCCCTAATGGAGAGGTGCTCCCCTAAGGAGAGGTTCTCCACATATGGGGTGTGCCAGGAGCTGTGGATCTACAATTCTCCTAGCTGCTCCCTCACCCTCAACTTATTTAATTATTACATTTATATCCTGCCCCTTTTTCTTCCAAGGAACCCAAGGCAGTGTACATAATCCTCCTCCTCTCCATTTTATCCTCAGAACAACAGCCCTGTGAGGTAGGTTGAGCTGAGAGTCTGTGACTGGCCCAAAGTCACCCAGTGGGTTTCCATAGCCAAGTGGGGACTAGAACCCAGATCTTCCGACTCCCAGTCCAACACCTTAACCGCTACACCACACTGGCTTCAAGCTGATGTAGATTGATTTCTTTCAATTGGTTTCAATGAGAGGGAATTTGGAGGAAAATAGAAAGTATGGGGCCTGGGGGTGGGAGGGAAGACTGCAATGGATGCTTCTCTGACTCTGCTCAGCTTGTGCCAGTGGGGCTTTGGATGACTCAGAGGTTCTGATGGATCTCTCCGCAACAGCAGGTCAGGTGCCCCTGCCAATTTGTTTTACAAATATGAGTGCACATGTCTCAGCAGGCACTCACGGGTGTATGTGTTTGCATGACAGAGAGACAGAAAGGGGGAGGCCCCTACCTCATCATTCACACCTCCATTCCTTCATTCTCATCATCAACATTTTCATCCCTATCTAAGACGGATTGATAAGAAAATAGTCTAAATCATTGTATGGCTTCCAGGGTAGTGCTGCTTTGATAGCCTTGTGCCCAGTAGGAGAAATGTGGCCTAAAAATGATTAACCAAAGAAGGTACGCAATCACTGCAGGAAGTACACCCAGGCCATCATCTATACGTGGCCATTTGCAGGAATTGAATATTTTGAAAGGGCACAAGGAGCAGCTACATACCAAGCAAGCTAATAGATTGGTTCTCTAAGCTAGGTCATCACGGTCTAGCTAGCTTGACTGGCAGCTGCTCTCCAGGGTTTCAGGAAGAGTTCAGTCCAGGTTTTGCTCCTCAGAATATTTCAGTAGAAATGTCAGAGATTGAACCTAGGACCTTCTAAATATACAAAAGGTGGTTACTTGGCAGATTTTCAGCAATTAGCAGGCTCCCATATACTGCTATCTAGAGATGGGAAAGAGACTGTGGCCGTTGCTAGACGAGGCCTTAGTGCGGTGTGAGGCCTGGTTTCCCTCCTGTGCATCCAGATGACGCACAGGGGAATCCGGGGTCAAGCTGCGCTAAAACCTCCCTTAATTCGCTTATGGCCCGGTTTTTCCACAGCCCCGGCCTCAGTCCGGGGCTGCGGAATGTCTAGCAGGGTCCGTGGCTTTTTGCGGCTGCTCGCTTACTCGCGAGTAGCCGGGAAAAGCCACGGACTGGGCACAGCGCTCATACGAGCACTGTGCCCATCAGGCCGGGGGGGATCCCGGGGGGTGGGAGAGAGGGGCGGGGAGGAAGGCCGGACCCGGCAGGAGAGGGGGGAGGAGAAGGCCGGGCATCGGGGCTGGCAAGGCGCAAGGGAAGGAGAGCGGGCATCGGGGATTGCAAGGTGGCGAGGGAAGGAGAGCGGGGGACAGGGCATTGGGCATGGGGGGAGGACAGCCGAGCGGGCAGGGGGGCATCAGGAATTGTGGGGGGGGATCAGGGGCAGGGGGAGCGGGGGTTAATTTTTTTTAAAAAAACCCACTTACCTTGTCTGGTGGCTCTCCAGCACACATGGCCCCTTTAAACCAAAAATAAAAAATAAAAAATGGCAGACGCTACGGGGCTTCCCGTTGCCCCGTCGTGTTGTAGGTCTAGAAGCTGGCGACAGCGCACGCTACCTCTAGCGCATCATCGCCCCTCCTCCCTGCTGGCTTAACCGGCAGGTCTAGCAAGGCCCTATGCTTGTTAAAGTAGCTTCCTACCGGCCTACAACAGATCCTCTTTTTCGGCCTATCACTTGTCAGCAACATGACAAGCAACAGTTCAACCCAACTGTCAGCAACAGTTCAACCCAAACCAGCATCTCGATTCTGGCTTGAGGGGAAGGACCCTGGGACATGGTACTAAATCACGTGCCCAGAATACAAGATGTTCTCGTGAGAATTAGTTGGTGTTTATCAGACAGCAAAAGGGGCGACAAGTGGCATTTTGGGGAAACAGCCCTGGATCCAGAAATAAGTTGACAGAGAAACTGATAGGATGGGCCTATTTGTTTTTCATCTTACTTGTAACTGATTTGAATTTCTATTTGTAATGATTTGGAGGGGGGCGGCACACCGAAATAGCATGGAGAAGTGGAGAGATCTGGTGAAATAAAATTATTTCACCAGATCTATACTAAAATTACCAATATGAGGTAATGCCCTAATTGAGACTGGTTGGCATTCTTGCCTCCTTGTGTCAAGTCAGGAGGGCAGTGCAGGGACAGCCCTACCATTAGGTAGAGTGAGGTAGTCGCCTCAGGCAGCAGATGCTGGGGGGGGGGGCAGCAAGGAGTTGGTAGGAGAGTTGTGTGTCATGCCGTTGGCTCTGTGTTTGCTAAGCTTGCCTGGTGCCTTCAAGTGCAGTGGATCATGTTGTCCCAGTATTGAAGTGAGATCCAACTTCCAGTCCAATTGGCTTTCTACATGGAATAGGAGGGACACCTTGTGCATGTCTACACCATCCATTTATCCCAGAGTTATCAAGGTTGTCCCTGTGCATCCAAATGATGTGCAGGGGATCCCAGGGTCAACTGGGGATGACCACTCAGTTTCCCTGGGATAACTGCAACCCCAAGGATGGTGGGCAGTGTGGAGTGGGGCTCTTGGGTCTCACTCCTCCCTGCAAGTAGAGGGCCTCAACAAATGGGCATGGAACTGTGCAGGGGCCCTCCATGCCCATCGGGGTTGGGAGGGCAGCAGTTTCACCATCCCCAGGATGGCTGCCAGTGCTTTTCAACGCCAAGTTTTTCTTTCTTTTTTACTCACATTTTTTGCAGGATCGGGGCTGCGCAATTGCGCGACCAGCTCCTGCTTCAAAAAACAAACAAAAAGCATGCCATACCAGGACATCTCTCCTGACTCCTGGGACGTCCCGCTGGCATGTGCATGCTGGGGGACGATCTCAGAAGTGGGAAAGCTCGAGATTCTCCCCACCATCCCATAAAACTGGTAGGTGAAGATGAGCCCCTTGTTTTCCACCTCAGCCATCAAAACATTTTGGGTTGGCCTTGGGGAAATAGCTAGTAACAGGGCCTTTCTGGTGGTAGCTTCAAAACTTTAGAAGCTTCTGAGTAAATATGAAAATCTGTGTCCCAGTTGAGATTTAGAAGGAGCTGTGAAATACTTCTTTTCCTGCAAGTTTTTTGGATGGTTTTCTATTGTTCTTGTTGGTGGCATTTACTGTTTGTTTTTCTGTTGGTTTATTTGTTTTTTAAAATGACTTACCATTTTGAGCCTTTGTAAAAGCAGTTTATAAATATCTCAATAGCATATAATTTAGTAATCGGCTTTAGTAACTTTGCAATTGCAGGAGTGCAATGACAAAAGAAATTCAGAAAAAGTTCTAAAGTTAGCTTTTTCTTTTCCTTTTTTTAGCCCAAATCTTTATTAAATGGAAAAGGGGAAATTATGTTCTGTTAATCTCTTTTGTGAAATTCAAATCATGTTTATGCCTTAGGGGAAAGACTAGAGGCTAACATAGCATCCATGAGCTTGGAGACGATTAACCTACTTTATATTGCTCTCACTACATTGCATTCTGTTAATCATTAATTTTTACCACCGTTCTTTTAACAATTAGGCAAATGCAGTATTTATCTGTTTGCTATATTTAGAATAAATAATATGAAGCTAAACTTAGGTTTCTGTTCATATTTCCCACATAGTATTTCATTCATATGTCAAATACTGGAAGATCAGCTGCTTAGCAGAACAGAGAACTCTGGTCTTGATGACTTTGACTGATGAGTTACACCTTCCTTGCTGTGAATTTCTCTGTTAACATTCATGTTTGAGGAGTAGGTGTAGATATGAGCAGCAAATAGTCTTTGTTTCCCTTCGCAGCCAGACCGGTTCTTATTTCCCTGTTCAAAATCTGTTCTGTCAATTGGTATTTTCTTAGCAGGGCTGGCCCAAGACACTGCTGCCTGAGGCAAGGGAGAAGAAAGCACCTCTCTGCTCCGTTCCACGCACACAAGCTGACTGGATTGTCAGTTTAATCTCACTTCTACACTGGCAGCCGGATAGCATCCTCTACCACACCTGAGGGTAACAGGCTAGTTTAGGAGGTTCTGTTGTTTGTGCCACACGGATCTGCCCTTCAAGAGAGGAAAATGGCTAGGGGGAGGGGGCATTTTCATTATTATTATTATTATTATTATTATTATTATTATTATTATTTATATAGCACCATCAATGTACATGGTGCTGTACAGTATTTTCAGTATATTACTTACGAGCAGGTTAAAGCAATTTAAGAAACAGGGCCAGCCCTGCCGTTAGGCAGATTAAGGTAACTGCCTCAGGCAGCAGATGCAGAAGACCAGAGCAATCCCTAGCATTTCCAGGTAAAAAAGGATGCAAAAGAGTCTGGCTGAGACGTCTGTGGAGCTGCTGCCAGTCAAAGTAGACAATAGTAGGCTAGTTGGATTGCTTGGTATAAGGCAGCTTTATTCATATATATGGATATATGGAGCCAGTGTGGTGCAGTGGCTAGAGTGTTGGACTGGGAGTCGGGAGATCCGGGTTCTAGTCCCCACTCAGCCATGGAAACCCACTGGGTGAATTTGGGCCAGTCACACACTCTCAGCCCAACCCACCTCCTAGAGCGGTTGTTATGAGGATAGAAACGGAAAGGAGGAGAAGGGTTATGTAGGCTGCCTTGGGTTCCTTGGAGGAAAAAAGGTGGGATAAAAAATGCAAAAATAAATAAATAAATATAGAACTGTGATCGCTAGTCTTCTTGTTTGTTAGGCGTTGGCACGTACTGTGTTTATAAGCTGTGTTGTTGTTTCCCCTGCAATTCACGTGCAGCTTGATTTTCTCCTGAGGTTTCCACTAACGTGGGCATGACTGTCTGTGTAGGTATCTCTCTGTGTGGCAAGTCAGTCATTTACTTGGTTGGAAGTAGAGCTAGAGGCACTCGATCACCGTTTTTGTGACTCCAGAATCAATTAGTACTTGTATACAGTTTTCCGACTAGAACAGAAGTGGTTGTATGCGCAAACATTACCGCTTTTATGATTACTCCTTTGTATGGCCACAAAGATGAAAATAGGCAAATTTTGAGCGCCGAATGAAAAGTCACACAAAAGGCGAATGGCTTTTGTCCAAAGGGTTTTAGTTCTTTGTCAAGGAAGATCTGACTTCTAATTCATTTCTGAATCATGAGCCTTCTGCATTTGTAAAGGAAACCTGACCATAATCCTTGGTATATGGAAGAACGGAAAAGCTTATTAATTTTCTTCTTGCAAATAATACATTCGTATTGCAACATCCACTGTCATGGGGGGGAAAGGGTTCAAAACAATTTTAATGGGAGTAAGACGGTACTCTAATGTTGGGTTTGGATAAAGAAAGAAAGAAAAAAGAAAGAGCGTTCTGCTTGCAGAATGGCTTTTTATCCAACAACCACCTCTGCTAATGGAAAGAGAGGAAGCAATTTTCTCCAACTCCCTGTTCTACTGCAGTGCCATGCGACCTCCCAAATCTGTTCCAGATGGCGTGGAAGGGCAGCATTGGATTCCAGCCAAAGACAACTGAAAGAGTAGCTGGCTAAATGAAATACAATGTCCAAAATTTTGTGAATTTGCTGAAAATCTCAGATGACTTTTGCGAATGCTGGAAAGTAGGCCTACCTTTCATCACTTTGGGGATGTACACCAGAATGCTGAGATATACATTCCAGTGAACACAGAGTCCATTTTGATTGTTTAGACAGACACAGAATTTGTCCAGCATTGTTAATTTTCACACATGATGTCAGCAGCCACCAAGCGGTGATGTAAATTAACCACTGTGAGGCATGCTGATAAAAAAAAGGGCAAAGATATTAGATCACTGTTTCTCAACTCTTCTTTAGATTGTGAAAACTCTGGCAAGGCAACGTCGTTTTTGTATCCTGTAACACAAGATTAAAACAACACCCTTGCCTTGGAATCTGGTTGACTATTAAACTTCCACCAAATTCTCCTTTGAATTAAAAATCTGCTAAGCTTTCATCACGTCATGGTTACTGTTCAGGCTTGGATGAGTTAGCATTATATATATTCTCCTACTATCTGCATGCTCATGATATTTTGACAGGTGATGCAAAATACGGTCATTCTCAGAGTGTTTTAACCAATTCAGCACCAAGCTATACTATGAATGAAATATACATTACATGGAGCAAGGTTTATACTGAATAAACACATATGCCAATGGAACCCATTGAAATTTGCAGCTGGATATATATTCAGGTACCACAGCTCAAATTTAGAAAGAGCAAAGACAAAATAGAATTGCTCCAGCAGATTTTGATCAGCCGAATTGTAGGATGATTGATTCTGAATGCTCACTCAATGTTTACATTGCATTCTGTTTACAAAACGAGGAGTCAGAACACCTCCAAATACCCCCTATTGCACAATGTTGTAAGGAAATTCCATACATCATCTCAGCTGAGTGACCATGGCTCAGTGGTAAAGCACCTGCTTTGCATGCAGAAGGTCTCAGGTTCCAACCTGCAGCATCTCCAGGAAGGGCTGGAAAAACTTCTTCCATGAAACACTGGAGAGCTGCTGCCAGTCAGTGTTGACAATAGTGGGCTAGAGGGACCCATGGCCTGACCCAGTATAAGGTGGCTTCCTATGTTCCAACTTTGAATGTTAATGTTATGGATGGCTTTTGCCTCTTGTTGGTTTCACCACAGCAAGAAGTACAAGTGGATACAGCACTTTGAGAAATCAAGTTCCCCTTATCTTTGAGCAAAGAAAATGATACTGTTCTTATATCTTTAAACAGGCTGGCAGGATAGGGAGAAAGATACAAACAGTACATGAATCAAGAGTCTCACATAGGTAGAAACAGTACATGTATTCAGTCTCACATAGGCAGAACCTCCCAGCCCTTATCTATGATAGAAAATGCTACATATGAACACAGAAACCTTCCTGTTGTATAATTGGAACATTCTCTCCCGTAAATGAGAATCGTAGATTCCCATGGGGCTATGGATCTGAATCTACTATGGTTCTGGTTCTGCTGATCTCTCATACCCACTCAGACAATGGAGCAGCTTCATGAATTCAAAAACAAAATAACAAAGTAAATCAGAAAAAGCAACCCAGGTTCTAAGCGGGAGCAAGGCAACCTGGCGCTTTCCTGATATACTGGACTCCCATCAGCCCCAGACAGCATTGGCAATGGTCAGGTTTGTTGGGAGTTGTAGTTCAAAACATCTGAAAGGCACCCGGTTGCCTAGCCCTGGTCTAAACACAGCCTGGCTGCCATCAGGCATTGGCCTATTAATATTTATTTATAAGCATTTATTTACCCCCACCATATCTGCTAAAAAGCCATCAAGGCGATGTACACCAATTTAAAACAATAAAAGCAAGATCATTAAAAACATCAACACTATACAGTACATTATAAAAGCTAATTGGAAAAGCGGAGCCTTTCTTTAGAGCCTTTAGAGAGTGGTGACCAATCCATTGTTTGGGGGCAACACAAAGAAAGCTCTTTCACACATGTTTGATAAACAGACCTCTCTGCGGGTAATGGCGCCCTCAAAAGGGCCTCTCCTTCAAATCTTAATACCTGGGCAGGTTCATAGTGAGACAGGTGTCTCCTTCGCTAGCCAGATCCTAAGCTGTTTAGAACTTTAAAGGTTAAAACCATCACCTTGAATTGTGCCTGAGACATAATTGGCAAGCAGTGCAGGTCTTTCAGGACAGGTGTAATCTGGTCCCATTACCATGCACCACTTAGCAACCTTAGGGTGGCCATATGGAAAGAAAGACGAGGCTCCTGCATCTTTCACAGTTGTATAGAAAAGGGAATTCCAGCAGGTGTCATTTATATGCATGCAGCACCTGGTGAAATTCCCTCTTCATCACAACAGTTAAAGCTGCAGGAGCCCTGCTCTCTTGACCAGATACAAAAGAGGGCAGGGCTCCTGCAGATCTAACTGTCCTCTTTTCCATGTGGTCACCCTAAGCAATCAAGCTGCTGCATTTCCCACCAATCGAAGCTGCTGGACAGTTTTTAGGGTTCACCCCCACACACACATAAAGTGCATTGTAATAGTCTAAAAAGATGTAACCAAGAAATAGGTAACTGTTGACAAAACAGATTGATTCAGGGAGGGTCACAGCTGACATGCCAAGCATAATTGTGCAAACACACTCCTTGCCACCACCACCACTTGAAGATCTAAGGACAGCATAGGATCAAGAAGCATTCCTAAGCATTCCCCAATCCTTCAGGGGAGCACAACCTCTTCCAGAACAGGTGAAATCCTGTTCAGTCAGGCTTTCTGTCAACCAACAACACTTCTATCTAGTCTGGTTTTAAGAAGTTAATAGAATAAAAAAAATGTCTCTGCCCAAAATTGAATAGCAAGAGGCCACAGTATCAAGAAATATATTGGTTTGGATCCAAAATTAGTCATATTTAGAGTAGCAGATGTATTTAAATCACTGGGACTTAGGTCCCATTGACTAAACTGTCCTATTGTCCTCAGTGGGTCTATTCTAAGCATGTTCAAGGTTGGATCAAATACCACATGCTACAGACTAGGGGTTGGCAACCTGCTGTCCTCTCATAATCCCTGACCATGGTGGCTGGGTTTATAGTAGTCCAAAATACCTGGAGGGCACCAGGCTGCTTAACCCAGACTCTGTGTTTAAATTCCTGCCAGCATGATTGGAGTGACTGAACAAAGAAGGGAAAAGGAGAAGGTATCTATTTTTTTTAATGTACAAGAATTCAATTTGGATTACAACAACAGCAAGAAGTTCACGAAAGTTTTTGGTCTGCTTTTTAACAGACAGTAAAATACAGTCTGTTCCTTGTGCATCCAAGCTTCAATTAATAATTGACAAAAAAGACTAGAGCTGTTAAAAGAACTAAAGGGCCATAAATTCTTTGTTGGACGACTATAGATTGCTTAATATGGTACATGATTAGTTTGGAAACATGCCACATTTCTATCATAGCTGAAATGAAGGTATATAATCACCTCCTTGTTACTAAACAAAATGCCCTGTACAGCAAGGCCAATGGCAATGATGTATCTATGGTGCCATGGGAAAGAAAGCGTTCCTATTTTTGCAATCATTGTAGAGTAATGCTGATGTACAAGACAAGCGGGTGTTTTCTCACAGGATAGCGGAAAGGGGAAAGTGGATTTTATTTAAAAAGAGAGCCATTTCTCAAATAATGGGGAAAAGCTTTCCCATTCCCCCCCCCCCAGTTTTAAGATACCCGCACATCCAGTTTTAATACCTACACAGTGGCTACTTTCCAGATAACACACTCTCTCTCTCTCTCTCTCTCTCTCTCTCTCTCTCAGTCTCTTTCTCTCTTTCTCACAAACACACCATGACAGAGAAGGGATGTTGTGGGCGTCCATTTTGGGCTTGAAGCTCGGTGATTTTTTATCGGCTCAGCCCCCCATACTGGAGTCCATGGAACTCCAAGTTGGGCAAGCACAGTGGGCCCCACTCCTCCACTAAGCCACAAAATGGCTTTATGCAAAATTACAGGCATATATGGACCATTGATGCCTGTAATTTTGTGTAAATGCCCCTTTGTGGATGCTGTTTGCACAAATGGGACTTGTACAAAAAAAAGGCCAAGCCACCACCTTTATGCAAAATGGCAGCTTGGCGAGGAAGTGCATTTAAGAATTTGCATTTGTAAAAGTGCAGATTTCTTTTATGGTTCACATTTGAGAATGAACACGCACGTTCAGGAATTTGTGAACATTTTCAGAGAAGATTTGGAGAACATTTGTGGTTGCGAATGGGGCATTTTTGAGTGATTTGCAAAGAAAACCATATTCTCCTACATCCCTATGTATATAGATGATGTTTGATGAAGGAGATCTACAAACACTGATGGCAGGAGATCCACCTTCACATCCTTAAAATAGCTTCATATATGGTATAATAAAATAAATAAACAATTGCAGTAGAAGGTATATGATTATTATTTTTTGTATTGCATTGTAATTCTCAAGGGTTGCATGCCTCTCCCCAATAGCATATGTTGTAAACAAATGGTGACAACAAAAGGCCACATAATTTGCATAGCCTCCTTATGATCACTTGTGAAAGGAGAACTCACATTTTTCCTTGGTAAGTTCCCTCTTATGTTATTTTGAATATCTATCTATCTATCTATCTATCTATCTATCTATCTATCGAATCGCATCATAAACTAAAAAATGTACAGGCTTCAACTACAGATTGCTTTCGGGTCCAGGCCACTTTCAGTTCTGGGAGGTCGAAATGGGGTACGTTCTGGTCAAAACCAAACAATCCTATTAGAAAGGGAGAAGCCCTGTTGAAGCCTCTTCTGCTCAGAGCAGCTCCACAATGACTGTGTGGACACAATGACTCCACAATGACTCCACACAATGACTGTGTGGACAGTCATTTCCCGGGGTTTCAAGACTAAGGGTGCATCATCACCACAATGCTTGCCATTCTCAACATAAGAAAATTTTGAGTTTACAGGCTCTAACTCTTCTAGGTTTAGGGAGCCTAGAGTACCTTGTCAAGTAGACACACACATACACACACCAAATCTTGAACTCGGTACAACTCCCATTCCTTCTACCACTGCATCTTTGCAGTGTGAGGAGCTGCCTTTATTCCTCCATCGGCACGAATTCACACAAACTTGCAACTCATGTGTGCGATGTCTGAAATACTGTTTTTCTTGAGCTGCAGAATAATGCAGACTGTTTTGTGGTAGCGTTTAAGGATTTAAACATATCAGCCACAGGAAGAGATCTCTTTGCATAAAAGAGCTGACACACAATGCTTCCCTCCTGCTCTACTCTGCCACTCCATTTTATACAATTCCGTGGGGGGGGGGGGGGCTAAAAATACCTTGAGCATGTAGATCAGACGTGCATTGCAATTTGAATAGATTTAAAGCCTGTGTGCCTACCCAAATATAATACTATACTCCCTTAGTGAAATATTCTTTATTTCTTCTCTCCAGCAAGGATTACATATGATACATAATGCATCTTAGTAGCCTCGCAAGGAATTTTGTTGACAACAAAGGAGATGTACAGTATTCATGAGGAATGCTGGAATGTTTTGGTTCAGAAGGTTGCTGAATATTGCTCCCAGAGAAGGAGAGGTACAAATAGATAAGGTGATACCTTTTTGACATATTGATTGCAAATAGTGGAAGCTCTCGAGTTCTTATTTCTGGCACTCACTCATTTGCCACAGAACAATTACTGCAGATATTCTGACTATCTAATCATCTATAACGAGACTGCAAATGAGTAGGAAGATGGTCTGGTTGTAGATAGAGATGTCGGAGGACTCCACCTGGGGGTTGAAGTTCGCCAAACTTTCAGCAGCTTGGCTCCCTCCAGACTTCACCTAGCTCATCCGCTAGCTGGTCCAATTTGATGCAGATCAACTCAGGGCGGCTCGCAGGTCCCCCCACCCCCGTAAATCAACATTTGTGCAAATTGCACCTGCAAACTGCAGCCATAATTTGTGCGATTTGCACAAATTTCATCTGCAATTTAAGTGGGTAAAATCCCCCCAAATTTCCCAGGCTTCCAGGAAAAACTTGCAGCTTGGATCGCGAATGCAAGCTGAGCTGTGGAAGCAGCGGAGATCCGTCAGGCTTAAAAAAAAAAAAAAAGCTGGATTCAGAAACAATGGATATCCCTAGTTGTGAAATGCTGAAAACAGTGCAATGCTTAATGAGGAAACCAAGAACTGTCTCGTTTGACCTCTCACACACATGGCTTAGGGATAGAATAATAGAATCAAAGAGTTCGAAGGGACCCCAGAGATCCTCTAGTCAATCCAATGCTCAATCCAGTTATGGCAACCCTGACAGGAGTTCATTCTTCCTCTGTTTAAATGTCTCCAGCAGAAGAGAACCCACCACATCTTGCAGAACAGTGGTTTTGGGGCTTGCTCCCGGAAGCACTACATCACAGCTGCCAGCGATCGAGGCAGCTTGTGCACTGGGGCTGACAGTCAGCCGCACACAGAAGGCTCCTGTTGGATCCCGGGCAAGGGAGCACTGGTGCCCATGGGATGCGAGCCCTTTTCACATAGCCATGCATACAGTATGTGCACATAGGGAGGAATGGATCACACCGGCAAACCTCCACACCCTACCTACGATGCGTGTTGTTCACTCCATTGCGCATTTCCTATACAAATGCAAAGTTTGTGAAAAGGGCTAAATATTTAGTGGGATGGGGTGCAAAACAGTGACATGAATTGAGATTCAGAGTGGTTCCGGGCAGACAACATTGTGGAGTGATTTCAACATTCCCTAACATTTTCTTTGTTAAGAAAAAAAGTGAAAAAAGGAGCGGGACAACACGGGAGGATTACAAATGGAAGAGGATGTCATCTGGACCCACTGTAGAACTTTGTGAATGAGGCAGGGCGATTGCACAATAAAAGTCTCATCTGGAAGCACTTCCAAAATAATCAGCGAGTATTTTGAGAGAGAGGAGGGAAGTAGAATAGTGTCCAGGATAGGGTGGGAAGAATAAACTTCCCACGTTGATTCGAAAGAAGCAGCCAAAGCTTTGATTGCAAGTTTCTAGTGCATTTTTATTGCTAAGCTCATCTTTGTACAGGTGCTCTACAATTTCCGTTTTTAGTACAAGAATGGAGATCAGACAGGAAGCAATCACGTTGACAGGCACACTCAGCCACAGGTGAGAACAGACCAAAATAACCTCCTTAAATGATGTTGTTGGTACGTGCTACTTACTTCTATTAAATTTACATTTTATTGCCTTTAATAGCTTTCCAATAACAGGTTATCTTCTGGAAACAACAATAACAACTATATTTATTATTTATGAAGCGCCTCAGACACAAGTTGCTGTATAGTAATTAAGTTAAAAAGAACTAACTCTGCCTGTGAGTTTACGACCTTAAAAAAAAAAAAAAAAAGCATGCAAGGAAACGAGCAGGAATGCAAAAGTGGGGGAAGAAGAAAAAGAGGTAGAGATCAGAGGTTAAAGGCTCTGGGCATGTCTAGACCATGCCTTATCCCTGGGATTGCCCTGGGATCATCCCTATGCATCCACATGATGCACAGAAGATCCCGGCGGCAGGGAGGGATGATCCCTCCATTTCCCCGGGATAACTGGGATGGCTTTTAGCCTGATTTTCCCCATGGTCTCAGGATCATCCCGAGACCATGGGAAGTGTGGGCGGCTGACCCAGTTTCATCTAGACATGACCAGAGCCTTTAACCTCTGATCTCTACCTCTTTTTCCTCTTCCCCCATTTTTGCCTTCCTGCTTGTTTCCTTGCATGCTTTTTTTTAAGGTCCCTCTTCATCACAACAGGTAAAGCTACAGGAGCCCTGCCCTCTTTTGTGTCTGGTCACTCTAGTATAGTGCCTGCTTTAACTGTTGTGCTGAAGAGGGAACTTCACCTGGTGCTGCATGCATACAAATGACACCTGCTCAAATTCCCTTTTCTATACAACTGTGAAAGATATAGGAGCCCTGTCCTCCTTTCCATATGGTCACTCTAAGTAAAGGGAATGTAACAAAAGGGAGACATCATAAGCATACAATCCCCTGCCTCCCAAACATACAATCCCCTGCCTCCTGAATTGAGTATTAGAATTAAGTATAGGATGAAGTTGAAAGAGGCTAATTCATCAAGAATAAGATAATAAATCAATGTCTTCATGGCAAAGAGAGAGAGAGAGAGAAAGAATGAATTTAGTAGTACTGAAAAGTTGGACTTCCAAGTAGCTTGAGTAAAAGAAGATAAATTAAAGGATGGAGTTAAAGGACATTCCCAAGTGTGATCGAAGTAGTTTTAACATGTGCTCACTGCATTTTGAGGCATTTGTTTCTGGACAGAGAATGTGTATTCAAATCACTTTCACCGTATTCAGAATATATGTATTTTTCTTGTATTTACATTTTTATTGAAATTTTTGCATCAGTATACATTACATTTTCCCCTCCCACCCTTATCCCTTGTCTGATTCAAAACAAAAATTAGGAATGTAATATATAATAGCCAGAATGACAGACTCCATCCAGACGACTCATGTCGATCTGGCTCTACAAGGTTCTGTACTTGAGAAGGGAGAAAAGAGGCACAGTGAAAGAAAAGGAAGCTACAGATGCTGAAAAAGGTCAGGCCAACAGCTTGGTCTTAGGTAATGTAAGGTTAAGATAATGAGAAATGGCAACAAGACAAACAGAGATATTAGAAAGGATTGGTGGAGATAGAGGAGAAGAGAGAGAGAGAGAGAGAGAGGCTGCAAGTCTTCAACCTGGCAGTGATAATAAATGTTTAAAGAACAAATAATAGGACAAAGAGGAAGGTGATACAGAAAAGAGATGGGCACCCAAAGTACTTCCTTGCGGAACTCCAGTTGTAAGAGGGAAAACAGATAAAAGAGATAAGAGTGAAACTAAGGAAGTGCATGCCCACCCAAACCCAAAGACAACAGAATGGAACAATCAATTGCATCAAAAAGAATTTAAAGTATCAACAACAGTATGATTCCCTCTTTCATTGAGACATTATTATATTCCATGGCTCACAGCACACGAACGCCCACATCACACAAAATGGCTGCCAGTTGGAGGCTGTTTGAAAACGGACCTACGTGGCATCAGCTACATGTAGAGAGGCATCGCATGTAAGCCTCATTGCATTCACTATTCATGGCAGCTAATCCTTGTGGTGAGTTCCTGCTACTGTGTGGAGCAGGTACCCTGAGGTTACTATTATCTAGTGGCATCGGTGTGGTGACCATTTTGCATAAAACAGTTACATTCTTGATTTCAAAGTGCATGGAACAGAGATTTTTCATTTCCTGCACTTTTGCAGTAATGCGAGAAGATACCCCCTCCCTCCTTGCCAGCATGTTTTATGTCGCTTAAAATTGCAAAGATCTTCATACTTGAGAGAGATAGAACTTGAGATCTAAGTGGTATGAATGTGGGAGAAAGCAAAAATGACAGATTCACCCATCCCTAACAGGAAGGCTGGCATGAGCATGGGTGCTTTCCCAAGCCGTTTAAGAACTTTAAAATTAAATAGCAGCACCTTGAATTGGATGATCCTGAGACTGTGGGACGTGTGGGCAGCCATCCCAGTATCGTCCCGGCTCCTCGCAAGTAAACACAAGGAGCCAGGAACCGGGCACAGCTTGCAGAACTCTGTGCCCATCGGGGATTTCTTTTTTAAAAAAACAGGTGGGTGCGAAATCCTCTTCCTCCTGGGACGTTGTGCGCTGCGTGTGGACTGAGGGGAACGATCTCGCGATCATAAAATCGTGAGATCATCCCCCTCCACCCCCTTCGTCTAGCCATGCCCCCAGACTCATTTCAATCTTGTTTCGGGCCTGGTTTTGGTACAAAAGCTGCCTGGGTTGCCCTGATGGATAACCTAGGCCAGGGAAAGACAGGGGGAGTATGAGTTCAATGGGAGTAGCGTAGCAATTGACAGACGGTCTGTCAATTGCACTGCAACGGGGCAGCTAAGTGACCATTGATTCCATTTTAGCCCCATTTATAACAAAGAGTGTGCGGTCACTGGAAATGCTCCCTCACCCCCTCCCTGCATTTCAGACAAGACACATGCAAAGGAGGTTTTAAGACAGATCATTTAAGGCACAGCTATTCACTTGTACTCAATTTACATTCTAAAGTCCAATTTTATATTTCGACATATCCTTTGTGTTTTTTAAAAGTATCTGAATTGTCCAATCCTAACTATAGCATATTATTCATTTTCATTTGCCTTCTTCCGCTTATTCCACCTTTGAAACTTTCCTCTCTCTCTCTCTCTCTCTTTTTTTTAAAAGATATCTGCCTTCACAGGATCTTAGTCATTTTGTTGCATGGCAGCCTTAGCTCCCCGCTGTTTGCTTCTACCCCTTGGGGAGAACTAAGAGAAAGCACTCAGGTCAGGTTCAAAGTAATATCTTGTCATATTATACTCTAGCATTACAAATGTAGTGCTTTGTGCAAGTCATTTTCTTCCAAGTTACCCTATGCTTTTTGAACAGTGACCATGTATTTAAAAAGTAAACACAACTTCCAATTGCAGTATAAGGCTTGTCTATTTGACTGTACATCTCTCCCTGGACAGTGTTCACATGCTTTTTTCTTGTCTTCTCCCCCAACCCACTTCCTTTTTGGCAGAAGTGACAGGGTTGGGGGGGGGGTTCCCCCACACATCTGCACAGCAGATAACTTGTACTTTTCTGTTAGAGGCAACTATTTAACATTTTTCTGTTTTTTAAAGAAGATTTCTACAGGATGCCCAATATTCTCAAATATTAGAAAATAAACAAGGGTGGAGAACAATTTCTGTGGGCCATATGACATCAGTGGGCGTGGTCATGGCAGGGCTTTTTTTTTAGTGTGCAGTTGGGCACAAAACATGCAGTTGGGGGGAAATGTGCAGTTGGAAATCTGATCATGTGCAGTTGAGAAAAGTGGAAAAAATAAGATAGGTGTTATGCGTTAGTGTTTATTAAGAACTTATCAACAGACAAAGTCAGGGATGGCATTTAACACAAATTATATAAGGATGCAGGTGAAAGAGCCCTTGATGGTGTGACAGATGTTGTTGGGTCCTGTGACAGTGTTGCCTGAATAGATGTGGGGGCAGAGTTGGCACTTGGGTCTATTGAATGGTCTGGTCCCTCTGTCTGTGTCACTGTCCTGTGTACTATTGCTGGATAGCATCTGCTTCAGGTTGGGAGGTTGTCTGTAGGCCAGGACTAGTCTGCCTCCCAAGGCTTGTGAGAGCGAAGTGTCTGTGCTGATGATGGGTTGGAGTTCACTGATGAACGGTTTCAGTGGTTTCAGTTGGGGGCTGTAGGTGACAACCAGTGGTGTACTTCTCTTGGTCTGTCGTCCTTCCTGGGTATCTGTATGGCCCTGTCAATCTGTCTTTAAGTTTAAGGTGCTACTAGTGTTGGTGATCATCTGTCCAGCTGTGAAAGAGAATGTGTTTGGCTTGGGTGGGGGAGGGGGTGTCTGACAGGGCATTTGTGCAGTTGGAAAATTTCCTGGTTATGGCCACTGATATCACCCCCCTACCCATTTTATTTCTCCATGCTGAGAGAGGCACAGAGTTCCAGGCCTCGCTCAGCACTGAGAAAGGAACTCAGCTGGCACTGGCTGTATCCCCAGCTTGGGACAGCAGGGAGTGCGTAAAAGGATTCTGCCACTGCTGGGAGGAAAAAAAACAAGAGGAGAAAAGTGCTGTTGCTGCTTTAAAATGGCAGCTTGGCTATCCTCACCAGTCAATTCCATTTGAAATGAGAACAGTGCTGTGCCATCATTCCCAGGGGCATGCTTGAGGGGAAAATAAGGAGGCTTCCATTAGCCAATTTCCTCCCTAACATAATGCCCCAATGCCGCACATCATGACATAGCACATGACGGAGCTGGACAAGTATGCTTTAAGGTGGATTCCTGCAATGAGCAGGGGGTTGGACTCGATGGCCTTATAGGCCCTTTCCGACTCTGCTATTCTATTATTCAATGGTTCCCTTCGGCATTCTGTCCCAAATTTTGCAGGAAACACGACTTGAAATGCCAGGAAACCTTCACCTCCACTCTCTTGTTTAATTAAAATAGAAAAAGGGGGGGGGATGTGGTCATCTTGTCTTTAAAGATAAACCCACCTTACACAAAGTTATTCAATTTCATCCCCTGAAGAGCAATCCAATCTTCAGGGTGTGCGTTTGCCCCTGCAAGACTGAAAATTACAGAGCTGAATAACTCTGTAGCAGCACAAGCCTGAGGACAAATACTATATTGGTCCCAGGAGATTCTGTTTGCAGCCCTATTAATACTTCCCTACCTATTCTGGAACTATTTTACTTGATACGTCATCTCATTTTATTGTGTGTGTTTTTAATGCTGTATCATAATTGTGATTCAAAGTCATATTGCGTTCTTCGATCCCCTTGCCAGTTTCCACTTGGCAATACTCCAGCAGTCAGACAACAACACTTCTTATTGATCGTTTGTTCCTGAATGCACAACCTGGCTCTTTGTGCTACTCAATTTCATCATACATCAGTTACTCTAGAACATAAAGTTGCCTGTTTCATCCTGAATAAGCTTCTGGGGAGGATCAGAAAGCAGCCCGGGAAAAAGTGAATGACTTCCATCAGCAAATTGGATCAAGACGTTGCGATGGCCGGTGCTTACGTTGTTGGTAAACACATAGAATAAAACGGGCTGCAAGGGTTGCGAGCGTCCCACTCCTGCTACAAGATTGCCCGAGACTCAGTGACTCTCTCCCTAGCATTCAACACAAAGGGGTGTGGAAGACACCGAAACGGAGCTGATATCTGTAATATAATTAGTGCTGTCAGTCCTGTCAGTCCACTGCCACCCTGATATAAAGTTGCATCAGAGGCTGAATGCTGACTATTCAGTCTGCGGAGAAATTTTCTGTTCACTCTAATTAAACTGGATAATGCAATTCATGAGCTGTTTCTGGATCATCGCTTTTCTTACTTTAATGGAAATCAATGAAAAAGAAGCCGGCTTTTGGAGGAGGAAGGGAAAGTGCATTCTCAGGCACAGAACAACAAAGCATGAACATTGTTCCGTGGGATTGGAATGTATTGCCAAAACCACATGATGTGGTGGGCCACGGATACCCCCAAATACTGTACAGTATATCTGTGGCACGTGAGGGGCAACGTGATTACACCGCCCAGGGCCAAATTTGGTCTAATACTAGAAAGATGTTGGTTGCAGTCCTATGCCTGTTTACCTAGAAGTAAGTCCCACTGAACACAGTGGGACGTACTTGCAAATTAACTTTCCTAGGATTGCACTGTGAATCAATGTCACTCACTTCAGTCTATGTAGCTAGGTGTTCTCTGGTCAGACTTTGTACAGCCCCCTTCCCCAACCTGGGGTCCTCCAGACCACAACTAAGAGGGCCTTCTCTGCAATGGTCCCAAGCTTCTGGAACAAACTCCCATTGGAGATCCGCCATGCACCATCCTTGCAGGAATTCGAGAAGGCTGAAGATGAATGCTGCTATTGCTGCTACTGTTGTTCCTGTTTTTTTATTGTCGGTTTTATTGTTCTAATTGCTATTTTATTGTGATCATGTTTTTATTGGTTTTAATAGTTTATGTATTTTATTGTTGTAAGCCGCCTTGTGAGGGTGTCTGCCCTGAAAGGTAGCCAAGAAATGTTTTAAATAAAATAAAATAAACCTAAACTCGGATCATTTCCAGCCCATGCCCACCACACATATCCCCAAAATGGCTGGGGATTTTTTTGTCTCTTTAAATCTTTCAGTGCTGCCTTTCAGGGTGTCAGCAATTCTCTAGAACCTGCCTTCTAGACAGGCCTGGGCAAATGGCGCCTCCTACTTCAAACCCAGCCAAGTGATTCAGAAGGGAGCCAATGGTATCAACATCCATCAAGACTTCCAGGAGAAATAGCAGGCTCAAATTCCCCCTAGCCTGTGGTGTTCCAGCTTCTAAAATGCTATATAAATGATATGGTTGAATTTCAGGCTGCCGTAGTCTTTCTCCCACCCACCCAGTATAATTTACATAATATGCAAAATAAGAGAGCTCATTACACAAATTGGGTGTGCTAGATTAGCTTGCCTAATTTGCATAATTCCCAGCCAGCTTTCTCCCTGCTCTTACCTCATGCCGAACGCAGCAGGGAATGGAGCAGCGGGAGGGCTTGACTGTCTCTACAGCTGGAAAGGGGTGACTTCTCTCGGTCTGCAACAATGTTTTCTGGAGAAACATGGGCCCTGTTCAGAAGGCACCTTAACTAGGGTGACCATATGAAAAGGAGGACAGGGCTCCTGTATCTTTAACAGTGACAAAGAAAAGGGAATTTCAGCAGGTGTCATTTGTATATATGGGGAACCTGGTGAAATTCCCTCTTTATCACAACAGTTAAAGCTGCAGGAGCTATACTAGAGTGACCAGATTTAAAAGAGGGCAGGGCACCTGCAGCTTTAACTGCTGTGATGAAGAGGGAATTTCACCAGGTTCCCCATATATACAAATGACACCTGCTGAAATTTCCTTTTCAATACAACTGTTAAAGATACAGGAGCCCTGTCCTCCTTTTCATATGATCACCCTACCTTAACCTGCAGTGGTTAAGGCCTTTTTGTTAACAAAAACACCTTAACCACTGTGGTTTAAGGTGTCTTCTGATGAGGGCCACAATCTTCTTGCCTGGCTGCATACTTCTGCCTTCGCCCCATCCAGGCTTCAACTCACTATTTGGCATTTCTCAGTGCCTCTGGGTTAGGCTCAGTGTCCCAGCTCAATTTTAAGCAAGTGACTGTTTGTCCCCACTATCTTCCACCATTATATAGTCAATAACTTGCTTACTGAGGAGGTACTTCATCTAAAGAGAGGGGATGTTTAGCTACCTTGGATGTGCACAGATGGTGATGGGGGGGGGGGAACCCAGATCTAACCAGATACAGATGCAAAAAGGATTGTGATTATGGGGCTAGTTCTCAGAAACAGCGGACAAGGAGGCAAACCATCAGATGAGGTTGTAAACCTCTGTATGGAGTATACAACTTAAGGACCACGTAAACCAACTCAAGGGAACTCATTCACATGATGCACTGCTCTCCCGCATGCAAAAAGTTCCCTGCACATAAAACAACAACACCTACATGGCTGGGAGAAGGGTTGCAGACTCGCCTTCTCCCTGACACGTGGGTTTTCTGGATGCAGGGGAACTTTGTGCGCATGGCTGATGTAGCACAGGTTAAACTCCTCATCTGCTGTTTACAGAACTAGGCCAGTGGTTTTTGACAGTGACCAGGCATTTCTTCAGCTGTCCAACTAGATGTGTCATGGTGTCCCCTAAGTAGATCAAGATCATATTACCGTGGTTCACATTGGCTTAAGATAACTTTTTCTAGAATTTAAGAATATTCAATATTATTACCTTGCTGGCTTAGATCAGAGGTCACGTTGTCAAGCTTCCAATGTCTCTGAGAAACTTAAAAG
Organism: Elgaria multicarinata webbii; assembly: GCF_023053635.1. Taxonomy (NCBI): domain Eukaryota; kingdom Metazoa; phylum Chordata; class Lepidosauria; order Squamata; family Anguidae; genus Elgaria; species Elgaria multicarinata. The sequence continues at coordinate 45,023,696 of NC_086172.1, forward strand.
CAGGACTTGAGGGTGATGTCCATCCCCAGTTGTTTGCCGCTCTCAGAGCCACACTTTCTCTTAGTATTAACTATCAAGGCCAATAGCTATGGATACCCTCCTATCCATTATTCTGGCCTGCTTTGGACACATCTATGCATTTTGGGGCATATATGTTCCCTTGACCTCAGACGTGGCCATGCTCAGAAAGCATCCTAAAGGGTGACTAACCTTCTACTTGGCACACCATCTCTCGCTCTCTTTCACAGGGAAGCCTACTCTGAGGCCTGCTGAGAAGGCTGTGCCAATATTCAGCTGCTTCCGCCCCATCTAATGTTTATGCAATTTATCGGATCCCATTATTGAGGACCTATATGGCTAACATGTAGTCTCCTTGGAGTGGCCATGTGTCCTACTTTACAGACGACCATCTACTTGAAGGCACCCTCTAATTGCAAGGTTATCCAATCCAAGTCTAGTCTGATGATAACAAACTGTAAGAAGAGAGTGCAACGGCCTCGAAGTTGCTCATCAAGAGTTAGCACCTGGACAACAGATGGAGCAGGAAACCAGTCTGTCCCACTTACAGTGAGAGGCATTGTGCCTCTATTTAAATTAATAATGCTTTCTAAATTTGCATCTAGGGATATAAATTAGGACATGCAAATTAAATGCAAATTTGTGGTTTCCCACGCCCTTCTTCTTCTGGTGACACATTTCCTGTTTCCTTGGCAATGCCCAAGTGGCTACCCTGAGCCTGAAGTGCAGCACAACACAGAAACTGAGGCATTTTGTAAATTATGGTTTTGACCTTCTGCCACGGGAGCCCCAAATCTTAGGTAGGCAAGCTGGCACACCTTCGTACAGCTTTCTTAGGCCTTTGCTAGACAAGGGGTTATCCAGGGCTGATACCCGGGATCGCCCCTGTGCGTCCAGATGACACACACGGGATCCCGGGCTCAGGCAGGGATCAACCCTCCCAGGCCCCGGGATAAAGCCTACCCCTTTGGGCCTGCTTTTTCTCGCAGTCTTGGGCTGAGCCCGAGACTATAAGCATGTAGCCCATTTTCGCGGCTTTTCCCGGCTCCGCACAATTACTTGCGAGGAGCCGGGAGCTGCGCCCATCAGGGGCAGGGTGGGGGGAGCGGGGAAACCTTTTTTTTTTTTAAACCCACTTACCTTGGCACATGAGTGTTCGTGCGCTTCGTTCCTTTAAAAAAAATGGCGGACGCGACGGGTCTCTCCTTGAGCTCGTCACACCCAACATGTAGACTAGGGCAACATCCCGCGATACTTGCATCGTGGGGTCTCCCCTCGTCCGGCGCGGATTTACTGGTAGGTCTAGCAAAGGCCTTACAAGCATCAACTCAAGTATGATGCAATGTTGCCTGAATTTGAATTTACTCATTACAGGATTTACCAACTTACTAGCTAGTTGAAATTACCTTTTTAAATTGACCCGGAAAATGAAACGCTTCTATTGAATTCAATGGCTTTGATGTTCTGGCTGTTTGGTTGTTTGTGTGCCTGTAAGTACCATGACTCGGAATCCAGCTAATTCCCGGATCTTGGTCATTATGGCCAATACTAATAAATTATATGCTCCGAGGGGCCCTCTCTGCCTCTTCCAGCACAGCCTGTGCAGTATTTTACTGGAAGGTTTAATAGGTTATGCCACCTGACATTTTATGTTGTCAATCATCACACCTTGTTACATTTATAAAGCAGCTTTCAGCTTGAAGGGTTTCAAAGTGCTTCGTAAATTAAAGCAGGATCCAACTGGTCAGGGACACAAGTCATGCCAGCTGCACATCTTTCATAAGCGCCGACCATGCTCACCTCAGTGTCAAAGTCAGCAGTCAGCAACAGAAATGCTGCAGGCAGCAGCCCCGGTCTTCCTCTCTGTTCCCCCCCCCTCACCCTCCGCTATCCATTTCAGCCATATGGCTCAAAGGCATCTTCCGCCTTCCTTTCAGGGCCGTTTCACACTTGACTGCACCCGGTGTATTTTCTGCACTTACAGCAGCACTGCTTCCTGTGGGAAATGTGTGAAAGGTAGCTGTAGGCAAATGGCCATGAAGGCAAAGGCCACGTAGCTGTGGAACGGCCACATACAAGGAGTATGCACGCCTTTTACGCAGGCGATTCCAGGTTGAATTCCCGGCACCCACTGATTAAAAGGAGCTCAGGCAGCAGGGTTGGATGACACCCCAGAAAGTGCTTCGAGTTGAAGTACACAATATTGGGTTACATCAGGGGTGTGGAAGTTGAGGCCTGGGGATATATTTTGGCCCTTCTGGGGTCCCCATCCAGCTTCCTAGCCCCCCCCCCCCCGGCAACCCGCACTTTCTCCGTGGTGGCTAAAGTGTTGGACTGAGAGCCGGGAGATCCAGGTTCTAGTCCTCACCCAGCCATGGAAACCCATTGGGTGACTTTGGGCCAGTCACAAACTCTCAGCTCAACCTATCTCACAGGGTTGATGTTGTGAGGATAAAATGGAGAGGAGGAAGAGGATTATGTACACCGCCTTGGGCTCCTTAGAGGAAAAAATGGTGGGTTATAAATGTAATAATAAATAAATAAACCACCAATCATTTGCCGATTTCTTAGCTTTTGCACAGATTTTTCCTATTCTAAAAGGTTCAAGTGCCTCCCCTAAGGCTTAGTTACTGGCACCCAGATCTTTCAGCTAAAGCATGCTGGTATTTTTGGCCCTGAGGCAGGTGAAGAGGAGGAAGGAAGCCCAGGATACTTTCGTCAACAGGCCCTGCTGTGAGGTGGGCCCATGGAGGTTTTAAATGCAGGGCACTTGCAGGGGAATATTAGCAGGCAGGAAAAACTACAAACCCCACATGCCAAGGGCCCTGATTCTCCCACCCTTTAGTGTTCTTAAGACAACATCTTCATAAATTCCATTCTACTCATGCCTCCCCTTAACTTCCTTTTTCAAAGCTAAACAATTCAACGGCTTAGATTGTTTTGCTTGGGGGGGGGGGAAAGAAGGCTAAGGGGAGACATGACAGAAGTGTACAAAATTATGCATGGTGTGAACAAAGTAGAGAGAGAGATATTTTTCTCCCTTTCCATAATACTAGAACCCAAAGGGGTCATCCTATGAATCTGATTGGTAGGAGATTCAGGACAAATAAAAGGAAGTACTTCTTTACAGAGCACATAGTCAAACTATGGAATTCACTACCACAAGATGTAGTGATGGCCACCAATTTGGATGGCTTTAAAGAGGGGTTGGATGAATTCCTGGAGGAGAAGGCTATCAATGGCTACTAGTCCTGATGGCTACGCGCTGCCTCCAGTATCAGAAACAGTAAGCCTGCGTGCACCAGTTGCTGGGAAACATGGTTGGGAGGCTGCTGTTGCACCATGTCCTGCTTTGTTGGTCCCTGGTCGACAACTGGTTGGCCACTGTATGAACAGTGTCCTGGACTAGATGGGCCCTTGGTGTGATCCAGCATGGCTTTTCTTATGTTCTTACTCCCCTTTCTCCCAAGGGCACTGCAGTGTGCCTCCCTCTCCTTTATCCCAGCACTCATTGCTGCCTCTTTTCTCAGACATCTCCAGCATCCCCCACTTGATGTCTGACTCTTCTTGCTTTTGTCCTGTTTAATGCTGCCACCGCTTTCTCCTCCAAATGAGGGCACACAGCTATCAATCCCTTTCACTCACTTTTCTATAACAAGAGCATCAGAGAACATCCGGAATGCCTTCCAGATTAATGTTAGAGGCAGCAAGTTTCAGTCTGTTGCAAAACAAGACTTTTTCTTGCTCCTAAACAACAACAACAACAACATTTATTTATTTATTTCTTACCCGCCTTTCCCTCTGGATTGCGGTGGGGAACAAGAAGAGCAGATTGCTGAGTCAGGACCAATTTCTCTAATTCTTTGATATCCTAGAAAACATGTATTCTTCCCTAGGCTCCAATCATGTGTTGGCTAGGTAGGGTGGCTACATGTCCTCCTTTACAGAGAGCAGTCCTCTATTTGAAGGGCTGCCAGAGGACCTTCAAATTTAAAATAATCTCTTATTTGAAGGACTCTCTTGTCCAAACCTGGTTTAAACATAAAGAACCATAAGAACAGCTGTCCATTACAAGTTAGCACCTGAACAGCGGTCTTTGGGTCACAGTCTTCTCCACTATGGTGAGAAGTATTCAAACGATAATTGCCATTTCTATATTTGAATCTATACATACAAATCAGCATTTGCAAATTTTACGCAAATCGTTCCTGTCTTTTGGCTTCCTTTTTGGTCAATTCTTTAAGTGGCCATCCTATTAGGAGGAAACTACTTTCTGCCTAAAGCATCTGTGAGCTTGAATTCACATCAGTGCTTACGGTCCCTGCCATGTGCAACACAAGACACACTCTTTTCTGCCAGTTTGATTTATATATTCTCATAAAGGCTGGCTTGGTTACAGTGACAACATACAGGTAAACAATAGTGGGGGAGGGGAGTTCTCCCTTGGTGATGATGATGAGAACCATCTGGTATGGAGAATTAGACTGAGCGGCTGTTCCAAGAATAGACGTGTCTATGATCTTCTCTGCCTGCCTATTGTCATTGCCTGTAGTTCACCTGAAATTGAAAGCATCTCCGTTGCCTTGTCTGCACTCACATTCCAGGATAAACTCAAAAACCCTCTAAACTGAGTAGATTTGGGGAGGGGGGGGATTGTTCTTGCTTTCTCATATCGTCTCCAAACAACGTTTTTGTTTGTGCCACCGGTTTGACCTGGAAATGAATTTCAAAGGCAGGAGGGATTTCACCGTCGTTCAGAGCATGGATTCCAATTTTTATTGCCTTTGAGAACTTGGCACAGAGAAGAAGTTGGCGAGCAGAGCGCCATGCAACTTAACGGGCAAAGCTGTAGCAGTTTTATACTACATTTTTATTTTAAGTAGGATTATTATTATAACTGCCATAGGTTAATTCCGCTCCGCCCAAGGCTAGAAATCTGAATGGATGGATGCGTAAAGATGGATGATTTTAAAAGCGGTGTAAATAGCTTAGATAGGATTGCTGTAGAGCAACTTCCCCCAATCTGGTGCCTCCCAAATGGGCTGGACCACCACCCACATAGCTATGCTGGCTATGGGATAAATGAGAGTTGTTATCCAACACATCTAGAGGACACTAGGTTGGAAAAAGCTGCCCTTGATCAGCACTTGATCAGTCGCTCAAGTGCTGGATGATTCAGTTTCCCCTGGAGAATATTTCAGCTGCAACAAGGAAGAATGAATCAGAGGCACGAGGGCTGTTCAGAGACTCTGCCAACGCATGCATATTCTGGATGTGAGAAGGGAACTGTGCCCACTGGCTGGCCCAAGACATTTGGCTGCCCGAAGGAAAAGGATAAGATGCCGCCCCCTCCCATTCCATGCACAAAAGCTCACTGGAGTGGGCTGGCAGAGGAATCTGCCTTCAACACTAATGGGACAACATTCACCGCTGAACTTAAAGGCAGCAGGCTAACTTAAGGGGTGTAGAGTAAGCTGCGTGGCACATACATCTCTCCTTGAACACCTTGTTGCTGTCTCCTAGCAATTGTTGCCTGAGGTGACTGCCTCACCCTGCCTAATGGGCCAGTGCATCAACTGGCTACACTCTCTGGTGATTAATGAGAAAGGGCCCTGAGCATGTATAGCATGCACATATACAGCTCGTCCTTAAATTCAGCCACAGGGGTCCCAGTCACACAGAAGACCTGTCTATTTCTGGTACCTGTCCATACTGAATGTGTTCATTCATAGGTCCATGCCAGGATCCCCCCAGCTACCTGGGAGTTGTACTCTAACACACCTGTGAGGGCATTGGGGTTTGGGAAGGCTGCAAGATATAATTCCAAGCCTCATTCACACCACATTGTACCTCATGCTGGGGATACCACATATTATGATCTTTTGAACTGACATCACAGTGTCAAACTGGGACTAGGAGACTACACGGCTATTGCTTCGAGCAAGTTGACAGGCAGTAGTAGGTGGTTGGCTGCTACAGTCTGGCTGACTAGGAAACTCAAGACTAGTGTTAGGGGCCCAATTAGATATCCAGAATGGAGAGCAAGGCAGAAAGGATGAAAGAGAGACAGGCAGCAAGTGAGTTTGACATGAAAGTTTGGGTTTGAAAGCAAGCCCAGGTGTGTGAATGAAACTATCCCTAGGAGGATTCCACCCCCACACAACAGAGAAAGAGAATGGTTCCTTATGGAGAAAGAAGCCCACTTTCCTCCCTTTTCAGAAACACTATTTGTCATAATATTTCTCTCCCTCTCTCTCTCTCCCTGCCTCTCTCTCGCTCTCTTTTAAATTCCAGACCTCCAAGGACACCAAAAATGGACTCAGGGTTTCAGTTCCATCGAGCTCATATCGGATTCTTCATCCAAAGTGTCAGGAGTAATCTCAGATTTTGTTCGTACCAGAGAGAAAGAGAGAGAGAGAGAGAGAGAGAGAGAGAGAGAGAGAGAGAGAGAGAGAGAGAGAGAGAGAGAGAGAATTGCAGCATATTTGATGTATGGTTCTGGTTTAGTGCATTTGTAACAAAATCAGAAAGAAATGAATGTGACTGTGTTTGTTTACGTTGAAATATCATAATGTGGTATATGGTATATATTGCAATTTATGGTGCGACATACACTGGCTTTGTATTAGCTCAAGACCACGGATGAACTTTGAAAGCTTGTAAATGTGCATTTCAAAGAAGAGATGAGGATTCTTCTCCAGCTTGGATTAAAAGCTGAACTAGGGAGGAACTCTGAGTTTACCAACCCCCTTCAGCCCCCAATCTCTCACCCATTCACCAGCTCCCAACCCTCTGCCCCTTGAAAAGCCCATGGGGCCAGGGGTTGTAGCAGCAGCACTCCAGAGACCCCAGGGAGAGGGAGATAGGAGCCATGGGAAAACAACTATTCCCGAGGGCCAGAAAGGGCGAGAGGGAAAGGCCCCCCTCTCCCTGCCACTGCCAGAGTGCTGCTACGGCCACTACCTCCAACTACCTCCCCAGATTTTGAAGGGAAGAGGAGAGGGGGCTTGGAAAGGAAGGGGGTGGGCTAGGTGGGAGGGAACTGGGGTAGGGCTGGCAGGCAACTGCTTCACAAAGTCAGGTTGGTTTGGAAAATAAGCCGGGCTATTTCCGAGCTTTGGCTTATTTTCCAAGACAATACGACACACACCTGAGGGAAGTTGCCTACCTCTACTTTCTATGCATAGGTTCCATCCCTGACATGTCCAATTAAATAAAACAACACAAAACCTGAAGTAGCAGGACTGGGGAAGAACTCTGCTTGAGAACAGCAGGCTGAACGCACAATAATGGGCTAGATAAACCCAAAGGTCTGACTGATAATCTCCGATAAGAATATATCACCTGACGTACAAGATTAATCATTATTCAGCCCTGTATTTAGAATCGTCTCCTTTCTTCTCCTGCCTCAGCTGAAAACCATAACTATTGTAGTGTGTTCTGGATTGGAACTAAAATTAGCCATGCTCAAATTAGACCCACTGGAATCAATGGGACTTAAGTGAGCTGTGACTAGCTCATCCTATTGATTTCAATAATAATAATAATAATAATAATAATAATAATAATAATAATAATAGTTACCCGCCTCTCCCTCTGGATCAAGGCGGGGTACAACACAAATGCAAACACCATAAAATACATATAACTAATTAAAACATTTAAAACTAATACATTATTAGAAGCAGCACATTATTAAAAAAGGCATCTTAAAATTCAACTGGGTAGGCCTGCCGGAAGAGATCAGTCTTTATGGCTTTCTTAAATTCTAGAAGACTGTTAAGTTGACGAATCTCTCCCAGCAGGCCATTCCACAAACTGGGAGCGGCAGAAGAAAAGGTCCTCTGGGTAATAGACGTTAGCCTTGTTTTTATTGGCTGGAGTAAATTCTTCCCAGAGGACCTGAGTATGCGGGGCGGATTGTACGGGAGAAAGTGATCCTGCAGTTAGCCTGGACCTAAACCATGTAGGGCTTTAAATGGGTTTATTCTAAGCATGACTAATACTGGATCCAATCCACTGCCTCTAAAGATGCCGTTCTAAAAATACTTCCCTGGAAGTACATCCCACTGAGCTCAATGGAACTTATTTCTGAGTAGACCTGCACAAGATTGCTCTGCAGAACTGCCTGAGAGATGTTTAAAACATAATTGGATAGAGATTATCTTGTGCAATCCAGGCTGAGGGACTTGAAAGATGGTTGCTTTCACCCATTTCTGGCATATGTGTTAAATATGCATCAAGGGAAAATGCATTCTGTTAATGGTCGCTCTTTTGCCTTCCACACTTCTCCAAAGGGAGGAGGTGTGGTGTTATATATATAGTTTCTCTTGGGAACACGTTGCTCTTTATAATAATGATGGAAACAGGAAAACAGCCTTGGGTATTTTTGTTTCTTCATCTATTCATCTTATTTTCCGAAGTGTGATCTTGGGCAATAACAAAAAGGGTATTTCAGAATTAACAAGGAGATGTTTGCAGCTGAAGGCAAATAAAAGACGACAGCAAGAAACTATGTGTTTTCTTTAGTGTGCTGATTTGGTGAACTTTTGTTTAGAATGTTTTTTAAGTTTTGTATTTAGCACCCATGAACATTCATAATTCAGACCAATTAGTACAGAGAAACAATATTCACTAAAGACATTTTTTTTAATTTTGGGGGGCAACCTGACCAAAATACAGTACCACACACATTTTTCTTGGAGCTGAATGTTATTTGAGACTTTCTCACGTGCCTATGCTAGTTGCCACAGCTTTCTTTATAAGTCACATTTTTATTTTAAATTGAATTGAAATGTATTTTCATTTTCTATCATTTTAATCAACTTCAAAATGGTTTGCTTTTTGCTGACAGAATACATATATGATGACTTTACAGTTTCTTCTTCTTTTTTTAAAAAATGGGTACAGCTGTAGCTGTTAAGGAATAATTTGGATTTGATTCTTCTCAAATAGAAGAATTAAAAGCTAATGGTCCTGATTCAAGAGACTGCCAGTAGAAAAGGCGCACCCCCTGCTGTGTTCATCAATTCCTCTAATTGCAAATGCAGCTGGTGAGGCCCGACAAGACTGTAGCCAAAATGGGGCCATTGAGATAAAACAGGAAGGAATCAGTGAGCTCAGGGGAACCCCAAAGCTTGCAAAAACTCTTTAGGAAAAAAGACAACCTACAGGACAATTCCCACCAAACAGCCTGATGAGGACAGATCACGCCCAGTAGCCACAAAATGCAGAGTTTCTATTGGGTCGCAGCGGCAGATAAGTGGTTAGGGAGGAAGAATGGAATGGTAACCTGGAAGAGGGCATGGCTGGCTGGCACTCCACACTACAACATTTTGTTACAGCCCTTGTGCTCTCACAATGCTGAGCAGGTGAGAGATTGGAAGCCTCTCATACCCTCGATCGGCTCTTGCGTGAGGCAGAAGAAGTGGGGAAGGAGGCACTTGACTAGGTGTTCTATTTTATCCTGCTCTGAGAGTAATGGGGGACTCCTAAGCAAATGAGAGTAATGGGGTACTCCTAAGGATGTCACAAGGGAAAAGAGGGTTCACAGGTCCATGTCTTCCTTGTAATGATAATGCAGAGCTAATGGGATGCTCCCCTCTTAAGAATTTTCCCCTGCAAATTGACTTGGACTTTTTTTAGTCACTTCCCCTTATCTGGGATCCTAGGGGGTTTTCTGTTTTTGTTTTTTTACAAACCTCAGGGGGTGCATTTGCAGGGAAGAAGCAGTAGGCACAAGGGGACTTAATTAACTCTCCTCCCGCTCTCTAAACCTCGCTTGCAAATACCCTCCTCGCTGCCTTATCTCAGCAAATACTGGCCTAGAAACTTGCACTTGGCAAGATAAATGTTCAATTCCACCCATAGCAAAGCTACTGACAGCAGTAATTATAAATTTAGTGAAGATGGTGGTGGGGAAGACGCCTGGATTAGGGAGAGACAAACATGCCAGTTTCGCTTTACATTTGATTTTTTAAAAAAACTCAACTTCTTTTCATCCTGTTTATGAAGAAATGTGTGAATGTTCGTATGAAAAAAGAAATGAAATGAACTTCTCACTCATCGGCACCAGCCACATTCAACAGGTACAGCTATCTGCAGCATAGGTGAGGGGACCGCTTGAGGCCTGCCTGTCAGCAAAAAAATAGGTGATCTATTGTTGAGTATTTTATTGCATTTCATTGTGTTGTTGCAGTTGTTGTTAATGTTGCTATTATTATTATTATTATTATTATTTTAACCACTTTGAGAATTTTATTGGAAAGTAGGATACAGTTTTGTGCAATAAATAAATAAATAAATAAATAAACAGCCCCTAGTTCTGCACACAACCATGGCTGAACACAATGGGATTCAAACCCAGTTTTTTAAGAGTGAAGATCTCAAAGCCCTAGGCCTGTGTGGATGAATTGGCCAGTTTCCATTTCTCCCACATTTCAAGTTGCTAATCATGGTCAGTTGTTAACAAAAAATTCTCACATGCCCTGTGATGTCTTGCCACTTCGCGTAGTCCAGGAAGCCTTTGGAACAATTTCCTAATCCTCATACCTTACTACAGGGCTAGGCAACCTGGTACCTTCCAGGTGTTTTAGACTCCAACTTCTATCAGCCTTAGCAAGCATGGACAATGGTTTGGGATTATGAGAATTGAAGTCTAAAACATTTGGAGGGTACTCGGTTGCCCCTGCCCTACTCTAACTAAGCCTATGTATGTATATATTTATTTTGATAATACCTAATTCACTCTTCATTGATGTATTCAAAGACAATTGGTGTACAGTAATAAAAATACATTAGTCTTTTTTTAAAAAACACCCATATATTGCATCATCCTTCAATAACATAATACTGAGAAATATGAAAACAATGAAATTGCAGACTGTGGCAATAACATGAATTCAAAATACCTGAGAGAATAGAAATGTCTTGACTTGGCTCCAAGAGGGTTGTGATATCGGCGCCAGTTGAAATTCCTTAGGGATTTACCCCTGATTCCATTTCTTCCCTTTCCTCTGTTGTATTTATTTTTAGATTAAAAATAAATCTAAAATTTATAAATCTGAAATTTATCCAGGTAAGGGACCTGGCAAACCTGTTCTCGCTACAGGGCCAAACACTACAGAAATTAACAAATAATTTTTGAATGTGCCCCCTGTTGGAATAAGCAACAGCCATTAGTTAAAGCTCACTATGTGGAGGGAAAAATAACTGGTTGAAAAGGCACTAAATGGTTAATGCTTGAAGGGAGTTGGGGTATTGTTTTTTGCTATACTTTTGCCAACGCTACATGTTTTTTAGTTGTAACACAAAGATGCCTGTTAATGTTAAGTAAAGGTCCTGTTTAAAGCTTGCAGATGTTTTCTGTATAAAGTGTGGTCAGACAAATCCACATAAAAAAGAACATGTCTTGCACCTAGAAAACTAGCATATCAGGGAGGGGACTATGCCAGAATCAAACTCCCTAATGCACTAGTTTTCTACATATAGGGAATTTATTATGCAAGGGAGCATTAAAAATGAGACTTTCCCTACAAAACCATCTACAGTCTGAAATGGCACAGCATAGGATGAACAGTCTGTGATCTTGCTGAACATGTAGCTTCATTCTACATCCAACTTTGCTTCCCTACTGTTCCTGGCCTGCCTAAGAGCTCATCAGAAGTCTCCCATGGCAGCAATAAGAGAGCACAGAACCTCCTCCATCTCCTCACCATCTGTGCTGGGAGCTCAGAAAAGTTTTTCCTCCACTTTATCTCAGCTACAGCAGATTCACTTCCAGGAACACCCTTCTCTGTCCCCGAGACGGACAGGAACGTGTTTCTTTCCCATTTCCTGCATCACCTTGGGCCTGAGACACTTTTGTCATTGACTTGGCTGCCAGCATCCCTGACGCATCTAGTTATATTAAATTAAGTGCCACAACTGCTTGAGTTAACCCTGGACAGGTCTATAAAAAGGCAGGAAAAGATTTTGAGGAAGCAGCAGCACAGCCAGTGACTGGTTGATATGGGTTTTGAGAGCTAGAGGGCTCTGTAAGGACTTGACTCAAGCAAAATCATACGACATAGTAAGCTACACTGCGAGCTTCAAACATTTATGCGCTCACACATCATCAAACAGGTGCCCCAGAGAGTGGCCACGTCAACCAGAAAGTCACATTTACAAGCAGCCCTCAGAGAGGCAATGCTCGACTTCAATTTGTCTAGCTTCTTCTTTTCAGAAAGACCCAAGTTAACAAATTCGTTTAGCTCCCCCGCCCTTTTTGTTTCATTATTTAACAGAGTAAAATCAGATGTGAACAAACCCACTCTTCAAAAGCGACTCTTCCTGGGAAAACATCCGTTTGGTTCAGTGGGAACTTCAGGATCAGAAACTATGGTGTGCTCAGAATGTGGAGATAACCAACATTTACGTCAGCTCAGCATTCTCTAGGTGTGTTGGACTACAGCTCACATCATCCCCAGCCAGCTGGCCAGGGACAATATGAGTTGTAGTCCAACACACTTAGAGGGCGCTGGGAAAGGCAGATTTGTGCACTAGGATCAACAACTGTTCATGAAACAAGAAAGATCACCATTTGCACACACGGCGCTTAAACTATACTGTTGCAGTGCCCAAAAGTGCAAGCTACAAAGCCCCAAGCCTTGGGCAAGTCAACTCAGATATGCTGCCAAAGTTCTTCACGTCCAAATTTCAACCTGGGCTTCAGAGATCCAAATTCCCGGACATCGTTTCCAAGATAGAAGTAACGCATCCTCCATTGACTTGGCTCTGTATTGGTTTGTGAGCTTCGCTTTTTTCTTTTTGCGTGAAGATCCATGAGGATTTTTGTGCTTATTTGTTCAAATGTGCACATCAATTGTGCACATCTTTGAAACGTACACATTCTTCTCCCACTGATTCAAGCATATTTGTGTGAGTTTTCAAAAGTATGCATTTTTTCCATGTGCAATTTTCAAATCTATGCCTGCTGTTGAACACACTTTTCTGGGTCCGCAAAACACATTGCAAGCTCGGAAATGTACAGACTTTGAACACAGGTTGCACCTGAGTCTGTGTTTGGTACAGAAGGTGCAAACTGGGTAAATCCCAATCAAAAATGAAGTGAAATGAATTTCTTATACTTTCCTAGGTATGCCTGTACCGATTGTTTTTGGTCAGTGTGATGTTTTACCAATGCACAGGAGCACACGATGCACATCAGTAAAAGAATCTTGATGCAACCACATCAAGTCGGACCCCCCCTCCTTTTTGCAGGGTTTGATCAATGGCCCTCAGTAACACAAGATGTGGAAAGATACAAATGAACTAAATGAGCTGAAATCTGCAGCAAATGGGACATGCTCCAATGCTGGAATGAAGTTTTCGAAATCCACCAAGTTAAACTGGGATTTGGGTGGAACGGAATACAGGCCCATGAACACCTGGGTCAGGAGCGGTGGGTGCTCATGGACTCACCTGGATTGCTCGGCAGGCAGTCCGTGAGCGCCCACAACCACCCACTTCTCCCTGTGAGCCAGCATTTTCCATAAAAACTGGGCTCTTGAAGTGCATGGATCTGATCTTGCCCACAATGGCTGCCTTAAATGGCAATTTCCCCAAGATCAGGGGCGTAAAAGGGCCTGGCTCACAGGGAGAAGTGGAAGGCCGTGAGGCGCATGCAGATTGGGTAGTGCTCACAGAGCGTGTGGCACTCGATGAAGTCGCAAGCATGCGCGCGCACTCCAGTGATCCGGACAGGGGCTTCCTGCTGAATTCCCAGACCCAACTGGACGCCTGTGACATCCCTACTAATACTTCGCAGGGTTCTTACAAAGCCAACAATGCAATCCTATACATGTCTATTCGGATGTTAGTCCCATTGTGTTCAGTGGGATTTACTCCAAGTTAAGTGGATACAGAATTGCAACCTAAAACACTACTCTCAGAGTAAGGATAGGATACAAAGGCGTGTGTCGCCCACCAATCAAATTAAAAGTGCCGTGCAAATTAATGCTAATGATCAAAGTGTGCATGCATGTATATACTGATGTACAAAGGAAAATACCTCTATGCCTTCAATCTCGTACATTCCTAACCTCATTTTGCGAAGCTCTATCTTTGAAAAGATGAGAACTTTAGTGTTTTGATTTACGCAGCAGCCCAATGTTGTAGATAAAAATAGAACATTTCAAACACACAAGGGTTCAGCTCCTTGGTTGCGAATTGAAATTGACGGCTCTGGGCTCTTTACTGCCCTATCTGACCTTCCACACTCTTATACATAAATAACCATCCGTGAGCTCCCAAAGCTACTTCTGTGCCCTGTTTCAGGGAAGGTTCATTATAAGCCTGATCTCCCTTCAGGTCAATCTGACAAAAGATAGGAATGCTGTACTATGAGTTTAGGTGACGGAAGCGAGAGAACCCCACATGGTGACTTCTCCATGCTGAGCAGCCTGCTTTGCAACGCAGAATCCTGCCGTTTGTGCCTTTTAAAAATATGGTTGTAATTTGTAGGTCACAAGTACCCGTTTGCAAGCGCCACTCCTAGCGTTTTCAGACTTGCAGGTAGGTGTATCAATTTAAATTCTCTCCCGCATTGTCAAATGTGCCAATTATCCCAACACAGAGAAGTATCTCACTGCCCTGTCTTTTAAGCCTATTATTCCAAAGTGGCTTTCAGTGCACTGAGCTAAGTCAAGCATGGCACTTTCCTCTTAGTAATAAATTAAAGCCAACAGGGCTACTTTTACCCACCAGCAAACCCCCCCCCCCCATCTTCTCTTTTCAAGAAGGCAATCGCTGTGCCACAGATAAAAATAGGTGTACAGATCGAGAATTGGACACATTGGTTTGTCTGGATCTCTCTCTCTCTCTCCCCCCCCCCACCCCCCCTCACACACACAGAGCTGGAAAGCCTATAAAGAGAGAAACATGATCTGATCAAGCCTATTATGAAGATGGAATGATAGCTAGAAAACAACCACAAAATATGTTTTAAGTCAAGTTTCATGAAATGAGAAAGCGGCCCATTGTGTGTGAATGGCTGGGAGACTTCCAGTTTATTATTAATTAGTTAATTACATTTATATACTGCCCCATAGCTGAAGCTCTCTTGATGCAAGAAGCCCTTAAGGTGAAAACAGACATTACTATAAATCTGTTTTGAGCACTAAGTCTTCTATTCATTTTTACTTTGGAGTATGTGCATGGCCTCCAATTTGGATCAATGGGGGAATAATTGAGGGAACTTTATGAGAAACATTCTTGCTCAGTAAGGTCCATGTCCCAAGCAGATCAAAACATCAAAGGATGAGTTTCTACAGAGCTCTACAAGTAAAATTATGTCATGCAAATATGAACAGGTGGAATTAAAGGTACACAGTAGCCAATCAGAGTATAGTAAATGATCACATGACATGTCATGTTGAAGGATAAAACTTTAAAAGAAGGGGGAAGATAGTATTTGAGGCTCACTGCTGGCAAAAAATCTGTATTAGTAATATATGCATTGTGCTTATTTTCTTTTCTTATTGTAATTTATTTATTTATTTATTACATTTTTATACCACCCAATAGCTGAAGCTCTCTGGGCGGTTCACAAAAATTTAAACCATTAGGAACATAATAAAACATCCAACAAGCTAAAAACCCAAATACAAAATACAATATAAAAAGCACAACCAGGATAAAACCACACACAATAAGGTTATAATTTGTAACCTCTGTCAACAACTTCTTTCTACAATTGTCTTAAATATAGTTGCTTGGTGATAATAAACGTATAATCTATGAGCATCTGTTTATAAAGGAACTGTATTGAGTTGAGATACAGAAAGTAATTGTGTTGTGTTGAGATGCAAGAATAACTGTGTAGAGTGTAAAATGACTGATTCCTTCTCAGCTTCAAAAAAGCCACATTTCTATGGATCCAGATATAGACAGGAAGTAAGATGCCTGTCAAGATAAAGAGATCTGCTTAATTAGAGTTTTCATACACTTAAAATATTTTTCCTAAATTTGGGGGCTCATCTGAGATTTAAAGCGTGTGGTAATGAATTGAATTTCTCCTCAAATTAGTAACTCTTTTCTTTCACTGAAGAGGGAAACAATGCAATTAAATAAAATCCCATCTATAGCAGCCTATTAAAAGCAAAGCTTCACAGGAAGGCACTTTCTTGTTTACTAACCTGCCCCCCCTCACCTCAATACTTATTTGTCAATTTCTCCTATTAACTTTTTAATCATCCCCACATTCATTCTCAGGCAATCACACATTCTTTGACTATCTTTCTGTAGATGGGATATTTATTGGTCTACTGATGTTCAACTAAAAAATCTCAATCTATGACACATTTATGGAACATAATTTGTCAAACAGCACCATTAACAATAAGTTTCATACAAATCAGTAATGATTAATTTTGGTCCCATTTATTTCAGTGGGCCTACTCTTAAGTAGGCCATATGTTAGATTTTACCCTAGGTAAATTTGCTTTTAAATGTGAACTGAAGGCATTCTCCCCCATCCCCAGCTGTAGAAAACCCTGTGCGCTGTTTGGTTGCCAATGTACACAAAACATCTGTAACTAATCAAACGTGAATGTTGATGTGCAAATGCAGGTCAGCACAAGTAATAAGAAGAATAGGACAGGTGGGCAGTTTAGCCAAAGGAGTGCTGTTGAACTGATTAATCTATGGTTGGCAGTAGTAAAATTTGTGTGTGTGTGTGCATGTGGCAAGTGAAAACATTAACATAACCATTAGGATTGGTCTTTTCTTGTTTCTGCCTAGGGCACAACTAAATTTTACCAAGAAATCATAGTTAAAAATACGCTGGATTGTAATAACTGTTTTAATTATAAATTATGGTGATGTAAATTTTGACAGGCTTGTACAATACTGTTAGCACAACTGTTTTATTACTGTTTGTGATGATTTATTGGTCTTGTCATTTAATTTAAATTTGATTTGAAATTCATATATGCATTTAAAATATGAAATATTTTAGTAAAGTTAGTCAACTAAGATAAACAAGGTAAGTGTTATTTATTTATACAAGGTAGGTTGGGGAGGAGCTGTAACTCAGGGGTAAAACACCTGCTTTGCACGCAGAAGGTCCCAGGTTAAATCCACCGCATCTCCAGATCGAGTTAGGAAGGAGTCCTGCTTGAAACCCTGGAGAGCTGCTGCCAATCAGTGTCGACAATGCTAGGCTAGATGGACTAATGGTCTGATAACAGATGACGAAGAAAAGGCCAAAGTGCAATTCCTACTTTGGCTTAGCCGTCTCCTGGTAAAAGTGAAGAACAAGCTGAAGGCGAAGGATTGCAGTTTTGAGACTAATAAACAAATAGTCAAGGAACACCTAATTTCTTTGAACAAATTCAAATCTCCAGGGCCCGATGAACTGCATCCTAGAGTAATAAAGGAGCTGGCAGAAGAATTCTCAGAACCACTGTCTATTATCTTTGCAAAATCATGGAAGATGGGTGAAGTTCCGGACAACTGGAAGAGGGCTAATGTTGTCCCTATCTTCCAAAAAGGGACAAAAGGAGGAACCTGGGAACTACAGACCAGTTAGTCTGACATCAATCCCTGGGAAAATTTTGGAGAAGATTATAAAGACGTCCTGTAAGCATCTTGAAAACAATGCAATGATTCCTAGAAGCCAGCATGGATTTGTCAAGAACAAATTCTGCCTGACTGATCTCATTTCTTGACCAGGTAACCTCCCTTGTGGACTGTGGGAATGCTGTGGACATAATATATCTTGATTTCAGCAAGATATTTGACAAAGAATGCCCATGACATTCTGATTAGCAAATTAGCTAAAAGTGGGCTAGGTGGAGGCACAGTTGGCTACAGAATCAGACTCAAAATGTGCTTATCAATGTTACCTTCTCAAACAGAATGAAATTTAATAGGAATAAATGCCAAGTTGTACACTAGGAAAAAGAAACCAAATGCACAGTTACAAGATGGGGGATACTTGGCTCAGCAATACTACAAGTGAGAAGGATCTTGGAATTGTTGTAGATCACAAGCTGAATATGAGGCAACAGTGTGATGTGGCTGCAAAAAAAGCAAATGCTATTTTGGGCTGCATTAATAGAAGTATAGCTTCCAAATCACACGAGGTACTGGTTCCCCTCTATTCTGCACTGGTCAGGCTTCATCTTGAGTACTGCATCCAGTTCTGGGCACCACACTTCAAGAAGGATGTAGACAAGCTGGAGGGGGTTCAGAGGAGAGCAACGAGGATGTTCAGGGGTCTGGAAACAAAGCCCTATGAGGAGAGACTGGCTGCGTTCAAACAACACTTTTGTCAATAGTGGGTGGAACGGTCAACTCACAGTTGCATGTTTTGCGGGTACTCCCCACACAACGTGCCACGCCCCTGTGGAGCAATTGAGGCTCACATGGAGTGAATTACTACTCAACTTGACATTTGATTGACACAGCCTCAGCCCTTCTCCCAACCCTCCCTCCTCCAGGTGCTATCCCAGCAGCCTCTGCGAGTTGTGCCAGCTGCAGCAGAGCGGCCAGCTTGGTTTTACTGCTCTTGCCTGGGAACTTTGTAGCCAGGCGAAAAAAATCAACTCAACGGGTCAAAAACACCACTGGCTTAGTTTGGATGACAGAAAAAACACCTGTTGTGCGAGAAGTCAACTCTGTAGCCAGTTGTGTTTCTCCAGTTGTTTTTCTGCCAAAAAAGTTAACTGTGGGGTGGAAATTGCCTGACAGATGACACAAATAGCAACCATTGCCCATTCCATTGATGACTGACTCCTAAAACCACCAGTGGTTTTTGTGTTGTCCAAACACAGCCACTGAAAGAACTGGGCATGTTTAGCCTTGAGAAGACAAAACTGAGGGGAGACATGGTAGCACTCTTCAAGTACTTCAAAGGTTGTCACACAGAGGAGGGCCAGGATCTCAATCATCCCAGAGTACAGGACACAGAATAATGGGCTCAAGTTATAGGAAACCAGATTCCTGCTTGGCATCAGGAAAAAAAACTTCCTGACTGTTAGAGCGGTATGACAGTGGAGCCAATTACCTAGGGAGGTTGTGGGCTGTCCCACACTAGAGGCCTTCAAGATGAAGCAAGACAGCCATCTGTCAGGGATGCTTTAAGGTGGATTCCTGCATTGAGCAGGGGGTTGGATTCTGTAGGTCTTATAGGCCCCTCCAACTCTACTCAAGACAGCCATCTGTCAGGGATGCTTTAAGGTGGATTCCTGCATTGAGCAGGGGGTTGGATTCTGTAGGTCTTATAGGCCCCTCCAACTCTACTGTTCTACAATTCTAAGGCACCTTCTTATGTTTCTAGTTTATATATCAGAGAGAAATCTTCCACTTCTGTCACACACTCCAGTATTTCTGGCCTTGTCTTGATTGAGGGAAGCAAGGGTTATGGGTCTCCATCCTCCCATGCTTCTTTTATTGTCCTTCCTGGGATGACTAAGATCACTTTTATATAGTTTCACTAGTGGCATAAACAGCTCGCCAAATTGGAAGCAATCCTATAAAAGAACCAGATAATGAATTGGGCTACCCATATAATTACGAAGGTAGGGATCGGAAACGAATTCTTAGTGCAAGGATGTCTATGAAGCGAAGGGACATATTCCTGTAATGGTTTCTCTCAGCGAGCTGATCCAGTTGTCTTGTACACGTTCCTGCAGCTCCTATTCTTTCTTAACTTGCTGGACTGAGAGCAATCAGTGCCCTTTGTTCAGTACTTATTTTTAACTACAAAATGCTGCTCGCTCACTCACTCCATTATCCTCTCGCTTTACAATCTGGAGAGGCAAATACTTTTCCCATTTGACATTCATATTAATTCAGCTCTGCCTGAAGAATAAATTACATCTATCAACAATTACTTGCTCACCTTCCCCTAGACTGCATTTTACACTTCAGTCTCATTAGTGAGCGAGTGAGCGTGCGTGTGTGTGTATGTCTGCGCGTGTGTAGAAAGTAATTCCAGTCTGTTAACAGTTCTATTTGCCCGTCCGTTTTACACTGAATTATGAAATACTGCAGAGTATGTCAGGCTCCTTAATTGCCTCTTCCCAATTTCTTTTTATGCTCAAATATGCTTCCTGCCACTCCGGCTGCTTCATATATGTGTTGCAAGGCACAGCTAATGAAAGACTGTACAAAAAGCTCTTGCCCTCAACATCCGCCTCTAAAACATACTTTCCCTGCCTTGCCCCATGTAAACCAAAGGCATTTCCCTTTTCAATCTAGGAAAGAAAATCTACACTTCATGGCAGCAGATCAAAGCTTGGCGCTCGTGTAATGAACCCATTGACACAGGCCTTGCCAACACTCTTCTTTCCACTATAGACCTCCTGCATTTAAACTTCCCCATTAAACAAAACAAGGAGCTAAGATCTAAAGTGTAACCTTTCAGCCAATTGCCTGTTCAGCTGTTCGAATTCCAACTAGGTTGTGTTCTGATGGTAAAGGGGGGAAGGGAGTTTAGCACCCATCAACGAGACAGTAATTGGTTCCTCCTCACTCTTTGGTTGGCTTATAGTAACCCACTGAGTCCAGTTCTGCGGCTGCCGGAGCTAAGGTGACTTTTTGCCATTGCATTACATTGGATCGAGATTGTATTCCGATGGTGTCACTTGCACAAAATGAGTGACTAATAGGTGAGAGAATCAAGTGCTCTGGAGTTGTTTAGTGGAACTGAAAGAGGAAAAGAAAGAGGTACCCTGGGAAACCAGTCAAATTGGGAAGGTGAAGCACGTATAAGTAGTAGTGTGAGTCGTGAGGAGGTGGTAGCAGAGTATCTGCTCCTGTAAAAGCGTTTTGCACTAACTTTTGTGTCATTGCATATCTGGGAAGTAACTTTTTAAAAGTTCTTTGTGTGGACCCAAACTCTACCTCCATGGAATCAGAGGTGAATTCAACAGGAAAAGTTCACAATCTATTGTAATCTGAAGAGTGTCCTTCACACCATAATAAAGCTGTAGTGGCTGGTAATAGCACATTAATTCAGCATTAATTCTCCATATTACAAGTGATAGGTTGGCAAATTCTGAATTGGAAATTTGGCTTGGAAATCTAATTCCCCCCCCCCCCCCATATTAGTCAAGCCAAAACATCCTCCGAAGCTCGGGCCTGGCTTAGATTGAATATAATAATAATAATAATAATAATAATAATAATAATAATAATAATAATAATATATTTATTTATTTATTTATTTGTTACCCGCCTCCCCCTCTGGACCGAAGCGGGGTACAACACAAATAAAATTATTATTTATTTATTTATTACACCTATATGCCGCTCCCATAGCCAGGGCTCTCTGCGCGGTTTACAGAATTTATTATTATTATTATTATTATTATTATTATTATTATTATTATTTATATAGTGCCATCAATTTTCATGGTGCTGTACAGAACAAAATAAAACAGAATACAAAACACCCTGCCATATGGCGTACATTCTAAAATCACAGTAACAAACAAACAGGGAGGGGAAAGGCCAACCAGCATGCGGGACAATAAAACAAATAATAAAAACACCATAAAATACATATAACTAAATAAAACATTTAAAACTAATACATTATTAAAAGCAGCACATTATTTTAAAAAAGGCATCTTAAAATTCAATTTGCCACCAGTTACCATTCCCTGCCAGTCTTTTCCAAACAAACACCCTTGCTGAAGACAAGAAAAGCCATAGGGGCCTCATTCTTAATTATGGGTAGTTCTGAACATGATCAGAAGTATAATTTTCATCTGGGATGCATGGAAGTTGTCCTTTACTCTACCACCTGGTCCAATTAATTGAACAGGAAGCAAAAGAAACCTCAACTCTCACGTACCCTGGAAGGAAATCTTTTCCCAAGAATTGTTTAGAAAACTTCTAAAAACTGAGTTAATGACAAAGAGAGTCTGGGAAGGAAACCCATCACTAGTGATATCTCAACTGTAATTTCCCTGACTCCACAATGGAATTATAGCATGTGACGAACAGAAAGCATTTAGAATGAAGCAGCAAGAGTGCTAGAAGCTCCTGTATTGCTAGCACATCTAGAAAATGTTCCCAAAAGAAATAGTGTTACAGTGCAAAGGCCTACTTTCACCCCAAACTGCAATATGGGATTCGCTTTTTTGGTATTTTATTATTTAACCTTCCCTATTTCTGTCTAGATTTTTTTCTTCATTTATTTTGAAAATTTAATGATTTGGAATTTATCCAAAAAGGCTCCAAAGGTGATTTCCTCCCATATCTCTCTTATTTCCTCTCCCCTTCTGTTTCTCCATCTGTCTTCCTCCTTCTTGCTCTCTTCCTATAGCACAGTTGTTGTTTTACAGAGAGGGACACCATGTATAGGTGTTTCTATGTAAACGCTAGAAGCCTCCGAGCCACAATGGGAGAATTGGAGTGCTTGGTTTCAAAGGAGAAGCTGGACATAGTGGGCATTACAGAAACCTGTAATGTTTACAGAATTCCCAATTTTACTAACTATGCCTATATATTTTAAATATGTGTATGTTTTAAATAACTCTTTTAGCCTGTTGAACAAAAGACTGTGATTTTATGGTTTTAAATTAATGATGGTTGGTATTGCTTTTATTGGGTCTGTGACCGCATAATAAAAATCTGAATCTGAATCTACAGAAACCTGGTGGAACGGAGAGAACCAGTGGGATACGGTCATCCCTGGATATAAACTCTACAGGAAAGTCAGGGAAGGCGATGTTGCTCTGTACATAAAAGCGGGCATTGTGTTAAGTAGACTAGAGCACCTAAACGGGGCAGAATCTTCCACAGAAGCGCTGTGGGTGACAATACAGGGCCCCAAAACTAATTTAGTGCTAGGAACTTGCTATCTTCCCCCAGACCAAAATGCTCAGGGTGACCTTGAGATGGAAAATGAAATCAGGGAGGGTTATCCTCACATTGACTGGATTATTATCTTCACATCAATTATCCTAGGCAAACTTTACAGGTGTCCTACTTTACAGAGGACAGTCCACTATTTTGGACATCTGGAAGTGGACTATCCTCTGTTTGAAGGTTCCCTCTATTTAATGGTCTTTGCAATTCAAGTCTGGTTCAAAGATCAAGAACTATCAGAGGGGAGAGCAGGGGCCTTGGAGTTGCCCATACACAGCAAACTGGGCAGGCCCACAGGTCACCTAATCAGTCTGCTCCACTACTGTGAGATGTCTTGTATTTCTATTTAAACAAAAGTAATTATTTAACTTTTTATTCTCCCAGCATTTCAACAATCTATAAATACATTTTAACTTGGTGTTTTAAATTTGTAATTTTGCATTGCTGCTGTTTTTATCTGGTTGAGCTTTTATATTGTATTTTATATTATGGTTTTATACTGTTGTTTTATACTTTGAATGGTTTTAATTTTTGTGAACCGCCCAGAGAGCTCCGGCTATTGGGCGGTATAGAAATGTAATAAATAAATAAATAAATAAATAAAATATTTCTGAATTTGTATCTATACATATGAATAGCCAATGCAAATATTATACAAATGTATGTTCTTTTGGGAGTGGGGGGTGATGCCTTTCCTCTTTTTTGTATAAATATGTACGTGGCCACCCTATCTGGGAATAAGTGCCATTGAACACAGTGGGACTTATTTCTGAGTGAATATGCATAGGCTTGTGCTGTAAATTAAATACATAACGTTCAGTGAGTAATGAGCAAAACTCATTAGCAAAACGCAGCAACAAATGAATAAATTCTTGGATTTCTGGAAATTGCTGTTCCAGTCTGTTCAAAGGCCTCATGGGTACAAATCGTCTTTGGGCATTGCAGCGTCCCCCCCCCACTCCCCCGTCCGTCCTCCCTGCCGCCACAAGCTTCAAGCCTTCAAGGGAAATGTGAGGAAATGAATGAAGACAACAAATGAGTTGAGGGTCTCATTAGCTGCACGGCCACAGTTGGTAATACAAAGTTTTGTTTTATGAAACTAACAGTGAAATTACAAAGAAACGTGGCTTTGCATATTAAAAGGGGAAAGATTTTACTCATCATTATTGAAGCTAACCATTCTTGGCAGTTGCTGCTAAAAGTTCAGAAACTAGAATGTGTGTGTACGTGTGGGTGTGGGTCAGGGTCTAGGTACAAGGATTTCTGCATTCAACAGACATTCCAAAACCAAATAACTGCCATCTACTTCCTGTTTTAAGTAGTGTCCGACCTCTTTAATCAGTGACTCGTCCCAGCTCAATTCACAACTAGCATAGTATTTATGAGTTTTCTCATCTGAGGCCTCTAAGTACCAGCAATATAGTTTTGCACTTTTGAAAAAAATCAGATGATGCAAGGGGGGGGGGGGGGAATCAAGGCAATATATAAATTGTAATAAAGTTTAACTAACTACATTAATACTATCTTATTAGTCAGAGTGCCAATGTTGTATAGGAAAGGCTGAGATTGTGGATGTAATACGCTTTTAATTGCTGTATTTTCCCCATAGAATTAGTTTCTTATGCTCTTAATTCACATAATCCTCAGAAATACTAGAGAGAATCTTTCCATTTCATATATGATAATCGGTTTCCACGCAGCTCTCATTTTGGCATATTCTAAGCGCTACTTTTTTGCTAGAGTAAATCTACCAGGATGGTGTTAACTAAATCTACTCACGGGCTGAAGATCAAGTGGGACCTGTCTTCAGCAGGCAATCTTTCAAAAACCTGGATGCTTGCGGAGGAGTAAACTACTAGTTAAAAAGGTACATTGACAAATGGTTCTAATAACCCTGCTGCAGTAGCCGCTGCAGTCGAATTTGTAATGAACTCAATTATATTTTGTTAGACATGCTCTTCTGGTGGCATTATTTTCCATAACACGGTCTAGTAATTTATAATAGAGATTAAATGATAGCAATCAATTATGGAATTACTCTTGCATTTTCCCCTGGACACTACTTTTTCTGCCATTATTCCAAGCCTGATTATATTGTCTCCTTGTTTCTTTCAACCATGCATTGTTTTGCTGTATTGTCAGAGATTCCCCCCACCCCCACCCCCTTCACCATGCAGCATAGTTCTGGGAGGATCATATTGCGCAATCGACATGTGCTTTTGCTTTTCACTGACATTTTCTTTAATGAAGTCAAATCCAGCAGCAATTGGTCTGGTTCTTTGCTGAGGCTGCTGGGAGCAAACTGCCTACTTTAATTGTATTGTTAAGTGTCACATTACAGTTTGCTTCCTCTGGGTAAACACCTCACTATTACATTTACACTGATAGCTTCTAGTTTTGACATAGTTTCTTACATACCATATTTAGCCTTTTTCTCTTCTTTTTCATCCTTCCTTTCAATAATTTCTGTCCCACCTCTTTTTCCTACAGTGCTCAAGGCAGCACACAACAAAATAGCAATTCCAAAAATACAAAACCATGAATATAACCCAACAAGCACAATAAAACAGAACCAATGGCCAAAATTAAGAAAAGGCCAGCTATAATAAAATTGATCTGGTTTGCATGTAACAAAAACACAGTATGGGTTGTTAAGTCCTGAGTTGTTATTGTTACGTGTGATTCAAGAACTATGAGTTAACTAGAGATGCACGGATTTTTAAAAATCCTTTCCATTTCTTTTTCGCAGATTGTCAGGTATCTTTTTTCCATTGATGGAATTGGATATTATTAGGGATATATGAGAATTTCATTCTTATGCAAATGCACTTTAACACTAATACATAGTGCTGTGCCAAAAATTTCTCCTACGAAAATTTCACCCATTCTCATTCAATTTGATAGAAAAGAAATTGCTTTAGAAAAGAAATTCAAAGGAGAAGTTCTCATGGGTTTGGTTCAAGGTTCTTATGCTTTCCTTACATATGAGATGATTGAGGCATGTGTGAGTGTCCTGTCTTTCATTGCAAACTCATCTCTCTGACAGCCTATAGCCTCCCTGGCTTCCCACACTTGCCGCCCAGGGGAAGACATAATTGTTTTCCTCCCATAGGGCCTTTTCAGATCAGGAAGTGCAGACAGCCTGGGAGACTGCAGAATAATGGTGAGATGTGTAATAGAAAGAAAAACATGGTCAGTACCCTCAGCCATCTCACAGGAATTAGTTAAGGCGAAAAACATCACCAACACTCATTCAAAATAAATTATAAAATGCCCAGAGAATGAGGCAAAAAATGGAAGCCCCTTTTGTGAGGGGGAAAAAAACTTTCAGGAAATTCTTGAGATTTTTTCTTTTCTGACCCCCTAGAAATAACAGTGCACTTTTCAGAATTTTCTCCACATTTTCTTCACCATTATTTTTCATGGTGGTGGCTGCATTCTTTCCCCTCAGTGCCCTGGAGTGATGCTCAGTGTATGGAGGCTTGTGGAGGATGCAAACTGGGGACAAGGCTGCCAACACAGCTGATGCAGTATTCACTTGCAGTGCAAGTGCAAAAAATAACCACGACCCAGTGAAGCCGATCGGTGGGAGATTCAGGACAGATACAAGGAAGGACTTCTTCGCACAGCACATAGTTAAATTATGGAATTCACTACCACAAGATGTAGTGGTGGCCAGCAATTTGGATGGCTTTAGAAGGGGGTTGGATAATTTCCTGGAGGAGAAGGCTATCTATGGCTACTAGTCCTGATGGTATCAGAGGAACATGGTGGGAAAGGATGCTGTTGCACTCAAGTCCTGCTGGTGGGTTTCCACAAGAAGCTGGTTGGCCACTGTGTGAACAGAATGCTGGACTAGATGGACCCTTGGTTTGATCCATCATGATTCTTCTTATGTTCTTATGTTTTCCACCTTGCCCCATCCCCTGCCATCCGGGCATTCAGCAGGATTCTAGATCACATGAAACACTTCATGCAGACGCCTTTTCGCACAAAGGCTTCCTTTCTGCAGATATGCATGTGCTACACGTGAACATAATTGGCAGGACTAGTAGGCATTCCTCACATCACACATTACTCTAACACTTCTGAATAAGCCATAGGGCTGTTCCTTCACAAGCAAAGTTAATTATATTCTCCCTAGTCTTTTTGCCTGGGAGCTGTGAGGGGAACCTCACTGGCATAAGGTATTCTCATCTTGAAAGTCTTAAGGTATTTCTCACTGAACTCATCCGCTTTAATTAGAACAAGCTGTATGTGTGCCAATATTTTTTTTAAACCCCCCCCCTCACAATTTGGATCCCCCTCCCATAAATCATTGTGCAAATATCTTTTTTTATTTCAAGGTGTTAATTAGACAAATGGAATCCTTATGTCACGCTTGCGGATTTTCATAAAAAGATAACTGTGGTTATTACCTTATTTCGGCAGATAGTTCCAACAGGAGGTGATAAAGAAGGTGGATTTTCTAATTAATTTCAAAACTCATTTGAGCTAGTCCGGAATTTGGTTTAATTAAATTAAAAAAAAGATTCTGACAGAGGTTTGTCACTGGTGAATAATGCAAGAAATGTGACCAAAAAAAAATCATCTTTGTTATTTTAACATCCCTTTTTATAGGAAATATGCAGTTGGGAACATTGCAACAATTTTCCAGAACTGGAACATAGGAGTACAGAATTATTATCTTTTGTTCAACTGAAAAATAACACATTTTAAAAGAACATGTTTTCAGTTTAACTTTCAACTACAGCAAAGAAAGAGGACTGCACTCTGGTGAACTCAGGAAGTTATTGATACTTCAGAGGCACTCTGCTTCATTGTCAGGGAATGCAATCAACACTTCCAGGATAGCAACCAGATGTGGAGGAAAAGGCAGTTGTATCTTTTAATGGTTGTACAGTAATGAAGTTTAGAGCAGGTAAACTTCAAGGTACACATGCTAACATTCCCTCTTCTGCAGAATTGTT
This sequence comes from Elgaria multicarinata webbii, assembly GCF_023053635.1. NCBI lineage: Eukaryota > Metazoa > Chordata > Lepidosauria > Squamata > Anguidae > Elgaria > Elgaria multicarinata. Next base: position 45,051,547 of record NC_086172.1, read on the forward strand.
ATTTAAGATTCAAAAGCCCTGTTTTCCTTTGCTGTTTCTGGTCACCCTGTTTTGCAGGCACTGATGTGGTAAAGGTTTTTAAAACACCCACCAAGAGTTAATGTAGAATTATTAAATAGAATTCAAAGGTTCTTCCCCACCCCGCCAAGTAAAACATGTTATTAAATGAGAGCCTTCAACATCTACATTCTGTTCATGCTGATCACCACTCTGACTTTCTGGATACACCACATCATCCTACATACTAATAGCAAATTCATTTTCCAAATGTGAATCCTTATATAAGTCAAAACAGCACCATGCTTGCACAACAGCAAGTTTGGGAAAACCCGAAGTCTTGTGGAAATACCGGGGGGTAGGGAAGTGAGGGTACCCTAAGGTGAGAAAAACCACAAAAACAATGTAGTGAGCATGCTCAGCAGGCACAGAATGCTGTTTCACTGGGTCTGTTCAGATTACACACTAAGCCATGGTTAGGCCACTAACTTTTTTGCAGCAAATTGTTTAAACCATGGTTATGTAGCCACCATGGTTTAGAATGGCACACTGAGACCGTTTCTACGCCTACTTTTTTCCCTGGGATTATCCCTGTGCATCCAAATGACACACAGGGTTTCCCGGGAGCAGGCAGGGACAATCCCTCCATTTTCCTGGGATAATCCTTAGGTGTTGAAAGGGCCTAAGTCATGGTTCACACAACATGCTAAGCCATAATGTTTAGCTCAAAATGCTTAACCGCTATGGCTTAGCGTGTCATTTGATCAGGGTCACTGTCAGAGCAGGGGAACGAAATGGAGTATCATGGAAGTAGACATGGCTAAAACATAAACAGAAGCACCATACACAGCACTGTTTTGCTGCGATTCCCACTTGTCATATCTAATATTCAAGTCTTCCTTCTTCAGTTGCTATTTAAAGGGGAAAGTTGACTGGCAGGAGGACTACAGATCCTATTGCTTTCTCCAGACAGAGCTTTGACCCCCACCCCCAGCATTCCACTGTCTCCCTGGTAAAAATGTCCCTTTTCTTTTTCACACCCTCTGAGACCCACCCAGATCAGGAGTTCCCAGTGGATGGATGGTTCCCAGTGCTACTAATGAGAAGGCATTGTGCAGCAATTCCTCCTTTTTCTCCTACCGCAAAAAAAAATCTGTTAAGGAAAAAAAAGCAAAAGAAGCAGTGAGAAAACATGGGAGGGTTATTACTGGAAGATGACCATGTCTGTACACTCCCCTCCCACCCCCAAAATTTTCATGAATGAGGCATGGCAATTACACCTTAAGAGCTTTGTCTGGAAGCACCCATTATTTTTACTGTTACAGAATCAGTATTGCTGTTGTTTTCCCTCAAAGACAGATGTAACCTCCCGTGATCGATAAAATGCCATTCTTCAGGCAGATGACTTCAGAAGATCTAGAATATTTTCAGAATGCCATTTTTATTTTAATGCTAGTTAATACATTTGCTGGAGGCAAGCTGGGATGTAAGAATAAAGCCTGTGTCAGTGACCGCCGCGTTGCTGCTTTGATACAGCAGGAAGAGGCCTTTATGATATTTATTTATTCGCTTCTATCATGGCTCCTGCAAAAATGTGCACTATATGGTACAAAAATGGCCATAAAAATGACAACATCTAACACTGGGCCCTCATGTTGCTCTGGCAGTGTGGAAGCACCACTCTTTTTCCTGTGCCACCGGAGGAATGTGGAGTTGTTGTGTCTCGAGACAGAATGAAATCGTCCTCGGAGCTGATCTTGATCAAATATGCTTTGTGCAAGGACTAGAAAATCTCACCTGGAATTAGAATATCCTACCTTGGTTTTTAAAGTGCTTGGACCATAGCTTCCCCCTTTATTAAAAAGACTGACCGAGATACCCAGCATGTGTGCTATGAACTGGCATCATGCTGGAAGGCATCCATTATTTTTTCACTTAAATACATGTACTCGGCTCTATTAATTGAATAGCAAGCTGGCTAGAACTAGAAGTCTCTTTCTAAGAGCTTTGCTTCAATTTACAAAATGAATGAGTAATAAATCCACAGGATTTCAATCTATATTCATTTACATACAAATATGACAAGGAAATTACAACTGGAATCCAACCTTGTTAAAAGTGCTGACTTACCTATGAGTTTCAACACAGGCTGGGCTCTATATACTTAAGGGAGGAGATCTCCCCTTACAAGGAGGCCCATGCTTTGAATTCAGCTGGAGAGGGCATGGGTGGAAATAGGCCTACACACACAGGATTATAAAGACGGCTGATGGAGGCAGAGAGTTAATTATCCAAGGAAATTTGCCTGTGTCTTAACCATGTAGATCTTTCTGATGCCTTGGGCGTCTGATGGGCACGTACTGTATATAGTTGTTTCCCAGTGTTCTGGCACACACTAGTGTGAGCAAGAATACCATGATGCTGCCATGGAGTTGAAAGAATAGGATTATGTATCTGGGCTCAATGACTGACATTTATTTATTTATTTATTAAATTTATATACCTCTCACTAGCCGAAGCTGTCTGGACATCACAGGAGGCAGACAGTGGTGTTTTCCCATATGTATTTTTCCCCTTTTAAAACAGGGGTGCAAGAGCTTTAAGCGAAAATATGCCAGTAGTCTTGACCACAACCCTTTTGCTTTCTTCCTCGCCCATCACTGGAATGTAGCCCTGGAGAGCTCCCACAATATTGATTTTGGCCCTCTGGCTAAAAAGAGATTGAACACCCCTGCTTTAAAGCCCGAATGGGCTTGGCATCAGGCTACCTAAGTGACCTTCTTCTCTCCTGTGTAAGAACATAAGAGGAGCCCTGCTGGATCAGACCGAGGGTCCATCTAGTCCATCACTCTGTTCACACAGTGGCCAATCAGCTGTCGACCAGAGACCCACAAGCAGGACACAGTGCAACAGCAGCCTCCCACCCATGTTCCTCAGCAACTGGTATATACAGACTTACTGCCTCAGATACTGGAGGTTGCACTTAGCCACCAGGACTAGTAGCTATTGATATCCTTCTACCCTTTTTTATCCAACCCCCCTTTTAAAGCCATCCAAACTGGTGGCCATCACATTTTGTAGTACCAAATTCCATAGTTTAACTATGCACTGTGTGAAGAAGTACTTCCTTTTATCTGTCTTGAATCTCCCACTAATCAGCTTCATGGGATGACTCTGGGTTTTAGTATTATGAGAGAGGGAGAAAAGTATCTCCCTACACAACATTGGGGGCATGGCTAGTGGACACAAGTTTGTTCTGCCCGCCGCCCACCACACACATTTGTCTGATGTGTGAATCAATCTTCTGAATAGGCTAATTTCAATGGGATTGTGACTAATTTAATGCACAGGCAGCATTAATGAACAGTAGAGAATGCAAAGAGAATGGCAGGGTATCTCCAAAATACAGCAGACATGTAGCAGGAGGAAAGGGAAGCAGCAACAGCTTTATTCTATTCGAACTGGCATGATGGTGATCTGTGTTATGGTTTTGTCAATGTAAAAAGTGTTGGGATGTTGGCTAGCATATACTCCAACTGTACCTATTTAGTAAGTATGGCACTTATTTTTCCACAGAGTATCAATTCTCCTGCTTTGGTAGGAGACCATTTTTCTAATAGATATATAAAATCACACCCACACCCACACACACACTGCTGCGGTTTCTGGAAATTGTAGCATTTGTAAATGTGTATGACAACTTAAAAATGCAGATTTCTTCCAAAAGGGTAGCCACTCTCTTGAAGCAAAAGCAAAGAGTTCTATGAGCTTTTAAAAACAGTTTCGCTGTATCTAAAATGTGAACGTTTAAACAATTAAGTTAAAATGGTGTTTGAAATCCATTAATGAGGCATTCCAGGTTCCTTAGTTTCTCGGCTTGTGTACATGAAATCTCTGGATCCCAGACAATTATTATGCTTTCTTCTTTTTAAGGCTTAAACAATGTGTGACGGGGTTTATTTGAACCAGGGGCTGCCCTGTTTATAAATAAAGTGGATGTTAGGGAGCAATTTTATGACTAAAATTAGGGGAACGCCAACGCATCCCTGAAGCTTATCTCCCCCATAGTCCATCACCTGAGAGACTTCTATTTCAGCAAAGCTGACTTCTAGCATTGGAGCCCAGGTAGGTGGGTGGGTGGCAAGTTCGGGCAACAGACTGTTGGAAGTAATGCATATATTGTGAGAACACATAATCAGGGCCGGCATGTTGGGCACCTGATGTGGGTCCACACGGCAACAGGGGCCCACTGTCCAGAGCCCCCTGGAGTTGCTCCTCCTCTTCAGTACTGCAACTGCTTGTTCACCTACCTTTCACTCTGTGGTAGAAGGAGGAAATGTAGATACTACCGACTCCTTGCTACTGGCCTGTCAAGCAAGCCACTGGCAAGAATGAGGAGCAATAGCAGCTGGTGGCAATGGTGATGAGAACGTAGACTCAAACCTAGAGGGCCCTCCAAAACCTGGCCCTGGCACTGCACATAACGCTTGTCAATTAAGTGTGATGGCAATGAATTGTCCCAGTGAACATGTGGCAGTTTCAAGGAAAGCATGGCAGATTTCACTCTCTCTCTCTCTTTCTCTCCCTCTCTCTCTCTCTCTCAGCTACCAGAATTTTGGCAGCAGGAATCAGATTTACTGGAACTTTACTTTACTTACTACAAGTTGCTGTTTAATTCATAAGCAGTTATGCACATCAATGTCCACACAAGGTAAACTTGGCAGCAAGGACTGTAAAGAAAAAAGTCAAGGAAAGCTATGTCCAATAAAATCTCTCATCAGCTTAATGTGCTATTTAACCCTAATATGTTTACAGTAGTTTTAAAATGGCCGCACCAAGATGAAATCCAGCATGCAACCTATCAAGACTGCAATGTAAGGGAGTTATTTCTCATACACTTATTCCATTCTTATAATATAATTTTGGCTCATCCCCTGCTCTTCAGTAATAGAGCAATGAGTTCAAGCACATTTCCTTAGCCTTGCTTCACTATATTTGATCTTTTTCAATCTCGTGATTTATACTAGATCATGTTTAGTATCACATTCCACTCAGGGTCAGACTCCACTTACCTGGTAAGATATGAAGATGTTCAATTTTAGCAAGCAAAATATTGCTCTTTTCTGGTATAATAAATCCCACCCCAATATATTTTCTCCCCTGAATCATTCACACCTGAGCAATGCAAAGCACTAGGTAGTCCATTAGTCTAAGTAAACCAGCGTAACGTATGTAAAACACATAGGCTGTAACATATTACAGTTGCTCCATTTCTAAATGTGATAAGGGCATGCAGCGAATGAGACGGGGTGCAATACTTCAGAAAGACACCTAGAACAGGCAGAAATGTGTCCCTGCTTCCTATTATTATGCCAAAAAATAATAATAACAGAGAAATGTTACAATCAAAACCCTTTGATTGGATTATATCCAACAGTGAGGCATGTTGCTCTTATCTGCCTTTTGAGCCCACGACACTTCCTCTCTTTTGCAATCTGGAGGATTCCAGCATTCATTTTTTTAAAAAAAGAATGCACGGCACCATCCAACCAAAAATAATCACGTTAATGTTTCATGGGTTTCAGTGGGAGGCATGGGCTTAGCTCTCCTGCTAAAATCAAAGGGAATTAAGAAGTATGGCTGGATCATGGCCACACGTTTCAAAGAACAACTTGAAAAAATCACTCAGCCTCTCCTGATGTTCATTTATAAATAAGGAGAGTTCTGGGCCAAAATGATTAGGAATTCTTCAGTCATTAAAATTTCTCTCTTTTCCCACTGGCCCATTAATGGCAATAATCCAGAGATGTGACAGATCCTGGAAGGTAGAACCTACATTTCTTTACACTTTGGCTCCAGCACCCACCACTACTGCCAAATGCTAAAGGGTTAAAAACAACAACAACCTCTCTTCTTCTTTGGAACTGAGTAGATGTTGGCCTAAAAATGTATATTAAAATGATCTGGGGGAAACCCCCTGGTTACTGTACTATGATTCGAACTTTAGACTGCAATCCTAAACACACTTACCACGGAGTAAGCCCCACTGAATTCAGTGGGACTTACTTCTGAATAAACATGCAAACATGTTAATATGAAACTGAACCATTACATTATCTGCTGCTGTTTTAGTTTTTAATTTTGGATCTTAATGTTTTTATGTTGCTTTTATACTGCTACTGTGGTATTTTCATTTTTTTAAATGACTGTAAACTCCCTCAAAATTTCTTGATAAGGTGGGATATAAATACATTAAAGGTGCAATCGTATGCACGTTTAGAACTCGTACTACAACTCCCAGCATGTCCAAGGCAGCATCTATAAGCATTGAGACTTAAATACATGATAAAGATTTGCATTGCCCCACAGTGCTCTAAGAATCCTATCCTTCTTTCCCTCTAATACCCAAAGTTGTTTCCTGTTCTCTTTTCTTCCCAGTGACATCACTGTTATCATCACTGGCAATATCAGATACACAACCCTGACTCTCAGACTTGTGCCACTCAAGCATCGTTTTATTCCGTCTGTCTTCTGAGGCCGAACATATCCCAGGGTAGTTCACAACAACAGAGCCACCGTAGAACATAACAAACAGGCTAAAACTTACAAACATTAAAAACATCACAGCTTTAGAATGATAAAAAAACCCTTGGAAAATAAAAATGTATTTGCCTAATGCCCAAAGATAACAAAAATATTTGGTATCAGGTGGGCTTAGGGTGCCACAACCATGTAGCCCCTCTCACCAGTTGCCACCTGCCTAACCTCAGAAGGTGGGGGCACCTAGATGATGGTCTCTGATGGTAAGCTAAGTGATGATACTGAAGACATTAGACTGGAGATAAAAAGTTTTTATTTATATTTTTATAAACTAATTTTAACTACTCAAAAGATCCTCCAAGGTTCTTTCTACAAAATATATCTTAATACAACACACACACCTGTAGGCAATAAAAATCTTAGAAACAGTTACTTAAATAATTAGAAAAGTTACTTAATAATAAAAAAGAGGTGCTGCCTTAAATGCCTGGCAGAATAAGAATAATCTGGCCTGCCTAAATACCATCAAGAATGGGGCCATTCAACCTTCCCTGGGGAGTGAGTTCCACAATTGTTACTGCCTCCCAAATGCTGTGTCTCGTGTCACCACCAAGTACGCCTCCCTTGGTGGCAGAACTCCGATGACAATCACAACTGACCGAGAGGTTCCTATAGGAGGAGCCTGTCCTTTAAATATCCTAGGCCCAAGCCATTTAGGGCTTTATTGTGTTCACTACCTATGGCCTAATAGCCTTGCCCTAGCAGGCTACAGCGGTTCCTCCTTCAGACTTCCTGCCAAAGGCTTCCTGTTCCTTTTCACAGTTGCTTCCCCTCTAGTGCCTGCGGTTTCCCCATTGGTTCCAATACTCATTATATTAATATGGACATAGTCTTGTATGGAAGTTGTCTCCATATCTGTCCATGTTGTTTCAAACTTTAAATTAGAGGATACTTGCTATTCTGTTATTAAAATAAATGGAATGCTAATAAACAAAATATTCTCCTTGCCTTCCCCCCTCTATAAAGGACATGTTCTGCACGTATTAGGTCAAATACCAAGGGAAGGTTTCCTTACGTTTGTTTTTAAAGAAAACAAACTTGTTTTGCTGTCTTTGCTAGAACTTGTTTTTACAAATACATTATCATGGCAGGTTTTCAATAACATTCAGTAGACGTGATTAGAAGAGGTAATAATGCTAAGAAGCTCTAAGTATCTGCATTGTTAGCAATATAAATTACTCAAGTTAGTTTATTAGCTCCAAGAGATACACACATTGTGTCTGCTGAGATTTGTAACGGAATATCGATAGAAAAACGAAGCACCACCTCTTCATTCCTTTAAAAATAAACCTCCCAATTGATTTAGCGCAGACACCAGTATTGTATGAAATTCTGTAAACTGAAAGAAATTGCCTTTCCTAAAGGGCAGCAATGGGCCAGGCCAAGGCCTGTAAATAGCCACATGCCTGGCTCTCTGAGGAGCATAAAAATGTCTTCAGGCAAGGAAGCACTTGTAAACTGGAAGAGAGATGGGTTTGCTTGTTTTGTTGTTTCTCCAGGTCTTCCATAATTGACAGTCCAATACACATCTACTCACCCCCACTGAGTTCAATGGAGTTACTCCCAGATAAATGTGTGGAGCAGCAGTGGGAAACTTGTGGCCCTCCAGATGTTTTGGCGTATAACTTTGATCAGCCTTAGCAAATGTTGAGAAATTATGCAGGCTGTAGGCCAAACATCTGGATGGCCACAACTTGCCCACTGCGGTGCATAGTATCAATATGGATCAGGTGAAAATTCTCCAGGTTAGTAATTTTATGGGCTTACTTGCAAGGCTGGTCTACTCACACATTTGCCTTTCAGAGACCTCATGTACACATTGATGTATACATAATACCTATGTATAAGGGGAAGGCCACAACTCAGCAATCTCTGCTTTGCATCCAGAAAGTCTCAGGTTCATTGTCTGGAATCTCCAGTTTAAATGATTAGGTAACAGGGAATGTGAAACATCTCTGCCCAAGTCCCTGTAGAGCCACTGCTAATATTGAGTGAGATGGACAGATAGTCCATGAAGGCAGCCGTGTCCCTCGTGTTCATAGTCATTCTCAGGGAGAGTAGCTGCTATGCACAAGGATCCTCCCTTTTGTCAGAAAGGCAGCCCTATCACCTCTGACAGTAATGATCAACTTTTAGGAGGCAGAGAGGGAAGGGATCCTGTCTATTCAGTTTATTTATTTATTTATTTAAGGATTTTTATGCCGCCATTCAGCCAAAAAAGGCTCTCACGATGGCTTACAAAAGTATTTCTTGACAGTCCCTGCCCACGGGCTTACAATCTAAAAGACATGACACAAAAGGAAAGGGGATTGGGAGGGAGGAGGGGGGAAAGGAAAGCAAATTCAGGCACTACAATCTTAGTTGGAAAGTTCAGCAGTTACAGGTGACAGCAGGAGGGAGGGGTGCTCTCAGCTGGAGCTGGAACCAGGCACAGTGGAGAGGTGCCTGGCTGCTGCTTCCTCCCTCACTGGTGGTCGCAGGAGGGAGGGGGCTCTCAGCTGGAGCTGGACCCAGGCACGGTGGAGAGGTGCCTGGCTGCTGCTTCCTCCAAACAGTTGCTCCCCACCAGCAGGCAATTGCTGCTGTTAACACTGATGCACCTTCCAGCTGTTCAGTAGCATGTGCAAGGTAGTGTTCTCTCTGTCTTTCTATCCTCACAGTGATCCTGAGAGATTATAACTAGCTCAAGGTCACCCAGCTTCAAGGCTACCTGGTAAACTGGAACCAGGTTTCCCAGTTGCTTGCACAACACTACTACACCATGTAATATATAAAATTAAGCTCAATTTGGATCCTCTCTGCTCTGTCCACCGAAGACATTTTCCCAACTTCATTGAAACTCTTTTTAGTTCTTCTAAATTCCTTGGATGTTTATCTTGAGCCCTTGTGGTAACCACTACATATTTTGTACAAGTTTTATTTTTAAGCTTTTATTGTTATATTCTTTTAATTCAGTTAAGGTTTTCTATTTTCTGGCGTATAAGACTACTTTTTAACCCAGGAAAATCTTCTCAAAAGTTGGGGGTCGTCTTATACGCCCAGTCGTCTTATACGCCGGAAAATACGGTACTGTATTTATTGTATTTTTGTAAACTGCTGATCTATTTTATAATAAAGCACTATATAAATCACTACTACTAGTAGTAGGGACCTCCTCATTCATCTTCCTATTCTGTGTTAGGCCAAATTCTCTAACAACTCTGGTTGCAGGCCTTTTCATTGTTAACTGCTGCATATAAAGCTTCTTCACTGGCTCCAAATTCCAAACTGTGTGGGTGAGAGGCCAATGAAAGCCACAGCACAACTTGATTAACAAAGGACATTGGTGTTTTCCATCCATCCTGACTAGGCATGTTGGGGGGACACCCCTCACCTGAGAAATTTTACCTATTAAATTTTGCTTTTGTTTTCTTTCAAGGAATTTCAGAGCTTTACCTGAGCAGGAACCTGCAAACCAGATATGAAATTTCACTTGAAGTCAAACTCGTCCCCAACGATAAAAGGTGTATTTTTTGGAAACAAATGCAGGACTGCAAAAGAACAAAAAACGAAAACTGGGCACCCCTATTGAGCTTCTCCCTATCTGTGCAGTGGTAATGGGAGTCCAGCTATTGCTGCAGCCTTTGCTCATGTCCTTTCTGTTTTTACTGCCACTGGGCCTTTCATTGATACCAAGTTAAATTAAAAGATTCAAAAAGATTAATTTCTCTCTTGCTAGAGTCCATAATGAATTTCACATATGAGTTACTTAGTACAATTTATAAACATCAAAGAAAGGTCAAAGCCCACAAGTACTCCTAATGCTACTAAAACCCTCATCTATACAGTGATTCCCTCATTTTACGATCTTGCATTCATTATGTTGTCATTAAGCGTATCATATCCTTCTTTAACCATCTTCCCCCTACCAATATATTTCTCACAACTGCAGACAAATGTCAAGCCACAAGTTATATATTTTCATTCAGATCTCTGAAATGCGCATTTTATTATTTATCATGTTGGGGAAAAAATGTAAATGCCCATAATTTAATAACTAGTCCAACAAATTTGTAAGGACCACATTATAATTCCCTTTGGCATTTTACGGGGCCTTCAGACATCTTGGCTCCCTAATTAAATGGAAATTCAATGCTCTATTTTTACATTATATTATGTCCTTTTAGTTAAGATACAACAATCAAAAAGTATGTAATTTTATGCAATAGTGCCTTAGAGTAAATCTCATTGAATTTAGTGAGACTTGTGAATAAACACTGCTTTGATTCCACTGTTAGTGATATTTGGGTGTCTACATCAGAAAAATTTCAAGGGAAGCCAAAGTAATGTGTATAACAGTGGTGAGAAACGTATGACCCTCCAGATGCTGTTGGACTGCAATTCTGATCAGTTCTAGCCAGCACAGGCAATAGTGTGGAATCATGGTACTTGTAGGTCAAAATGTCTGGAGGCTCACATGTTCCCCGTCCTTGCTTTATAAAATTAATAACATTTCTCGCAAGAGTTCAGCATATCTCTGATTATTAGTCATCTCTGGGCCAAACTAAACGTTCTGCTAATCACACATAACAGAGCTGACTTACTTGAGTGTAAGCATGTGTGGCCTTGATTCAGATCATGACTGTTGATTCGGGAGGGGGGGAATTTAACTTTCTCCTCCCATTTTTAACCTGAAATTCCAACTCCCCCCATGGGGGGGGGTGATTAAAAAGAAGAAGAAGAAATCATGGAAGATGTTTTTCTTTTTTTTTAACCCCCATGGGAGGGGGATTTGGGGATGAAAACAGGACACACACCCCTCCCAAATCGCCATGATCCCGATCTAAATAAGGGCCACACTCTGCTATGTGTAATTAGGAGAATGTTTAGTTTGGCCCTCTATTTGTGAGGCTTTGCATTTTTGGAAATGGCACATGGATCACAGACTCTTCCTGGAATATTTATTATGCCACTGCAAGAGTCATGAACAACATGAACTGAAGAGATAACACAACAGAACAGAGCAAGTGGTAGGAAAGAGATGACTTACTGCTTGTTCATTTATTCTATTTTTATCCTGCCCTTCAAGGAGCTCAGAATGGCATACAAAGTTCTTTTTACCCACAACCCAGTGAGATAGATTAGCCCAGACGTTCCCAAGCTGAGGTTCCCAAGCTGTTTTTGCCTACAACTCCCATTACCTCTGTTCATTGACCATTCTGACTGAGAATGATGGGAGTTGAGGTCCAACAACATATAGAGACTTCTGCTTGGGAAGGGGTAGGTAAAGCTGAGGGATAGGAACTGGTTTGGTCATTGGCAAGCTTCATGGCTAAGGCTGAACTTGAACTCAGGACTCCTACTATGTGAACTTGAACTCAGGACTCCGACTACCCTAGCATGCTGCTGTTTCTTACATTCATTTACAAACAGACTCAGCCCCATTTTTCTTATCACTAGATTTAGTTTGTGTTCTGTGTGTCCAAATATGCATTTGAAGGCATATTATAGGCTTTTAATGCCTCTGTTGTTTTGGTTATGGTCTGTACTGATGTTTAGGCCTAATCTACACCGAGCAGGGTATTGCACTATGGAAGCAGTTATGGAAGTGATATATAAATGGCAGGAGCCACACTACTGCTTTATAGGGCTATTGAATTGCACTGACAACTGTTGGGGCCCATTGACACACACCATATACTGCTTTCATACCGCTTTCATAGCGCAATATCCTACTTGGTGAAGATTAGGCCTCAGTTGTTTTATTATGTTTCGGTATTTTAATGGAAACTGTTTTTAACTATTTTATATTTTGTGTGTTTTATTAATTTGTTGTAAGTTGCCTTGGATTATTATTATTTTAGAGAAAGGAGTCTAAGAAATTCTAATTCTAAGACAATACCTTGCAACCAACCAGACATAACAGTTATTGACAAAAAAGAAAAACACACACACCTTATTGACATAGCAATACCTAATGACAAAAATGTTGTAGAAAAGGAAGAGGAATAGAGAGAAAAATATACACCACTGGCCATGGACGTTAAAGAACTATGACAACCAGAAAAGGTCACAATTATCCCGTTAGTCACATCAGTCACCGGTATCACGTCAAAAAACTATACAGAAAACCTTCAGAAACTGGGCCTACCAAAATATATCCACATCAACATTCAGAAAGCAGTCATACTTAAAACATGCTCAATTGTCGGGAAATTCCTGAATGAGTAGAAGACACTATGACCTGGCAAAGCCCATCATGTCCGTCTAGAAAAACCACCATGAGTAGGAAAGAGAGAAGAAGAAGAAGAAGAAGAAGAAGAAGAAGAAGAGGAGAAGGAAGAAGAAGAAGAAGAAGAAGAAGAAGAAGAAGAAGAAGAAGAAGAAGAAGAAGAAGAAGAAGAAGAAGAAGAAGTTGTTGTTGTTGTTGTTGTTGTTGTTTCTGGTTGGGAGTAAATCTTACTTTCAACCATAAAGTACTTCCATAGAATACATCAGCTGTCTGAGGGGTGGGTGGGATGAACAGTAAGGGCAAGTCATGGGCTTCTGACCCTGGACACTATTTCCCCCCCCCTTCTCCCAGTGGCAGGGGCTTCTGGGGAAGGGTTGCTCTTTGCCAAGACAATTAGGACTGCCATGGACATAAGTGAGGAAGAGGAGTAACTCCATGAAGCCCTCTCCTGTAATGACTCCCACAGCAATCAGGTCAATTGTCTGAGGGAAGAACTGTGTGGTAGGAGCAGCCCTGGTCTCCTGGCCTGAACATTACCAGATCTGCTCCCAAAACTGGTTTGGCCAGAGGAAAACGGGTTTCCGTTCTGTCTTGGAGAGGAAGGGTTTCCTCTCCAAGACAGCAAGAACATATCCTGATAATCAGACTGAAGCGAGGAAGCAGAGATGTAGTGGAACATTTTGAAGTGCAGGCACTCGCCATGACTGTTTCCATGACAGTTGCTGTGTTGGTCCATATCAACAACCAGCTCTAGCCGTTTCCATCTCTTATTTTTTTAAAAAAATATTTATAATATTTATATACCGCTCCCCACTGAAAATTTCAGAGCAGTGTACAAGATAAAATAAAATAAAAACAGACTAATACACTTCAAAACAGATTTTAAAAGAAGCAAAATGTACAATAAACCGTGGCTAGTCATTAAGGAAAGGCTTCCTGGAATAATGGTGTTTTCAGGAGGCGCCGAAAGGAATACAAAGTTGGCGCCTGCCTGACCTCCAGAAGCAGGGGATTCCATAGGAGGGAGCAGGTCTTCTGTAAAGCTAAGGGTTTTCATTGCCCACCCAAGACCAGGCCACCCCCAAAATACTTTGCATGACAACGAAAAATAATCTGTTGCTTCAGGGAAAGCTCATTTCCCCCCCAGCCACCAAGAAGGCGGCAGCTAAGCTCAAAGGGAACAAGGACTCCGAAGGAGGTGGCAAGTGACGGCATCCCTGCTGATGAAAAAGTGCCAGTGTTGTGTCCCTGGTAGCCCTGCCTCCGCGCCAGCACTGTGAGGGAGTCTGTTTAAGGCTGGAAAACCTGCATGTGAAAGCCTGCCCCTGCCGAGACTGTAAACAAGTTTTATTGTTTGCCAGCTTTTACTGAGCAAAACTACTTTGAAAAAACAGTATATATTCTAAATCTATAAAGTGTAAGCCAAGAAGCCCCCAATTCACATCACAACTCATCCATCAATCCAGTTGGTGGCTTAAAGCAAGCTCCCATCTGTCAGCATCAGCCCTCCATGTTCCTACTGGTAATACTGGCCTCCTTTACCAGCAATTAAGATATTGTACAGTATTTTCATTTAAAATTATTTATTTATTTGTTTATTTATATTTCAAGGTGAAGCCCTCTCAAGGTAGTTTACAAAGCAGAAAGCATAAAATTATACACACAGAGACAAATAAAACAGCATAAACCTTTCATTTCAATTCAAAAACATTAAAAATAATCAGAAACAGTAAAAACTAGAACTTCTAAAATAAATACAAACATTCATTTTTAAATTGGTCTTTGACTACAATCAACCATTCATTCAGACATTCATTCAATTTAAAATCTCCAGACCTTGAAGGCCGTTTTAAAAATGGTCAGAGAGGGAGCTCTCACTGGATGGGCATTCCATAATGATGGGACCACCACAGAAAAGGCTCTGCCTCTGCCTGCCAACTGGATGGACCTGAGTGGCGAATTTTAGAGGACATGTAAGCTGTCCTTCAAATGTTTTGAGCACTTCAAAAAGTGCTATTCAAGTATTAAACGTCTAGCATATGTTAAGAAAGCTGCCATGAACTTCTGAGTTCATTTGTCTCATCTTTTAGAACCGACACCACTACTACAAATGTCTCCTATTTCCAATTAGCTGCTAAATGATTTCAATGAATAACAAATAAATTTTGGACAATTATAAGATATTCATAGATTAACTGCAAGCAAAGTGATTAGAGCTGCCAAATTATTCCTTGCAAATTACTTGCCCAGCTCTTGTTAATTATCTGCAAGTAGCAATTCCACTCTGCCATTTGCAATCTCCTATAAGGCAAATTAGAGTCCAGTGAATGGGGCAAGAGAGAAATCCAGTACATTTAAATAACCTCTCAAGAAAATTAGGATATTATAAAGTATACAATAGCATAACCTGTTCAATTACTATGGCAAAGGCTCTATTTTAAAGGTGTAATGTTCCTGCCCATGTTGCTTAATAATTAGTCAGAGCTACTCTTTGGCCCTTGGCTGTCATACAAGGATTCCCTTTAGTGCTGAATAGCACGGACACACTTTTGATTATTTCGGTAGTTAAACCTGGCCACATGAGTTCCATCTTGGAGAAATTCTCAACCGATTCAAATGGGTTCGGAACTCTATGAATCCGACCTGCAGATTCTGCTTATTTTGAGTCATGCAGATACCACTTGTGGAACGGTTTTTAACTGGAGCGGGGGGATAGATTTGCAAGCCGGAATGAAATTCTCATACAAAGATCCAGTTCTGTCAATGAGCAAACAACGGAATGAAAGACGTCTGACAATCTACAAAACACGGACATTAATGAATTTTAACAACATGTGTACATCCCTAGTTCCATCAACTACTTTTGTCATGAGACTATGTTGTGGATCAGTGCTGTTTTTAAAAATAAAAGCCCTGCAATGAATCACAATGCAAACAAGCATACAATGGTAAATACAACATGGATGATAACTGTGGGATCTTAAGTTTCCTCCCACCTCTACTCCCACATTTAACAATAAAATCCTCCTGAATTTACTTTTTGGCAGTGCCCATCTTAGGATAAATGGGGTTTAGGTGATTTTGGTGGGTTTTTTTAATCACCTCAACAGTTCCATTGAGGAGTTAGCAACTGAAGCTTTTCTGGGGGTCATCTTGCTATTTACTGTTTTACTCTGTACAGCACCATGTACATTGATGGTGCTATATATAAATAAATAAATAAATAAATAAATAAATAAATAAATAAATAAATAATAACTGGCAATCCTGTTGAAGCCCTGGTCGAACTTTGGAATGGGGAAAGGGTGTGTGTGGTGTTGTGTGTGTGTGACATGATTGATCCTGGCGATCTTTTCCTTGGGTGTGGAACTAAGTTAGCTCCTTGGTGGTCTGAGGAGCTGACAGCAAGGAAGCAGCAGGGAAGACAGCTAGCATGACACTGCCAGAAGACTCACGACAAATATGATCCAACACAGGTTGGAGCTAATATTAGAGCCTTATCTCTGGCAGTGATGGCGGCAAATAAGTCTTATTTTTCTGCCACCATTGCATCCACTCAACACTCATCAGCCAAGCTGTTCCAAGTAGGTATAGGTCACTTTTCATGATCACTTGTGCCCATGTGGAAACAATGAAATTGAATCAGTTGTCCACGTTTTACTCTGTTGTTGGTTTTATACAAAGATTAGAGAGAAATTATTACATGACACCAGTTTAGAAATTAATGCACTTCTTCATTGCTTCAAGACCACAGAGGACAGAGACATGATCGAGGCTTTTGCAAAATTCTTTTTGAATACTATAAGAATAAGGTCTTCCCAGAATTGATTTGGCTGCATACTTTGCAAATCTGTATGTAATTTTGCCCTATTCTCTCGTATGTGTAAAGTCTGGTCGGTGACCATAATAAAGTTGATGATGGTATAGGTCTTTGACAGGATGGTAGGGAGGACTAATTGATGAGGCATTTTTTTGCAAATAAAGTTGCTCATATCCATTCTGACTTAGAGGCTATAGTTAGAGCAGTACCAGTAGATACGCCTTTCGCATCTGTTTGTTAAATTGGACCCATTTCCATTTGTGCAGCCTGACTACTAGTCCTGATGGTTAATAAGGGAAGCCAGTGATGGAATGAGGAATGGGTGTCTCATTGTGGGAAGGGGTGGTTCCTGCGGGGGTAGGAATCCTTCCTTAGTCCTGCCCTATTGGAGAATTTCCAGCCAATCTTCAGTATGCTATTCTTGGACAAAGTCCTCAAGGGTGTGGTAACTTCTCAGGTTTTTCTGGATGAGGCTGATTATTTAGATCTATTTCTATCTGGCTTCAGGCTTATGGCTAGACCACTGGTGGTAATGGACTGGATGTGGGCTAACAATGTGAAATTGAACCTAGACAAGCCACAGGTGCTATTGGTCAACAGAGCGAACCTGGGAATTGGGGATCAATCTTTGTTGGATGGGATAGTACTCCACTTGAAAACACAAGTTTGTAGTTTGGGGATTCTTTTGATCCAAGGCTAGATCTACACTAAGCAGGATAACACTTTTGAAAATGTTTTGAAGACTATATATGGAGTGTGTCCTGGGCCCCAACAGTTGTCACTACTGTTATAAACCATTTTAAAGCAGTAGTGTAGATCCTGCCCAAGACTTGACCTTAAATGTTCAGGTCTTGGTAGTGGCCAGGAGTGTGTTTGCCCAGCTGAACCTGGTGCACCAATTACACCCATTCTTGGGGAATGCAGAGTTGAACAGGGTGACATATGCCTTCAGTACATCACATCTGGATGATTGCAATATGCTCTACATTTTAAAGAGTATTTGGAAACCACAATTGGGCCAGAATTCAGCCAGTAGGGGCCATATACGGGGAGAATGTGACTCCCTTGTTGAAACGGCAGTACCGGCTCCCAGTTTGTTTCCAGATACAATCCAAAGTGCTGGTGATGGACTATAAAACCCTGAATGGTTTAGGAACAAGGTATTTCAAGGGCCACCTTCTCCTGTATGAACCTACCTACCTGCCTACTGAGATCATCTTCAGAGGCCCTCTTACATGCTTCAACAACCCTTGAGATACATTTCGTTAATAGTAGGGTGATGAACTTTTCAGTGGCAGCCCCCAGGCTCTATACTCCCTTCCAATGGAACCACATTTCACTTCCTCACTAACAATCTTCTGGAAAGTTGGTGAAGATTTTCCTTTTCAGGAAAACCTCAGTGGGTAATTTTCAATATTTTCTGTTAATTTTGTTTTCTAATCTTTTCGCTTCTCATCATCCATTTCTTAATATTAAACAGTTATATATGGTCTGACAGGGAGTTGATCCTCCAGAAGAAAGAATCTGTTCTCCAGATATTGGCAGAATTATTTAAAGTCCAAAGGACTTACTTTTCAGGATAGGGGACAGACTTTTGTTCTTATTTCCCCACCCCACCCCAAAAAAATCATATTTATTTTAGTTCTAGTTATTAGTTATATTTATACTATCTGAAGAGAAACTAGAGTACCCTTATTAGTTACCCCTTTATGGTGAATCCTGTTCTGAAAAAGTTGTTTTCTCCTCTTAGCCAATGCAGTATAGAAGAACGGAGGAGGAGGGGGGAGGATTAATGAAATTCAGAGAGCATTTCAGCCTTTGAAAGAGCTTTAAATGAAGGAAGAGCTTTTATCAGCTCATGGGTGTAATTGGTTGCCTTGTAAAAGCAATGATATGGAGTGATACGACAACCTCAAATGCAATCCATCCGTAGTAACTAAAGATTATGTCTAGTCTTTCTTGGGAATGCTATGAGTAAATCTTTAACTCAGGACATTCTAAATCAGTGAGAGTCGTATCCCTGAGCTTGTTTCACACACAGCAATAATCTTCTTCAACTTTGTATACGTTGTAAACCACTCCGCTATACTGGTAAATCCTCCCTGTAATCTAGCCTGGAATTAGACCCTCTGGTTAAAACAGCTCCTCTCTCCGGGGAGCAGCGCCCATATCTTGAAATATTCCACAGGTGGAGATAGGCCCGTTTTACGTTCTCGCTAAAGTTGTGCATTGCTGGGGGCTCTTCTCTGCCTTTTTGCTATGAGAGGGTTGGTGAAAACACACTAGGAATCAATAATTGTCCTATAATATGCTACAAGCAATCCAAGATGAACCTTAGCAGCATGTGAAGCGTGTGAAATTGCAGGCTGTGAGTGCACTTAGTGTTCATGTCATGCATTGACATACAGGATAAGCGAGATGGATGGCATCTCTGGCAAGCAACACTAGCAACATTTCCAAAGGGTGTTCCCAAAATCTTCCTCAAAGGCAAAACAGGAATTCAAATAGGAACAATTACTATGGAAACGAACCAGAAAACAAGGTATGTCTGATAAACAAGGATACATGAAGTGGATATGACCCATAAGCCTAGGGTGACCATATGAAAAGGAGGCCAGGGCTCCTGTATCTTTAACAGTTGCATAGAAAAGGGGATTTGAGCAGGTCTCATTTGTAGGCATGCAGCACCTGGTGAAATTCCCTCTTCATCACAACAGTTAAAATGCAGGAGCTATACTAGAGTGACCAGATTTAAAAGAGGGCAAGGCACCTGTAGCTTTAACTGTTGTGATGAAGAGAGAATTTCACCAAGTTCTCCATATATACAAATGACACCTGCTGAAATTCCCTTTTCAATACAACTGTTAAAGATACAGGAGCCCTGTCCTCCTTTTCATATGGTCACCCTACATAAGCCTATCTCTTGGGCCTTATGTAATCCAAGTCAATTTTTCTCACTCTCACAGGGCCACTGCTTGGGTCAATAAGAGAATGCTGGGTGAGTAAGGAGTGGTTGTGTAAAGTGATGAGGGGAAATTGAAGGATAAAAGGCAGCAGGAAAAGAATGAACAGGCCATGGGCTTATTCTACCCTAAGGTTTATCTCAAAGAGCATGCTCATACTACTGGCCAAGAGTTTGCAAGTCCTTTCCTCCATTTCTTATACCCACGTTCATGTAAACTCAAACTGATATGTTCATTTTGTCTAAAGGCATGTTCACACCTACAGGCTTTCCGGGGGTGGGGAGGGATGATAACAGGCTTTTCCGCTTCCAGGATGGTCCCCAGGGTCTAAACAGAAGTGAGTCATTCGGCACGGTGTTCTTTTTTTAAAAACAACAACAACACACGGGGACATTTGCACAATGGCACAGGTGTGACCCTGCGCCAAAAGTAAGTTTAAAAAATCACTTCTGAAAACCGCTGAGAGCCATCCCAGGGATGGCAAAAATGCTGCCCCTCACCCCCGACGGGCACGGAGCCCCCTCGCACAGCTCCGTACTCATTTGAGGAGCCCCTCTGCTCATGGGGAAGAAGGAAAGAACCTGGGAGCAGGCGCCACGCTGCCCATGGTCCTCGGGTGTGTACTGGGAATGCGGAACAATTGGGAAATCCAGGGTCCCAGTTATCTCAGGGAAAGTCTCTGGTTGTCCCTGCTTGACAACCAGTGTGTGTTCATCATTTGGACACACAGGGACAACCTAGAGACAACCCTGGGATATATTCAGCAATTAAGTTATGTGTTTATAAAATCACTTCACAAACACAATTTATTTGAAAATATTTGTGAAGTGGCTTTATACAATTTGGTTCTGATCAATGGGTGTCTTGTCTACGAAAACTCAATGTGTCTTTCTTCGGAGTAAACATGCATAGGAGTTGGGCTTCAAAGTGCAAAAGGGCTCTGATGTTTTCACACAATTGCTGACCAGCGCAACTGTACCATCGAACCAGAAGATGTCACTGATCACCCGTGCACATTTCCCAAAAATTGGTCTGTGGCCAATTTTAATAAACAAGAGTTCCACTGCAAGCCACAGTTCATGCTACATTGGGCCTAGAGTTTTCTCACATCAGAACTGTTGGCCAAAGGTGCCAAAGGAACATACGGGCTGCAATTCAGTGCAAGATTCATCTGCGTCAAACCCAAAGAAGGCCATGTGGGTTGAGCAACCCAACTATGCGCAGGCATATTTTCTATGTTATTTTATGGATTTTTAAAACCACCTTTCAGGATAAATTATTCTCCCAAAGCAATTTACAATGGTCAGTGAAACAAGATAAGATCACAGAAAACCATTAAAATCTTAAAATAACAGCAGCATACAAATGAATTTTTTTTTAAAAAAAAAATTCAAATAAACATATCAGCAGCAAACTGCAGAACAACATTAAAATAGCAGCAGCATATAAAATAGTTACAGCACCATAAATAATACCAAAAAGGCTTTTGGGCTCTTGCTAAAGGCCAACAAGGGGATTGAGGAGGTATATTTCTGGGGAGCGTATTCCAGAGATGTAGGGCCACCACAGAAAAGACTCTGCCCTTGTACCCACCAGATTAACAGCTCCCAATGGTGGTGGGGCTTCAGACAAGGGCATATAAGAGCAGGTACATATGAGGTTTGAACTCCATGACTGATGACAATTAATTTTCCAGTATAATCACCCTGCCCTATGGTCAAAGCACTACCTATGCATTAACTAGCAAATCTTCTACAGAGAATTACAAATAATGGGGGTGAGAACAGTACTCATGAAATACAGTATCCAGGTATATCGAGCAATCCCTCTTCTTTTATCCTCTCTCCTGCCCAAAACTGGAAGTACTGTTTCAGTATGAAGAAATGAAAGGAATGAACCTTGACCAGAGAAAGGAAACGACACCTCTCAAGGTTACCCTCTACCAACAGAGAAACTCTGGCCCTCTAAGGCCTGACCTTAGTACCTTCCTCAGTAGGCCGCAAACCTTCATAGGGGCGCAGTGTAAATAAGAACTAGTTCTATGGGCAGATTTCACTGAATAGGTTTTTTGCAATAGTTTCCCTTTACATAGTTTCTAGTTCCCCTTCGTTCTCATTTCCCCTACTTTGACACCCCCTTCTTTTACCTCTCTTTACTGAATATGCTCAGGGAGTCAACAACAAAATACAGCCATGCTCGAATCAATACTCCACGGCCTAGTTCCAGTGGGCGTCATTAACATGCCATGTGATTCTTATTAGATATTCATAAAGCACTTCCCATGTAAATGGTAATACATGGCTGGTCTTCCAGATCGCCCAATTAGTTGGAACTTGCAACAATAAATCATTCCCTTTGTCAAACTGGCAGCATGTTTCGGTGGACCCATGTTTATCTCAGAAATGAACTGGCCTCTTCAAGAATCTAATGCCTCCAAATCTCTTCAAGGTTTGTGCTATTATCTTCCCTAACCACGGCCCAAAGGATACCCAAGCTATTCTTCAGTGCTCCAAAGCTTCCACTGCAAATGGTTGAGCTCTGGGGCTTTCAGTACAGCTACAGAAAAAGAACATCAGATGGAGGTGATCACCCTGCTCAGTTATGGAGATCTCAGTCCATGGCTAGTCCCCCGCTCCTTGATTCACATCTATATTAAGTGTGCTAAAATGTGTACATAGTCAAAAGACAACATTGTAAATATAATCACACTAGATGAGCTCCAGGTTCTTTTCTATTCCCCCTTGTTATATCCTCCCCACGTCCACCTGCACTGTATAACAGTGTTGAGATTTACTGACAAAGCAGAAGTCTACATGTTATTCAATGTAATTATTATACCTAACCCACAGAGAAGACACTATTGATGGTAGATTGGTAAATTTCCATACCCTGTTGGGGATCACCTTCTATTTCAGCAGATTTCACTGTGCGAAGTGCTGCCTGTGAGCTCATTCATAGTATGCTTACATTGCTAAGTTTCACCAGAACTAGTATTTTCAGCAGCTCCCTTTGCTATCATAAAAGTGTGCAGAGCTAGGACGTGTGGGGAGCATATAGCATACATCATCCCCCACAGTCTGCAAGGCATACAGAATTCCAAGCTTTTATAACCGTGTCTGCAGGCGGCAGATGCCCAGGGTGTGATGCAGCCCATTCCCAAAGGAAAACATTTAACACCAAACCGGTACACACCAGTCAGTTCAAATTCATTTGTACTGTAAAATTCAGATGCACAATAAAACATAAGTACTGAGGAAAGGGGGATTCACTACTTGTAAAACTTGTAAAATTTAAGAAAAGACCAGAATTCATGATAAGGCTGATCTTATTCAACTGCACATATAGTATCTACTACAGGCCTTACTCCCCCTCCCCTTCCTGGATCTTTTCCCTATATTTCCCAACATCGACTGTGTTCTCCTAGTTTCACTAAATGCCTGTATGTGTTTATAATAACTGTGCCTATATATAGATGCAAAATTTTGCATCAGTTTATCTATTGCAATATTCATTTTTTCCAGGAGTGACATCTTGGCTTATTTGGGTTAAGTCATTCAGCTCATCCACTCCAGTTACACTAGTCTTGTAGAAACACTTATTCTTGCTTCCTGAAATGAAGGTGTGCAATCAGTGTGCCTGCTGTGATTACTCAGGGCCAAACTGCCTGTTACACCTAATAGGTAATACATATGCTATCTCTGTTTTTATTTCAAGCAATTACAGGTGCTCAAGGAGGGGCAACCTTACCAGGAGCACAGCATGTGGACTGGGAGAACTTACCTCTTCCTTCCCCAGCACAATCAGAACTAAAATCTCAGCTCCCTGTGTGTGGCTAGAATACATAGGAAGAAAAAGTTTCCATTGGCACCAATGGGAACTTTTCCCACTCAGCATTCTAGACATAAGATGAGGGAACGTTAGTTTTGATCGTGCTGGGAAGAGAAGGGATAACCACCCACCCACACCCACCACTCTCACATGTTGCATTCTCAGTGAGGAATGCCCCCTCCACCCTGTAATTCAGAAGTGGGCACTTCTGGCCATCCAGATGTTTTGTCTTATAAGTTCCGCCACCCTAGCCAATGGTGAGGGATGGTGGGGTTGTAGGGGGGGAAACGTCACTTGCCATTCCTCCTGTAATAACCTGAAGTAAAAATAGTGATGTAGCTACATGCTACACATTAGGCAAAATGGGCTGGAGTAAGAACCTAGTTATGCACCTGCATGAAAATTCTCCCTGATGTACTTTCTCTGAGTGAAATCAATGGGAACAACTGGATGGTGAGGGAAGGGGAGAACTATGAGGGTCCTCTGGAAAATGGGAAGGGAATAGGACTCCATGTGCCTGGTGAACAGAGACCTATTATCTCTTATCTCCCCTTAGAGGATCATTATTATGCTGATTTTCCACTATGGGCTCACCCTCTACAAGAGAAGAAGGTCCACTACACTGGAAGCCGAGTATGACCAATTCACAAATACTGAAATAGTGTTGATGATCTGCTTACTATAGTTTTCTTCTCTCTCTCTCCTATTAATGAACTCTGTTTCTCTGCAGTGGACTTTTCTCGTTCAGGCAGTGCTAACACATTACTTTGTTGAGCCATCCCTTCAGAATATGAGTTTTACACCTGGGTGCTCATAAATCACCCAGAGAACCCATTCTGTGCTAGATACATTATAAGGAAAATTATCTTTGCAGTGACAGAGGAGAAGTTAAAATCTTATGGGCTGCAAAGAAAATGCCAACCAGCCAGCTAGTCACCGAAGGCCATTAAATCAGATTTTAAGTATTGTCCCACAAGGGAAAATCAATCTGAGCTAAGTTCTTAACTTTATGACCTAACGGCTTTCTAAATTATCAGCAAGCGACTTGCATAAATTGCCAGCAATGCCATACTTAGAGCGATACTAAATATTGCCCCTTCATTTCCCCCCTATTCTTCTGAGCAATATGCACATTCATATTTCTAACATTTATGAGAACGTGGACAAACAAACCAAGTGGACATGGTATCAAACTGTTATGGCCATCAGACCTCTGCAAGTGTATAGAACAACATCCTCTTCCATAACAGCTAATGGGAAATCTTGGCCTGATGCCATCTAGCCAATATACTCTGTTATCTTACTAAAATGCTTATTTTATACCCAACCAAGCCTCTCTTTGCACAGAAGCACACATTGTGTCCGCCACCAAGATGCCGCTAACAATGGTATGCCTATGGCAAACTCTCCACTCCATCCCATAACGGTTAGAAGGGCTGACCATATGTGGTGTTGCCATCTTGTTGCAAATCTGTACACCCAGGTGAATGCTGGTGGGGGCCTAGAGACTCATAGTATGGTGGCAAAGCTCTACGTAGTAAGCAGCACAAGGAGAAAGCACCTGAGCATATATCTTCATGGCTTTATGAGAACACGATCTTGATGTCTGAACTGAGTCACTGTGTACAACACTCTAAAGCAAAATGTACTGAATTGCATTAAATGTAAACTTCTTTTTTTCTTGGTTCACCTACTTACTTAGTTGCCTGCCTCTCTCATCTAATTTTGGAGAGTAAACTCTTATCTATACTTTGTGTCAAATCATTACAATCCCATCATGGTAACGCTATATCCCTCTATACCTTGAATGACACACAATGACATATGTTGTGGAATTTTGGATCATGCAGAATAAAAAGCAGGAAGTAACACTATGAAAGTAGAATATGGAAAACAGTTATCAGTGCATTTCAATTCCGTTATAAAGCAGTAGTGGAGATCTAACCTTAGAACTAAGGACCTGTTGCTTCATAAGCTGTCAAACACATTGATCTGACTGGGCAGATCTTTGCCACTAATGGGCAAAAGCGTGCTACTGCAATGCTAGCAAACATACCAAATGACAATTATGTGTGACCACCCTGAGTACAAATTTATTCTATTGCTGTGGCATCTAGCAAACCGTAATGTAAGTTTTAGCCACGTTTCCTATGCATAGGAAAACCTTTCCTGACAAAGGCTTTTAAAAAATAACCTAAAGACTCATGTACCCAGCAATTAAAATTTCAGTTGCCATTGTATGCAAATCTACAGTAAACCTAGGATACAGCCTTTGACCTGAAATATTCACCCACTCACCCCACAACCTGGTCAAGTTAAGTCATGATCTAAAAATAGATCAAACGTTTCTTTGTACTCTCTTGTTTTTAGGAAAAGTGAACTGATGGCACTGAAGCGATTTTGGATCTCGCTATAAAAATACATATCATTAAATAGGAACAATTAAGTCTCTGGTTGAGGTATGAGCTAATACTTCCAGTTGTGACCTAATTAAATGGTACTTCATGGCAAGAGTCCTGAAAAAGAAATTATTTGTACATTCACAGTTCATGTTAAAAATCTCAGGAGTTCTCATTAACAGAAAATTACAGTAGCGCAGTCATCAGCGCCTTTGTCATTTGCAGCTAAAATAGTCTCTGGGAAGCTGTGAAATATTTCAAGGTCTCCGGGATTCTTTCTGAACTACAAAGGCTAGCCATGCAACTCTTGATTCATCTAGCTGAGCACTCATTCATGGGAGAAGCCAGGCATACGCCTGATCTTGGGTGTGTTTATTCAGAAGAAAATCCTCTCCTGAGTACAGTGGGACTTGCTCCCCAGTAAATGTGCAGAGAATTGCAAAACTCAGGTAATTCCAGTAGGAAGTATGTACATGCCCGGACCTAAAATCATCTTCAGGGGGCCTTCTCCATGACCCCCTGCCAGAGGAAATGAGGCAGTTGGCTACCAGGAAGAGGGCCTTTTCTGCTGTGGCTCCCTGACTGTGGAATGGGCTCTCTAGAGAGGTTCGCCTGGCACCTACTTTGAATTCCATATGGCACCAGGTGAAGATCTTTTTATTTTCCCAGTACTTTAGCAATTTTTTTTACCATCCTAGTCTTTTAGCTCTGCTATTTTAAATCTGCATTTTAAATCTCTGCATTGCTGCTCATTTTTATTTTGGTTGTCCTTTTTTATTGTGTTTTATACTGTTATCTTAAACTTGCATATTGTATATTTTATGCTGTACTTGATGGTTTAAATTTTTTGTGTACCGCCCAGAGGGCTTCAGCTATTGGGTGGTATAGAAAGGAAATAAATAAATATATAAAGTCGCTAATGTGCTCTCCACAATAGTTTGCAACATCCCGGTACACACAGCAGTTCATAAAGAGCTACAGTCTCCAATGATGCATATCTAGCAGCTCCATCTTTATTTCTCTTATTTTTCCACTACAGTAGGTGCAGAGACCCCAATCCGAATTGGATTTAAAATGGATCTGTTTTGGCCTTTAAGACTTCCCATCCCTACACATTTGCATGGCTAACTGATCAGTTGCCTTCTTTCCGCTCACCTCCAGAGTTGCAGCATCTTCTGTAATATTGGAATATAATGTGGTGCAAAACAACACTTACATCTGAAAGATGAAGAATTTTACATTTCCTCCGGGAGCTGAGGGAAGGGGCATGTGGTTCTCTTCTCACATGCATGTTGTGGTATGGCTGTGAAAACCGATGCTATTTGAGCCAACAAAATAACTAACTGGATTCCTTGTAATGACACGGTCCTCAAGGATCATGATGCTGCATTTCCTCTGTCAAGGCTGATCAGAAGGCAGCCATTGAGTCTGAGCCAAGATGACAAGTCAGGAGGCAGAGATGAATGGGTCAAGTCAAGGAACATGAAAGGCTACAATTGCCCAAAGTTCCAGCTTAAATTGGAATGCTTTATATCGTTGGCAGGGCTGGCACAAGACATTTTGCTGCCTGAGGCAAAGGACAAGATGGCGCCCTCTCCCATTCCATGTACAATTATATCCCGCCTCTCCCTCTGGATTGAGGTGGGGAACAACATTGAATACAAAAATACATAAAACTGATTAAAAACATATAAAACAAATACATTATTAAAACAACAGCCAAACATCTTAAAATTTGACTGGGTAGGCCTGCTAGAAAAGATCCGTTTTTATTGCTTTTTTAAATGCTAAAAGACTGTCAAGTCGACGAATCTCCTCCGGCAGGCCATTCCACAGTCTGGGAGCAGCAGAAGAGAAGGTCCTCTGGGTAATGGTTGTCAGCCTACTTCAGTCAGTTTTGGCTGACTGAAGTAAATTCTTCCCAGAGGATCTGAGTTTGCGGGGCGGATTGTACGGGAGAAGGCAATCCCGCAGGTAACCTGGACCCAGACTATGTAGGGCTTTAAAGGTAATAACCAACACTTTATACTTTGCCCTGAAACTAATTGGCTGCCAGTGTAGTGATTTTAAAATTAGTGTAATATGGTCACCCCTAGGTGTACTGGTGACCAACCTGGCTGCGATATTTTGAACTAGTTGGAGTTTCGGGACTAGGCACAAAGGTAGCCCTATGTAGAGTGCATTGCAGAAGTTGAGCCTTGAAGTTACCAGTGTGTGCACTACCATCTTTAGGTCTTCCAACTCTAGGAAGGGGTGCAGCTGGCATATCAGCCAAAGCTGATAGTAGGCGCTCCTGATAGTTGGTACAAGCTGATAGTAGGTACAAAAGACAACTGGACTGCCAGTTGAATCTTTTCTTAGACAATGGCAATGGGACACCAACCTCCACTCATCTGGAGATAGCAGCCCAACTTAGGAGGTACAGAGCAAGCTGCTTGGCCCACAACTCTCTCCTCCTGCAACCTGAGGCGGAGACTGCCTCCATCTGCTTAATGGTAAGACCAGCCCTGAACATGAGTGAGCAACTTGTGGTCCTCCAGATCTTTTAGCCTAAAATTCCCATGATCCCTCACCATTGTCTATGCTGGCTAGGACTGAACTTTGCCTGGGCAATTATAGCCTTTTCCAGAGCCTGACTTGATCCCTTCTGCTCTGGCTTGACAACCTGGTTTCCTAGATGAGTTCACTATCTGAGTTCACAGACCAAGAAGATGCTCCAATTTGTAGCTTCTGGCTGCTTGTTGGAGCAGCTGTGCATAAAGCTGTGCACAAAGTCCTTTAAAATGGCATCTCCATCATTCATTTGGTGAAGCTCGCTCAGAAGAAGAAAAAAATGGAGAAAGAACAGGTAGCATCATTTTGATATTTTCTAGCAAGAGAAAAGGGGACAGCCACCGCCCGTTGTTTGACAATGAAGCATGGAAGGATGGATGTGTGGAACTCCTTGTCCATTTCTTACAGTGATTTATGGCTGCAAGTCCCAGTTAAGCAGAACATACATTGGATTTCATAATGATGTGGAAAACGTTCTGAAAGGCCTGCCTGGCCCATGTGCCCTGTTTTGTGCCTTGCAACCTAAAAAGTGGCTGAAGGGAAGAAGATTCCTACAGCTGGATTATTCTCATGCCAATTTTAGATTTCCTGATGGTTTTTATTTTTTTTAATGAATTGCTGTGAAGTGTTTGGGACAAGTTCCAGTATTTTTGGAACAGCCTTGCCACCATCTGGTACCTGTACCCACAAGGGTATTCAGCTCCTACTCAAAGAAGCAACACATTTATTAGTTACTGCTTTGGTTTGTGATGCCACAGATGCATCTGGGACTGAGCTTCGTTGATTGGAGCTCTAGGAGATTAATGATGCTATTTCATGTTCCTTCAGTGGGCACTGGCCCTCGCCTCCAATCCTTTCCGACAAATGCTCCCCGTGCCAGAAGCTGGCATCCAGGATAGCAGCGGAGTATAGGAAAGAGGTGGCTTCTATGCAGAAGACTAAATCATTGATTTGATTGAATATGTGAAGCTGTCTTCCATAGTCAGACTATTGCTCAACATCAGGAGTGCAGAACTTCAGGACCAGAGGTCAAATCCACATCTGGGGTCAAATGTGGCTTCCTGGAGGCCAAATATAGCCCTCTGGAATTCCCCAGAAGACCAGGCCTCCTGCTCCTGCCCCCACTCCCTTTCCCCAACCACCAGTCATTTCGTGGTTTCTCAGGCCTTAGCTAGACCTAAGGTTTATCCCGGGATCATCCCGGGGTCGTCCCTGCCTGCTCCCAGGATCCCCTGTGTGTCATTTAGATGCACAGGGATGACCCCGGGACTATCCCAAGATAAACCTTAGGTCTAGCTAAGGCCTCAGTCTTGGGGCAGTCTTTCCCCATTCTAAAAGATTGAAACTTATACTACTTTTTAGACCACTTAATATATTACATTTATTTATTTATTATTACATTTCCATCCCGCTTTTTCCCCTCTAAGGAACCCAGGCGGCATACATAATCCTCCTCCTCTCCATTTTTATCCTCATAACAACAACCTTGTGAGGTAGGTTAGGGAGCTTCGGCTATGGAGAAGAATCATCATCATCATAATACCGTATTTCTTTGATTCTAAGACGCACCTGCGATTCTAAGACGCACCCCATTTTAAGAGATGTTTATATGGGGGGGGGGGGAAGTGTATCTTAGAATTGAAGAAATACGGTAGTAGGTTAGGCTGAGAGTCTGGGACTGGCCCAAAATCAGGCATTGAACTTCATGGCTGATTGGGGACTAGAACTCATATCTCCCAACTCCCAGTCCAACACTCTAGCCACTACACCACACTAGCTCTCTTTAATATATTCCCTCAGTGGTTCACATTAAAATGCCTCTCCTAATGCTTAGTTACCAGCAGTAAGTGCTTTAAGAAAATATATTCTGGTATTTGGGGATTGGCTTATTTTTTTTCTTCATATTTTGTCTCCTTGCTTTTGACGCCTCAATATTTTGTCTCAATTCAGCTCACTAGTGGAGTGCAGCTATTCCACATGGAGTCTACATCTGGCTCAAGATGGCAAATTGTAGTCCTCCAGATATTTTGGCCTACAATTCCCATGATCCCTCATAAGAACATAAGAAGTGCCATGCTAGATCAGACCGAGGGTCCATCTTGTCCAGCACTCTGTTCACCCATCGGCCAGGGATGAACAAGCAGGACATGGTGCAACAGCACCCTCCCACCCATGTTCCCCAGCAACTGGCGCACACAGGCTTACTGCCTTGAATACTGGAGATAGCACACAACCATCAGGCTAGTAGCCATTGATAGCCTTCACCTCCAGGAATTTATCCAACTCCCTTTTAAAGACATCCAAATTGGTGGCCATCACTACATCCTGTGGTAGTGCTTTCCATAATTTAACTTATGTGCTGTGTGAAGAAGTCCTTCCTTTTATTTGTCCTGGATTTCCCACCAATCAGCTTCATGGGATGACCCCAGGTTCTAGTATTTTAAGAGAGGGAGAAAAATGTCTCCCTATCCACATTCTACATACCATGCATAAATTTGTACACCTCTATCATGTCTCCCCTTAGCCTCCTGTGGTCACACCATAGATGAGAGTGGCCATTTTGTTCTCAATTCCTTTTCTTATAATGCCTAACATGGAGTTTGCCTTCTTTACAGTGGTCGCACACTGGGTGGACATCCCTCAGCATTGGTTATGCTGACTAGGACTGAACTTTGCCTAGGCACTTACAATCTCTCCTTCACCCTGACCTGATCCCTTCAGCTCTGTCTTGATGTCCTGCTTTCCTGTGTGGATGGAACCACTCCAGTGTTCCCTTCACTGACCAAGGGGCAGCCGCTTCTCAGGGCAGGAGCTTCCCGGGGTCTCTGGCAAAAATCTTTCAGAGCCCTATGGCCCAACTTACTTTTGACTGGAGATGCCAAGCTTGAACCTGGGCCCTTCTGCATGCGAAGCATATGCTCTTACCATTGAGCCACAGCTCCTCAAAGTGCAGCACAGGCAACATTCCACTGTGTAAATGAAATGGAATGCTGCCTAGAAAGCCCCCCCCCCCGAACCATTTTTTCAAAGATATCAGTGCAAGCAAAGTATTGTGGTGTTGCTAGGCTGCAGTCCCGAGATTGGTGCTTTAGCTTTCCCTTTTTGCAACATTTTATTAAAGAGCCTGGAAAGGGGGCGGGGCGGCGATAGGGAAACCAGTGGAAAGGGGGACGTGTTGCTGTTGTTTTGACCGAGCTGAAAATGTTCTTGGAAAACAATGAGCCATTTGGCTCTGCTCTAATGTTCACATTAAAACGAATATTTGAAGCTTGCAAATTTACACATTCAGATTTTCTACTGAAAATTCATCTTATTTCTTCACACTTTACTATCACATCTACTAATAGCAATCTTGATTCTCTGAGTGCCGATACTTCTATAGTCAAAAGGAGAGGGAGGCATCTCAGCAGGCCTAGGGAGACCCAAGGATTGCAGTAGCAGAAAAAAATATTTAGGGGGAAAACCTAAAGGTGATGGTGGGGAACCCAAACAGATGAATGAGGGCTGAGTAGGCTCAGTGGACAAAGAATGCTGGCTGGCTGTTGGGCGGGGATGGGTGGATCACAAAGCCAGGCAGGAGGAGAAATGCAATGGAGTATCTTGGAAGAAGGTTAACCTGGCAGCCACAACAGGAGCACTCCACACTGCAACATTTTGTGGAAGGTCCCACTTATTGTCCCCTAATGTAGAGGTGCAGGACCTTAGATCCAGGGCCAAATTTGCCCCCAGCCCAAGTTTCCCCATATGACCATGCTCCCTACACCTGGCCCCACCTTCCTTTTACTGACCATGGATCGTTTGATGGTTTCCCACCTTTTCTAAAAGGTTGGAATGCCTCTCCTAAGGCTTAGTTACTGGCAGGAAGAGCTTTAAACTGAAATATGATGGCTTTGGGTTTTTTGGTAGGATTGGCCCCACCCCTTTGGTCCAACCCACCACTGCAATATGGTCCCCGAGAGCATCTTCAAAATGGAATGCGGCATTTGGACTGAAAGAGCCTCCCCTGAACACCTGCTTATCTCCTTGTTTTTGTTTTCTTTTCCCCCCTAGAATGTCCAAAGTTTGTATTACAAGTCATCATCATCATCGTCATCGTTATTATCATCATCATCATCATCTCTCTCTCTCTCTCTCTCTCTCTCTCTCTCTATATATATATATATTAGGGTAGGGCCTTCTCTGTAGTGGCACCCACCCTCTGGAAAACCCTCCCTTGTCCAGTTCAGGAGGTGGAAAACGCAACACCTTTCAAACGCCTCCTGAAAACACATCTTTTTAGACAAGCTTTCCCCGGATTATAATTTTTGCTGGTTTTATATGGCATTTTTTTTAAAAAAAAAAAAAGTTTTAAATTCTGTCCTTTGTACATCATGGTTTTAATTGTGAACTGCCCAGACAGCCTTGGCTGTTGGGCAGTATAAATATGTAATAAATAAATAAAATAAATAATACACACACACACACACACACACACACACACACACACACATTACATCGCTCTCTGGTGAGCTATTTATCTAGCATCATATTGCTCTCCTTTTTTATAACCCACCTGCACACACACACGCAAAGGGATGGTTTTCTCTCAGTATAAATGCTATTTACTTCTCCAGCCTGTTCTTTTTTTAAAACATTCCTCTCGTATTTAGAGCTGCTGAAAGAGAACGACTCTATTTCTCCAGTGCCACATTCCATGTGGATTTATTCAGCATTGGTTTTATTTATTCAAGTTTTGCTCTTTTGAAAATGTCACCAGTGTTGCAGCAGGTAAAAATTATTTAAAATCCATCCCCTTAATGTTGCACATTAACATCAAATAGCAATGCAGCACTGAGATACAGTGCCCTGTTCTGGCACCCACAAAAACAACAATTTGTTATGGAAACACAATTGTGGGATTTAGTGTTTAAAGTGTTGTTGTTCTTTTTAAAGACTGGAGAACTAATAATTACAACCACAGTGAAAACCACATCGTCTACCAGGTTACCATAACTGTGGCATTCAAGTTCAAAAACAGTTTGGTGAAAGCAAAAGGAAAAGAAACTGATGATAAATGAGAAAGCCACCCAAGAGCCATTTTGCCAAGAGGCAAATACATGTTTATCTTTTAATTTTATTTCCTTCTATAATTTGCTGCAGTCCACAAGCAACCAATGGGGCAACTGACGGAGTGCTACTACAATGCAAGTTGCAATGAAACAAGGAGGATTTGTCAGAAAAAAAGTGATTGGTTGTCTCTGCTCCTTAAGTATGTTTTATTTCTAGTTCAGAAAGTGGGGCACATGTTATTTAAGCGAACTGAGGTCTGTTACCTTAGGAAATATTTCGGTATTGTGGTATTATCTTTTGGTATGGTAGGCTTGGAAACTTATTTTTATTTATTTATTTGTGGTACAATCCTATGCATATTTAAACAGAAAAAAATTCCTACAACTCCCAGCATACCCCAGTCAACTTTTTCTGTCTAAATATGCATAGGATTGAACCCTTAAAAACACTATGATTTATAGTCATTTAAACTTCTAAAGGACAACAAATAAAATCATAAGAAACAACCATTTAGAAGAACGTAAGCAGAACTGTGGGGATGTCTGAGAGGAAGCATACGTTTTTAAGTTCCAGGACTTGCTGGAGGAACGCTCTGGGAAATTTGTATATATTATTTTTATTTTAATACTTTTATACTGCTTAATATACTGAAGTACCTTCCTTATTTTCTAACCTCTGTCCAAAATAGCTCTGTGTCACAACTCAATCATGGATTTTAATCAGTTATATCCTGGTGAAAGATGCATTGGGCATCTCTGGTTATTCTTGATGGCACCCATCTTCACGTGGTACCCTTCAGATGTGTTAGGATTAAAAATACCATCATCCTCAGCCAAAGTCTATGTTGGCTAGAAATGATGGGAGTTGTAGTCCAACATTTCTGGAGGACACAGGGTTTGGGAATGCTTCTTTATGAAATAGCTCTAGGGAATTCTTTTTTATTTTTTTATTTATTGCACTCCAATAAATATCTTCTGCACTCCATTGCGTTATGAAACAGGAAAGAGAAAAAGCCCAAGGTTTTTCATTTAATATCAGGAATATCATGTCTGCACAACTTGCTATGGAGTTTATAAGGCATTACATGCCACTTGTTGCTAGGTAAAACCAAAGAGCCGTATCCAGCTGTGTCATTCTGTTACTGCAAATGACACTGTACTAGTGGAAACTAGGTTCTGAACTATGTGCAAGAGACGAATCTAACTAAAGTTACGTTCATGCAGGCGCAGTTGTGCAAGCTGTGGTACTTTATGCTTCTGCAACCCGTTGCACAATGGAAAAATTCAGCAGAGTTCCACTAAGACAATTTGAGTTTCCAGAATGACACTGTTAGATACTGCCCAAACCAACCAGGTGCATCTGTGCTATGTACACCAGGCCCCTGTGGATACATCTTTTTTCTGCATATCTATAGACGATCACTAATTGATGAGGGTGCCTTTACACAACATGAATGGGCAGGGAATCAATACTGGCTGCTGGCTATGCAATGTGGGAGTTGGATGCCCCTAAAAATCTCAGGAGCAAATTCATTCATGGCCTTACCAGATTATCTGAGAGATTGGTAGTGATCCCAGAAGACCATGTTTCTCTAGTCTAGTCCTGTCTCGCCCAACCTACCTTGCCCAACACTCCAGATGAACTCCAGTACCCTTGGCCAACAACAATCTGTGAAAAATCTGTCAACAATCAATCAACAATCAATAGGCAATTGTCAACAATTAATCTGTCAATGATCTGTCAACAATCAAGAATCCCCCAGATGTGCTCCGGTAACCTTGGCTCGCAACCCCTAACAAACCTAGCTAGCATGCTAGCCAGGGGTGATTTGGCTTGTAGTCCAACACATCAGAGCAAGGCAGGTCTAGACTAGACATTAAAATGTAAAATCTGCTCAGTAACTACAACGAGATTACCCCCAAGGCATTCTACTATAAGGAAAGGCTTCTCTAGTGGAGACGTGAGCATTTTTAAAAGGACTAATTTGAAATGGCCATTTTAAGTAGTTGTTGGCAAGCTGTCCTGGTATCCAGTCCAGAACTTTTTTTTTTCTTTTTAGATATCTGAAGATTTTTCCATCCAGAGAAATCACACCATACTCAAGACAAAGAGCAATCAGAGAAGATCAATATCATTTAGCACATTTAAACATCTTATTTTAATGTCTTGACTCTCCGCTGACTTGTTTAAATTTGCATGTGTGTTTGTGTACTTTAACAAATCTGGGTCTCTTACAATGCACTCCAGAATTCTGAATGTAGGCCACCAGTAAATATTTATTACCGTCACTTCTGCCAAATAGATTTAACAGCACTCCTCACTAACGGCAATTTCTCTCTTTCTAACAAAAAAACAAACCGTCAAATGAATGCATGGATTAGTGAAGTCAGTACCATTTTTTTTAATTAATCCACTCCAATGACAAGACATTGAAACAAATTATTCCTCTGAAGTTAAGTTATTCTTAAATTAACTGCTCCCCACAAGTATTGTTTTCACACCAAACCAGATTATGGTATTGTTGAGATTGGTCAAGCGATGCCTTTATTTTCAAGGAAATTCCCCTGCTTAATAACATGTTTCTTTTTTACTTGTCGGTCGCTGTAGTTGCTGTACACCTTGGAAAGCTCCGCAAATTAATTTGTTTTAGCTGTGTAGTCTTCTCTAGATAAGTGGGTGGGGAACCTTACTGCACTATAGAGGGTAGAACTACATGTTAATGGACACATGAGCTTGCTGCCTCAAGATCTTCCCCAATATGTAGTATCACCCCATGTTGCGACATGGCTACATATGGATGTTAACAATAAACCATGGTTTATCATGACACAAACAAGGCTAGCCTCCCCTGAGTTCACACTCTCCCTCCTTCCCTCTACTCCTCTGAGTGCAGCCATGAGATCAGAAGCATATGCTTTACATTAACCAGAGCTTACTGTGTCATCCAAACCCTAAACTTGCGAGATCTCCAAACCGCAATGCCCAGCCACACGTCCCGCAGTCTTGGGATGAACCCGGGACTGCAGGAAAACCCAGAATTAAACTGAAGGGCCATATCCCGGGGCATGGAAGGGAGCATCCCTCCCTGCCCCCAGGATCCCCTGTGCATCATGTGGATGCACAGGAATGATCCCAGGGTGATCCCCGGGATATTGCCCTGTCTAGCCATGCCCAAAATGTGTTTTTCCAGTGCCTTTTACCAGCTTCGGCTGGTTCGCCAACTACGGCCTCTCCTGGACAGGGATAGCTTGGCCACAGTGGTACAGGCATTGGTAACCTCAAGATCGGATTACTGCAACACGCTCTATGTGGGGCTGCCCTTGAAGCCGCTCCAGAAGCTGGAGCTAATGCAGAATGCTCCAGCTCGGCTGTTGTCTGGAGCTGCCCCTTTCCAGCATGTAACTCATCTGCTGAGGGAACTGAACTGGCTGCCAATTCGCTACCGGGCCAGGTTTAAGGTTCTTGTACTTGTGTACAAAGCCCTAAACAATTTGGGACCAGGATACCTGAGAGAGCGCCTTCTCCCCTATCAACCTGCCTGGTCACTGAGGTCATCCGAGGGTCTGCTCCTGATAGTTCTACATAGATCCATCCTCTGATTGGACTCCACCAGGGGAAGAGCCTTCAGCATGGTGGCGCCCCTCCTGTGAAATTCCCTGCCTCTGGAGGTCAGGCAGGCGCCAACTTTGTACTCCTTTTGGTGCCTCATGAAAACATCATTATTCCAGGAAGCCATTCCTTAATGTCCAGCCATGAGTCACTGTATTTGCTTCTTTTAAAATCTGTTTTAAATGTTCTATTTTTATTTTCATTTTATCTTGTACACTGCTCTGAAATTTTCAATGGGGAGCGGTATATAAATATTGTAAATAAATAAATAAATAGGCTACCACTAGTGGGGGATGGGAGGGTTGGATGCATAGGAACTAGGGATGTGCTCCCCTCCGATTAGAAGCGTAGAAGCAAAAGCGAATTGGCCTGCTCCGCCTTGCCCAGAGGCGGAGTAGAAGCGAACCAGGGACCCCTAGAAGCAAGGCGAAGAGAAGCGCCCATTTTCGGAGCACTTCTCTTTCCGCGGACCGATCCGATCGCCATTTTGAAACATTTTGCCCATAGGATTGCATTGCGGAAAGAAAAGGGGATAACTGTGTTGTTTTTGAAGCTATCTTTCTGAAACTTCTTGTGCTTAGAGAGTCATGGCTGGGGGTCATTTTGAGCCTACTCTCAGCTCTCTGCGTGGTGCGGTTCGCTTGCTAGAATTTTTTAAAAAGTAGGGTAAAGGTGGGGAAAAGATTACCTTTCGAAGGGCTGAGGGGCAGAGTCAACTCCCGGTCATGATCACATGATCCCAAAGTTGGAGGAGGGGATAGGCAAAACGGGTAACTTGGGATTCTGGGAACTTCTCTTTCTTAGTCTGAACAGACTTTTCCCAGTGTTTTTTTAAAACAGTAGCCCCACCAAATGCACAAACACAACCTGAAATCATATACTAAGCCAATAATAAGAGATAGAAACACAGCACTGCTACCCACCCTAACTTTGGGGAACAACTGAAAAGATGTGGTGCAAGGGGATGAGCTCCCCTAGGGCATGTGGACATGCCCTCACTCTCTCCTGTACTTGGAGGGCCATCAGAGCCCTCCAAAGAGAGTAACCCGGTGGAGCAACGCCTATCATGAGTTGAAGTGAGAGCTTTGCTTCTTAAAAGACTGGTTCTTAGACAGGACCAGTTAAATTGGCTGATGATTCCCCATCTGGGCACGTCCCCCCCCTTATTACTGGTAAAAGACAGATATAGCCTTTTTAAAAAAGTTCTTCTTGTTGTTTATTCAGCAACACTGCTGCTTTTAATTCCACCCCTCCTTTGTTTATTTATTTATTTATTCCATTTTATATGCATTACTGGCTTATCCTTGGCTCACTTCCTTATGCCCCCAGAAATGTCTGCTGCCTGCCTGCCTTCCCTCCCTCCTCCCCTGCCCGCCTCTCAGGGATGGTTTGTGTCTGGCTTTGACTCGGGAGAAGTCCTTCCTGTGCTCACTTAGAGTTTTGGAAGTTCCAAATCCATTTTTCAAGTGTGGAAGAAGATTCATTTAGGTTGATCTCTACTCCCCAATTCATGGCATGTTGGGATTTCCTTTGAAATGGCCCCATTGAGCTGTCTGCAGGTTTAAGCCCCGCCAAAAATCAGGGGATGATGGGATTGCCTTGTACCTTGGCATGATTGTGGGTCTAGATGGCATCTGTGAGTGTGCCCACCCTTTTTTTATCTATACAAATGTCAGAGAACAGTCCACATCTGCAAATGGGGTGCCCGATTTTCATAAATTCCCCAAAAATCAGGGGATGATGGGACTGCCTTGAGTCTGGGCGTGCATGTGTATCCCTGGATAAGCTATCATGGTGGCGAGTTTGAGGTTTTTAACGTGCACATTGACGGAGCTATCGAAAGGGGTGTGAATGGGGTGCCCAATTTTCATAAATTCCCCAAAAATCAGGGGATGATGGGACTGCCTTGAGTCTGGGCATGCATGTGTATCCCTGGATAAGCTATCATGGTGGCGAGTTTGAGGTTTTTAACGTGCACATTGACGGAGCTTTCGAAAGGGGTGTGAATGGGGTGCCCGATTTTCATAAATTCCCCAAAAATCAGGGGATGATGGGACTGCCTTGAGTCTTGGCGTGCATGTGTATCCCTGGATAAGCTATCATGGTGGCGAGTTTGGGGTTTTTAATGTGCACATTGACGGAACTATCGAAAGGGGTGTGAATGGGTTGCCCGATTTTCATAAATTCCCCAAAAATCAGGGGATGATGGGACTGCCTTGAGTCTTGGCGTGCACGTGTATCCCTGGATAAACTGTCATGGTGGCAAGTTTGAGGTTTCTAACGCGCAAATTGACGGAGCTATTGAAAGGGGTGTGAATGGGGTGCCCGATTTTCATAAATTCCCCCAAAATCAGGCAATGATGGGATTGCCTTGAGTCTTGGCGTGCGTGTGTATACCTCCATGAGGTGTCATGGTGCCAAACTTGAGGTTTCTAACTTTAACAGAAAAAAGTTGTATACTTTTTTAGCTTAATGCAAGCCTATAGGGGGGGAAAACGGGGCTCCGATCCGGATCTGGAGCTCCGCAGCGGAGCAGAGCGGAGCGGACATAGGTGGAGCGGGGGCGGAGCGAAGCGGCCCGATCCGCAAATCATGGATCTGGAAGAGAAGCGGAGCGGGGGGTCCGTGCACACCCCTAATAGGAACATAGGAAGCTGCCTTATTCTGAGTTAGCCCATTGGTCTATCTAGCCCAGTATCATTACCATTGAATGGCAGCAACTCTTCAGGGTTTCAGGCAAGATTCTTTCCTGGCCCTACTTGGAAATGCTGGGGACTGAACCACCTGGGATCTTCTGCACACAAAGCAGGAATTCTACCTCCAATCCACTGCCCCTCCTTGCCTCACCTGCATGATATGATGATGTTTTGAAATGATCAATTCTACATTTATGGGGGAAATCAGGTGAGAATATATTTGATGGACCACAATATGAATGTAATAGAACAGACATAAATAAATACTCCATAAAAGGGCAGTATCCAACTGTATCATTCTGAGAACAACTTGCTCCTTCATCTGAAAAACACACACCAAGAAATGCTTCGTTTCTTACTTTGTTCAACTTAAGCCAAGTAGTTATGTGTAGTTAAACACAAGTGGAAATTTAATTAGAGACACTGCTGCCATTAAATAATGCCATAAAGTAGCCTAACAAATTCTTGCATAAACAAGAAACCGTTCGCAAATTGGATAAGTATGTCAGCAACACTAAAACACTTGGAACGTTCATTTATAAGCAAAGTGAATAAAGGTAACAATGTTGACAGATGTTCCCTTCCTTTTAAAAACTCACATTCTTTATCTTAAAATATTTCAAATCTACAAGATTGCCATGAAACAGATTCCAGCAGAACTGGAACATCTTATAGGTAGGCTTTGGGCACAACCAAGGGCAGGGCAGGCAGGGATGGATATGGGATATAAAAATGAGAAATCTCACTGTGAAACCTATGTCGGACTTGAAAGAAGTTAGGTAAGAAGGAATAAGCCAGTTAGGTAACTGCGCTGCCATTCTGAGGCCCTCTAAACAAGGGGTAAGTAGAGATTTTGGAGGAATCCAGTTTGCGGGTGGAGCAAGGCAGGTTTTCGCCAGCTCGCCCCCCCAGATGCCAAGTTTACGGACACCTGAGCTGGCTTGACTCAGTATGTGCCGAGTCAGGCAAGCTTCTCCCAGTTTTTAATCCCACGGCTGGGTATATTTATGGAAACTAGGATTTGCACAAATTCATGGCTGTAAATAGTGCAAATTGCAGCTGTAAATTACACTGTTTATGGCTGCGAATTTGTGTAGAACCCAATTTCCTTAAATATTCCCAGCCACTAATTTGTGCAAATCACAACTCGTGGAGTCCATGAGCAGAGTGCAAACAGGATGCAGGGGAGTTTGCCCATCCCTAGGGGTGTGCAGAGATCTCAAAATGTTTGGGACTTCAGCTCCAAGAAGCTCCTGCCAGCATTGTCAATGGTCAAGAATCCTGGGAGTTGAAGCCCAAATCACCTGGAGGTCTACTTTCTGCCCAACCCTGCTCTAAACATAGAGCTGCCCAGTGAAGAGGTGAGGCTTTTCAGCAAGGAAACCACCTAGCAACACAAGACAATAGAAGCTGATGAATTACCTAGAGGTCACTGTGAAAATACAGAGCTTAAACACTTCCATGAAACTGTGGTCAAAGAGAGGCTAAAGAAAAGTCAGGATGCAAGTCATGTCTGCTGTGCAATGAGTTCACTCCCCAATGGGATTAGGGTTTAAGGTTGTCACACAGAGGGGGGCCAGGATCTCTTCTCGATC
The DNA here is from genome assembly GCF_023053635.1 of Elgaria multicarinata webbii. NCBI lineage: Eukaryota > Metazoa > Chordata > Lepidosauria > Squamata > Anguidae > Elgaria > Elgaria multicarinata. Next base: position 45,092,867 of record NC_086172.1, read on the forward strand.
CTCCCAGAGTGCAGGACACGGAATAACGGGCTCAAGTTAAAGGAAGCCAGATTCCAGCTGGACATCAGGAAAAACTTCCTGACTGTTAGAGCAGTACGACGATGGAATCAGTTACCTAGGGAGGTTGTGGGCTCTCCAACACTAGAGGCATTCAAGAGGCAGCTGGACAACCATCTGTCAGGGATGCTTTAGGGTGGATTCCTGCATTGAGCAGGGGGGTGGACTCGATGGCCTTGTAGGCCCCTTCCAACTCTGCTATTTTATGATTCTATGATGAGGATATGGCCTAAGATGCAGAAACAGAGAAGCAGCAACTTTAGAAAAAGGTGTCAAAAACTTTAGAAAAAGGTATCAAATCAGCCTTGTAAATAAGTCCACAGAAGTTACAGGCCTGCAAAAAAACAGAAAAAGAAGTGGTACCCTGCTGAAAGCTGGCAGAAGAGGGAAGGAGAGCTCCATCCCTCCTGCAGCAGCTTGTTGCATTTCTATATTGGGCACAGAGAAGGAACAGAATGTTTCATCCCTTCATCTACCAGCTGACTCACTTGCCTTAGAATCATAGTAGAGTTGGAAGGGGCCGACAGCGCCATCGAGTCCAACCTCCTGCTCATTTGCAGGAATCTACCTTAAAGGATACGTGACAGATGGTTGTCCAGCTGCCTCTTGAATGCCTCTAGTGTGGGAGAGCCCACGACCTTCCTAGGGAATTGATTCCATTGTCATACTGCTCTAACAGTCAGGAAGTTTTTTCTGATGTCCAGCCGGAATCTGGCTTTCTGTAACTGGAGCCCATTATTGTCCTGCACTCTGGGAGGATAGAGAAGAGGTCCTGGCCCTCCTCTGTGTGACAACCTTTTAAGTATTTGAAGAGTACTATCATGTCTCCCCTCAATCTTCTCTTCTCCAGTCTAAACATGCCCAGTTGTTTCAGTCTCTGCTCATAGGACTTTGTTTCCAGATCCCTGATCATCCTCGCTGCCCTCCTTTGAACATGCTCCAGCTTGTCTGTGTCCTTCTTGAAGTGTGCATCCCAGAACTGGATGCAAATACTCAAGATGCAAATCCTTTTCACCTATGAATACCAAATAACTATTATAGGGGTGGGGAACTAGTTCTCAGTCAGCATCCATGTAATCCAACAGTTTGGTGCTTTGACAATCTGGTACAGTGAGGCAGCCAGCTCAGGCACCTGACTTGGGTTTCATGGAAGGGCAGAAAAATGTTATTTAATTTATTCCGATAGCCTTTTTACTACCAGGTGGGGTAGAACTGTGTGTGAGATTTTCTGCCTCTGAAGCCAGCCTTGTGGGTGGGAGGAGGGGCACCATTTTACTTCTTTACCTCAGACAACAAGATGTCATGGGGCCAACAGATTTCATGTGGGAGTCCCATGTTCCCCTGGATCTCAGCCTGTGGTCACATAAGTTCAGAATGGATACAGGGACTAGTGACAAATCTTGTGGAGAAATCAACTTTAGACTGCCTATTTTGATAAATCAAGACACAAAATATTGTACCAGCCAGATGTCAGAAATGAATAGTGAACCTGCCAACTGAGATGTTTTCCATTTCTTAACCACCGTCCGGGTCCATGCCAGAACTGATTGGCTTTCAGACATATTCTTCTATGGACAAAGATAAAAAAAATGATCCCTCTTCAAATCACTATCTTTACGCCAAATTTGTTCGGGTCAGATGTGCTCAAAATTGTAAATGTTTTGCGTTTAGGAAAAAGGGAAGTGCATTAATCCAAATCCACAGGGCTGTGGTGTGGTGTTTATCTCTGGAATTTTTTTTTTTCTCTAAACGGAATTTGCAGGAGGAGAGAGAAGGAGAAAGTGTTTGTCTGTTTATAATAATACAAACACAATGCATGGAATTTGCTTCTCCACAGCGTTACCATAAAACCACAATGCTTTAGGATTCACCAAGACCCTATATTCATCTACTCTGATTTCCAGTATTTGTAACTAGTTGGTCTGAATATATAGTGATATTTTAGTTAGATTAATAATGTGCCCTGATTATTATAAAGACTGAGGTAGATGTAATAAGACAATTTTACTGATTCTAAATAGATAAACTAAAATACAGAAATAAAAAATGTACAGAGTGACCCATCTCATTATCTGGATAGGAAATTTTCAGGATTATACTGGAAGCCATTTTAAAATATCCTCTGGAGCAGAAATGAGACCTGTCCATAGAAACCAATGAAGAAATATAGGATTGTAGTTACAAAAGGACACCAGCGTGTCTATCTCCCTAAAAAAGATGGAAACAAAGAGGAGTCCATGAGCATGATCCAATCTTGTTCTTTCATGGGCAGCCAGGTCTGCCAGCCCTGATGCACATGTGGCCCCTACTGCTGGCAGTTGCGTTCAGGCAAGCCCTGAAATGACCAGTTCCTTCCAGAAATGAGCGTTTCCACTAATTTCGGTGTTGCACTGGGAAGTGTTACATACAGCCACCAGTGGTAGCAGCTGTGTGCACACTGGGACTGGTGTGCCTGCCCACCTGCGCAAGGGCATGATTAGATCCTGCCCCATGCAGGATCTAATCATGCATGGGGCATAAATACAAAGCAGCATTAATACAAAGTCATTTGTCCCATGGCTGGTGGGGGGAGTTGCCCTGGGGTGGGTGAATCAGTAAATTCTTAGATTTCTGCATTGCTTGGGGTTCCCTGGTCATACCACAACCCTAATCTTGTTCGTTGGTATTCCTATTTTGCATCGAATCCCGTTTTCACAAGTTCACCTATGTTCACTTTCAAAAAGAAGTATAGAACTTGAGACAAAGTGTTGATGGGCTAGTATAATGAGTTGCTTGAAAGCTTGCATCTTAGATTATTATTTCTGATCACAATCATGTGAGTTTGTGCCTGCAGGAATACATTAATAAAATACAGGTATTGGAGGAAAAGATTAAAAAAAAAACCCAAAACAAATCAAAACGTGCAAGGAGAAGAACACAGTGGCAGCAGAGTATAGGACTGAGTGTAGGTCACAGGTGTCACCTGCTCTGGGGCCAAGATCTGTCTCGCTCTTTGCACCAAGGGCCTAGCAGACCTTGGCCTTTTGAGGGAGGGGAAGGGAGCAGCACAGCATTCTAAGAGCCAAGGGAGCAGCCCTGTATTTTTCACTGCGAATGTGACAGCTCACTTGCTCCACCAAGGATGCTCCAAGAGCTTTGCAGTGAAAGCTACCAAGTAAATAAAGAATTCTCTGACTGCTTTGTAGCACAACCATGAAAGACTACGGGGGCGACAATAGATAGATAACGAGCTGTTCATTAGTAAAAAATAAAATCATGCTGTGGCAAAGAATGTGCCAGACAGAAGAAACCAAAGAGCTGTTTACTAGAATCATTAACTGTAGGAAAAGGAGCACAAAGGTAGATTTAGGACAGGCTTGTACAACTGCTACGACCCATCAATCCAAATGCATCCCACCAGCCCAAGTATTGTGGCTTGCCGAGTGGTTGACAAATTCTCACACACCTCTCTTCTTCTAGAGGCAGTAAGCCTATATACACCAGTTGCTGGGGAACAAGGGTGGGAGGGTGCTGTTGCACCATGTCCTGCTTGTGGATCCCTGGTTGGCAACTGGTTGCCACTGTGTGAACAGAGTGCTGGACTAGATGGACCCTTTGTCTGATCCAGCATGGGACTTCTTATGTTCTTATGTAGTTCCATGCAAAGTCAGGTGGTTTATCAAAGTTCGGGGGACAGCCATACACGACTGCTAGGCTCTACTGTCTTCATGGGCCACAACTTGTACAGACATGAGTTGCTATACTCCAGAGGTGTTGAGCCATTTTCAACCTGAGGTCAACATTCAATTTTGGAGAAGCTCTCAAGGGTGGTGAACAGGTCCAAAGATAACAGCACATTTGAGCTTAAAGCTCTTGTATGAAAGAGTCGGGCATCAGAACCCTATTCAATGAGGGAAAACTGCGCAAAATCTGGAAAATCACCAAGCAATTGGCAGTTGGGGGGGGGGGGGAGATGGTGGAGTTATGGCCATCCGAGCAACCCTGAAGAACTGGACTGGGACCCTAGGTGGGCCAAAATTGGCCTTAGGCTCAATCCCCAACCCTCCAACCCCACAGCTGTAAACCTTAGGGGGAAAAATTCCTGTTGTCTGCTGAAAGAAAATACATGATTGGCAGGGCCCAGAGAATTGCAAAACACTTTGCTCTTATGTGGAGGGCTGTCTTAGTAAGTCATTCACATTTTTAACCTCCCAAAGCCAAGTTTAGGGCTGCTTATTCCTATGCAGTGCAGGTTAATCCCAGAGTATAAAAGCACTTCATCAACAAAACAATCTGTCTAGAGAGGCGTAAGAATATTTCTGGGAGCTATTCAAAGAACAACAACAACGAATAGTAGAAGCATCCATGAGGATGCTTTAGGTGCACATTCCTCAGCCTCAGGACTGTTGTTTAGAGCAGACAAATTATGAAATGCCCAACCTTTCTTAGTCTAGAATCTCCAAATTCAATAAATTATAAACACCTTCCGCTCTCCATACTTTAAGATAAAATGCGTTGCTAACATGGGTTGCAATCCAAAAGGATCTGTTTAAGCACATATAAAGGAGTCACGTATGCCTCTGGGGCTATTCTGGGCGACTATGGCCGCTGCTGCTCTCACCACTCATGAAATGATCTGATGTTTTATTTGTACACTTATTTGTCTCATCTAAAGGAATCACAGCAGCAGCAACAGCAGCAGCAAAACAAACAAACAAAAACTCCCAAGGAAGCCTTATTGTGTGCATACATGCTTCCTTTATCCATGTATAAATAGCACCTTTGGTCTATTTAGCCCAACATGAAAACAGTGGAAAGTGGGGACCCTTAATTATTCAGGGCTTATTTCCTCACTTTACATTTGCTGCACGTTTAGATGACTTTTCAATTATTATTTTTAAAAAGTGATCTAAGTTTGAAACTATCTGAGCTTAGTTGATGGGTTGTTATGTGAGGGCATCAACTGCAAATAAACACCCTGAGCTAAGTCCTACATCACAGGACTGCACAAGTTTCAGGATTTCTCCAACCACACAGCTGCTCCAACAGCACTTGCAAAGTCTTATTTCAACTAATAAGGCTTTCTGTCAAGACCTTAAAGGGAGCTTCTACATGGCAATACTAATATGCAGAAATGTAATAAAATTATAATGAAAACTGTCCTAGGAATGTTTTGACACATACATTTTTAAACAATGGCTTACAACTTTTGAAGATCAGATTTGGGCCATGTAAAATTTATGTGTGTGTGTGTGTGTGTGTATACACACACAGGCACGCCTACACTTTCTGCATAAAAAAATCCCTTTCTCAACAACTTCCCTTCCTCAACCCACCATTATAATTCCTCTGGGGCAGAAAGGCAAAGTGGAGATCTAATTATGCAAACATGAAGCAAATACGTGGCTCACTCTTTAAAACCATTCTAGCATAGTCGTAGCAAAAAGGATTCAAATTGTGGTTCCATGGAGGATACGCTTTCTAGAGAAGGGAGTCCTTCCACAATGACTCTCAGCACTTTTGTTTCATAACTATTAGAAACATTAAAATGTTTGCATTTGGAGGCTACCTAATTACCATCTGGAAATGCTGCAGATACTGAAATTATAAATTCATAAGCCTACAGATGTTGTGAATCCAAAAAAAAGTATGCCAGAACTGTATTTTTTCGAAGTGTGACTAGGAATCACAGCCCGGATTCAGTAACTGAGCATTGCTGTAGACAGACATTGAGGTGTGCGACTAAGGTTGCACTCTCATGCACACAGACCTGAGTAAGTCCTGTGGAACACAGTGGAAATTACTTTCTCCCCCTTTTTTATTGTTAATATCGGCAAAATATAACAAAAAATACATTGTGAAAACAGGAAAAAACCACCATACATTAAGTATATAGGATTATCATCAATTTCCATGAGTGCCGTTCATTAAAAAAAAAAAAGGGAGAGAGTTATACAAAGGTTTCAAGAAAAGCAGACCAGATTTCTGAGTATTAGTCCACTTGCAAGTTGCGTCTATATAACACCCGTTCAAAAGTTGATGATGTTATTAAGTCCTTGATCCATTGCATTATGGGAGGTGTGGATTTGTCCTTCCAATGTGATAGTATGTCTTTTGGCTGTCATAAGGGCTCTGAAGATCCATCTGTGCTGACCATGTGTTAATTTCCAAGGAGCCAGTAGGAGGATGTGCACATTGTTCCATATTATAGATCATTTAAATACAAAGTTCATCCTTATTATTACCTCCTCTCAAAAAGAGGCAACTACGGGACATTGCCAAAACATATGAGTTAAAGATGCATTAGATGCATTACATCTCCAACAATTGTGCAAGTTAGACAACCCCTTATTAAAAAAGTGTTGTGGAGTCCAATAAACCTAAAACAGATTTTTTTGCTGAATAAGATGTAACCTGAGATCCATAGAAGCTTCAGATACCAATGTTAGGGTAACCGTCCATGGGTTAGGCAAGATAGGGCACACCAATTCTCTATTCCATACCAGTCTTAAACTATGGGTATCATATTTACTTGCTGCTGCTAAATATATATATATATATATATATATATATATATATATATATATGGTCATGGATCGACGTGTCAGTAAGTGTTTCTAACAGTGCTGGAGGCTCCGAAGCTGTAAAAGCAGCTGGACCAAACCTAGATTCCAGCAGGTGTTGCAGTTGCAAGTATTGCCATTGGGCCATAGCAGGTAAATACACCTGGCTTGCACATCGTTTTAATTGTTTTAATTATTTTTACTGCTTTTAAATTATATACTGGTTTCAACTTAATTAATGGTTTAATTCATTTTTAGCTGTGTATATTTATTGTTTTATATTGTATGATTTTATCTGTATGCCACCCTGAGATCCTAGTGATATAGGACGGGATACAAATGTTTTAAACAAATAAATAAAGTCTGAAAATGGCAAAAACTCATCATCTGAGCCTATTAATTGATCTAGAGCAAAAACTCATCTTATCCATCCATGTTCTCCACAAAAATGCTTTCTTTCCTATTCTTAAATCTGGAAATTACTTCTTAATGAAGATGCACAGATAAGATCAGGTTGCAAGTCCACATACCAAATGGATTTTTTGACTTTACAAAGGAGTTTTTGATATGGGATGGAAATGGAATATTCAATAGGACACGTTCCAAATCTCTCACTAGGTACACCTAAGAGAGTTCTCTGGGTTGTATCTAATCGTATATATGTATGCAGGCTTTTATATTAACCATGGAAAGAGCTAGGGAACAATTACTCCATCCTCTTTTACAGTTATTTCCTGGATTCTCTGATGGATTTCTGCTTGCATTTTGGATAGCTCAAATGCCAAGGTAATTTGAATGGTTGCTAAATTTGTGTTTTTTTTAAAAAAAAACATTACTATTAACACTAGATCTCTAATAGTGGCAAACTACACTATATTCAGACTCAAAACATGGCTGATTTGGGTGTGTGTGTTTTCCTCCCTGCTTTCCATAATGGTTGGTTGACTAATAAATCTGATGATGATATATAAACCATAGTAAAATGCAACCAGGGAAAGGGACTTTAAATTACACCTTATTATTGAAGCTCTGGGGAATTAGCATACTCAAAATGAGCAGAGATATAAAAATGAATGATATTGGGTGTGCTAGCAGCACTACTTCCAGCCGTGTTTGAAAAAACACCAAAGTAATGTTTCCAAAAAGATTGATTGGTCTGGTGAGTAAAATTTCAAAAGAAATAAAGATGGAATTACTTTCCTTAAGCAAAAAAGAAAAGAAGTGCAAAGACTTATTGGGATCTTGGTACAGTTACAGGAAACCAAAATCAATCCAGAGCACTTATACACATAAGTGAAACTATAATAATATAATGGGGGGAAGGGAGAACTCAGCAAATTTATTTGCTATCGAGGCTATGAGAGCAAGAAAGAAAGAAAAATAAAGTGAGGCAAACGAGAATAGGAGAACTTGTGCAGAGAAGCAGGCTTTCTTCCATTTCCTTCATTTCTTGATGAATTTTATTATTAATTATTATTATTACATTTATATCCCGCCTTCCCCCCCCCCCCAGGAACCCAAGGCGATGTATATAATCCTCCTGCTCTCCATTTTATCCTCACAACAACAACCCTCTGAGGTAGGTTGGGCTTAGCTAGACCTAAGGTTTAGCTAGACCTAAGGTTGGGCCACCTACCTCAACCCTCTGAGGTAGGTGGCCTTAGCTAGACCTAAGGTTTATCCCGGGATCGTCCCGGGTTCATCCCTGTTCATGTAAATGACATACAGGATATCCCGGGAGCAGGCAGGGACAACCCCGGGATGATCCCAGGATAAACCTTAGGTCTAGCTAAGGCCTGTGACTGGCCCAGAGTCACCCAGTGAGCTTCCATGGTCAAGTGGGGACTAGAACTTGTATCTCCTGACTCTCAGTCCAACACTTTAGTCATTGCATCACACTGGTTCTCAACACATCCTGGAGCTGCTTGTGTAGTGATAGTTTCTGGGCCAGGTCTTTAGGTACATCCACGAGCTAAAGGATGGTCAGAGCAGTCAGTTCTGACAGCTCCCGTCACCTGTTGGGGGCGTAGAAGCGGGACCTTCCCTTTCCTATCAATTGGTGATCATTGTAGCCAGACTGGACACCATCTGATGGTCACTGTATATAAGGATCTGTTGATTGATGCCAATATATAAAAAGTCTGCAGCATGGATTTCATGTTGTTGTTGTTGTTGTTGTTGTTGTTGTTGTTGTTGTTGTTGTTTTTAAGAAGAGAAAAAACAAAAGCAAAATAAGCAGCTGTATCAAGATTGAGACACAACTGAATTTATTAGTCAGCATGCTGAAAAGGAGTTATGAGGGTTATTAACACTTAAGGTTTGGAGATACTCAGCTCCAAATGGCAATTTCCCCTAAGCTCTTTAAATGCTTAAATAGGAGTTGGTGTTCTCAGCCTCACATTGTTCTGTTGGGACAAGCTCCTTTCCATTTAGTGTGGCTTTATGAAGCATGAATTGTTAGCAAGAGGACTAAGTTAGTAAGTGCTGAAATGTCACAAGAAGATGACACAAAACTCATACGGATGTGGATTGTATTTTTTGGAACTACAATTCAGTCTAGATATAATTCAGGGCCACTGCCAAAGGGCTGGGCTTTTAATTTATTTATTTTTAAAAAGGGGGGAAAGAGGAAAAGAATACAGAGAAAGATATCCAAACTACAAGACAGCCTCAAGAAATATGATGAACTTATTCTGCTGACACGAGTCAATGACTAGTGTGACAATTATAGCAAGACTATCCAACAGTCACCACTACAGAAATTTTCAAGTTAAATGAACAACACCAACACGGAATGGACTTTTTTGAATCTCTCAGAAACACAAGCTATGGAAATGATGGGTTTGCGTCTTCATTTTCCTCAGTGCTCCCTTTGAAATTAATTATGCTTCTGAGACTGTCACAGCAAGGAAGCAGACTCCAAAAGTCTGCAAATATACAAGGCTAAAACTCCTTGTGAAAGCATTCAGGAGAACACACACAAACACACACACAAACACACACACACACACATCCACCATCACCACACCATGCACTGCCAGGCAGACTGATGGCTCAATTCTATGCTCCACTGAACAGCAACTGCACAATATCGGATCTGGTACAAGATCCCCACCCCCGCTCTGTAAGTGCTCAGTCCTGCCACTTTGGAGAGACTGAGGCATCACTAGTGGTGCTTTCCACTGTCTCCTGTGTACTACTACAGCCGCCTTACACCAACGCAGTGCTGCAGTGCAAAATAATGTAGCACGATGTGCCCACCAGTTTATCAGGATGAGATTGTTATGTCTGTACCCAGCCAAAGGAGGAGCATAAATGTATGCCCTAACTGTAGTTCTCCTGCATGCCGCAGCTAATTCTGAATGTTGTAATGCAGGGGTGTTGAACGTCTTTCAGCCTGAAGGCCAAAAGGGTGACGTTCATTAGTCCCATTCATTTCACTGGGTCTACAACCCCATAAGATGCCGCTTAAACTGCACTAGTCTAAGCCTTTGCTTGGCTACTATGACTAGAATGGAAGCAAAGGGCAGAAAGCAACATGAGCAGGTGTGGATGCTATGGCTGGAAGCATTGCCCTCAGGTTTAAGGAGCGCAATCCTGCTTACGACTGATAAATAGTCAGAGTAAACATCATCTTCTGTCTGACCTTGTCAACTAAGTACAAGTCACACTCCAAGCAAAAAGAGTGTGGAGTGTCAGACTGTCAATCCCATCCACTCCATCATTACATACACCTGTCCACTTTTTTAAAAGCAAACAAGTATTTATATCTTTGGTTAAAACTAGAAAAATTCACTGTAGCTGATTAACTTCACAAGGAATTCTATGTTAAGTATATGAAAAGAAATACTTGCTTAGTCATTAAAATTGTGTGTGTATGGCTATCTCAGGGTTAAACAGAGAAAGTCTATCTGTGGGCAATTACCTTGAGATAGAGGCTGTTCTGGGAACCTTGCCAAGATTCTAAGTTAGCCTCATCACAGCTGTATGTAATGTAGATAAGAATTGTGTAGATCTGTATATAGTTTCTCACTTGTGTAAAATGGAACTGATCACTGCTTACTGATCACTGCTCTACGATCACTGCTCTCTGTGTATGCCTCAGTGTGCTGATCTGAACTGATCTGAATTGAACTGCACAGAAGCCTGAAGGAAATAAACCAGCTCTGCTGTGTAAGACCTGCGTGATGTGTGTTTGTTTCTGAGCACAAACAGAGTTCCAGAAAGAGAAAAGTTCTGGCACAATAACCCAACAAAGGTTATGGGCCCAGACTAGACCAGTCTAGCCTAGACCAGCCTACGCCAGCCTAATCCAGGCAGAAGAACCAGAACTTGATGGGAACGGTGCAGTATCAGAACCAGGAGTCTGCTAAAACAGAAAACTGTTGATGAAGGAAGACATCAAGCTAAAGCCAGTGCTGCAAAGTGAGGAAAAATCTCAGTCGGCTGACTCTGAGGAGGACTCTGAGCAGGAGGACGGTGAGATACCAATTCCTAAAGCAGAGGGAATGGCAGGAGCTAATATGTCTGGTTTGCATCAATTGTTAGAAAAGCTGAATGACTCTAACTATGCATTATGGTCTTACAAAATGCAAATGTATCTGATTCAGGCTGAACTGTGGTATGTAGTCACAGAGGATCCACCAGATAGAGCAGATCCACAGAATGCTAAATGGTTTAAGGACGATGCAAAAGCAATGGCAGTTATTGCATTAGCTGTGGAAGACTCTCAAATTTCCTTCATTCAGTTTTTGAATACATCAAAAGAGTGCTGGAATGCGCTACAAGCTGTATATCAAAGAGAAACAGCGGGCAGTAAAATAATTCTAACCCGGAAGCTGTATGGAATGAAGCTAAAACCAGGGGAGTCTATGTCAAACCATTTGAAAAGCATGAGAGAACTCTTCAATCAACTCAGGGCACGAGGGATGGAGTTTACAACTATACACCAAGTCTATGTGATTTTGTCAAGTCTTGATTCATCGTACGACGCGGTTGTCACCATGATGGAAAGTCAAGAGGAGAAAAATTTAACCCTCGAGTATGTAGCTGGAAAACTACTGGAAACCTATGAAAGAAGACAAGCTTCAAAACAACAGAGCCTTAAACTTCCTGTGGCTGAATTTCAACAAAGCCATAAATCTTCTGACGTGGTGGCTGCATTAAAGGCAAGGAAATGCTTTAACTGTGGTTCCACAGGACACTTAAGGCGGGATTGCAACAACAAGAAGAAAAAGCAGTCAACAGCAAAGTGGAGAGAAGAAAACAACATGAATGAAGCTGAATCAACAAAGAAGTGTCTTCTAGCAAGAGTCAAAGAGACAATGAATCCTTGGTTTTTGGACTCTGGGGCTTCAATAAGTATGGCAAAAGACAAACTTTCATTTGTAACCTTGGAAACTTCTACTTCAGAGCAAAAGTGTGTTACCCTTGCAAATGGAACAAAAATCCAGATTTGTGGTGTGGGTAATGTATATTTTGATTGTCTGGGAGTTGAACTACAAAGTGTTTTATATGTACCAGAATTAGAAACAAACCTTCTAAGTGTGTTTCAGTTAACAGAAATGGGGTATGAGGTTTGTTTTACTGAAGAAAATTGTACTATAAAACAGGGAAACAAGGTGTGTGTGCAGGGAATAATGAAAGATTCTTTGTATGTGATTAATACTTGTACAGAAAATGAAGTTGTAGCCAGCAAAGTCACAACAAAAATAATAGCCAATTGCAAACCACACCAAGAGTGTATCCATTTAACTCATAAAAGGTTTGGTCATGCTAACTATAAAACAATTTCTAAGATTCCAGAATTGTGTGAAGGGGTGAAAATCAAACCATGTTCTAACTATGTAGAATGTAATGTATGCAGTGAAACCAAGTGTCATAAGTCAAACATTCCAAAACAAAGTGAGAGAACAACAAAAAGAATTTTTGAATTAATTCATGCAGATCTTGCAGGTCCTTTTGAGACAAGTCAAGGAGGAAACAGATTTTTCTTGTCTATTGTTGATGATTACAGTAGATTTGGATTTGTGTATGTGTTAAAACAGAAGAGTGAAACTTTTGGAAAGTTTAAAGCGTTTGTTAAGTGGAGTAAAAATAGATTTAAAGAACCTATAGCTAATCTAAGAACGGACCGGGGAGGTGAATTTCTTAGCAACCAATTTAAAAAATTCCTCAGTGATGAGGGTATACAACATAACCTTACTGCTCCATATTCACCATTTCAAAATGGAGTTGCAGAAAGGAAAAACAGAACCTTGCAGAACATGTTAAGAGCTCTATTGAAAGAGTCAGGATTGTCTAACCTGTTCTGGGCAGAAGCTTTGTCCACCTCAAATTATTTGTTAAACAGGCTTTACCACTCTGTACATGAAAAAACCCCATATGAAATGTTTTACAAAAGAAAACCTAGAGTGTCACATATAAGGGTTTTTGGAAGTAAATGTTTTGCTCATATTCAGAAAGAAAACAGACCAGGAAAGCTAGCTCAAAGAGGTTTGGAATGTAAACTGTTGGGATATGATACACAAACAAAAGGCTATCGTTTGTGGTCTCCATATCACAAAAGTGTAATTGTGAGCAGAGATGTAGTTTTTCATGAACAAATGCAGGAAACAAAACAGTATGTAAGTTTGCCTGTAGAACAGAAAGCTGTAGAAACAGAAGAAATTCCTGAACAATCTCAGCAAGAGAGGGAGGGGGAAGAAACTGTTGAGGAGGAAACTGTGCCTGTAACTATGCCAAAGCGACCAGAAAGGGAACGCAAAGCTCCAATTCGTTATTCAGATGAATACCAAAGCAAACAGGTTTCTCATAGAGCTTTACTAATAGCCTATGAACCTACTTCATTTGAGGAAATTCAGGAAATGGAACCTACAGAAGCTCAGGGCTGGCATGAAGCAATGTCAGAGGAAATCAGAGCAATGGAAAAAAATGAAACGTGGGAGCTAGTACCTTTACCTGAAGGTCGTAAAGCCATTACCTGTAAATGGGTATTCAAAGTAAAACAAAATGAGAAAGGACAGGTGGAAGGTTCAATGGTAAAACACAAAGAGATGCTTTAAAGCTAGGTCTCAGATTGTAACACAATTTAAACAACATGCGCAAGAGGAGGACTGTTAAGTATATGAAAAGAAATACTTGCTTAGTCATTAAAATTGTGTGTGTATGGCTATCTCAGGGTTAAACAGAGAAAGTCTATCTGTGGGCAATTACCTTGAGATAGAGGCTGTTCTGGGAACCTTGCCAAGATTCTAAGTTAGCCTCATCACAGCTGTATGTAATGTAGATAAGAATTGTGTAGATCTGTATATAGTTTCTCACTTGTGTAAAATGGAACTGATCACTGCTTACTGATCACTGCTCTACGATCACTGCTCTCTGTGTATGCCTCAGTGTGCTGATCTGAACTGATCTGAATTGAACTGCACAGAAGCCTGAAGGAAATAAACCAGCTCTGCTGTGTAAGACCTGCGTGATGTGTGTTTGTTTCTGAGCACAAACAGAGTTCCAGAAAGAGAAAAGTTCTGGCACAATAACCCAACATTCTATGAGGACAGAGAAAGGCCTGATACAAACTCAGTCTAATAAATCAATGGTTTATCGAACCAAGAATGTTTTGTACCTATGCATTCCCTCTTCCCTTCTCTTGTGTGCCTTACTACAATACTCCTGGAGTTTTCTAAATCACAATTTCTTATTCCCGCCTAACCAAGTACCTGTATAATAAGCTTCAAATACAAACCAGGATTGCAAACCAGGTTAAAATCTGGTCAGTCCTGCTTCACAATCCTGGTTTGTAGTCAAAGCTTAAACTATAGTTTCCCAGTTTGGATGAAGGAGGAAACTGTGGTTTAATAAAGCTCCAAACTATTGTATTAAGGCATCTAAGAAAATGTAAGCGAGCACACTGATACAATGCACCCACCAGTTTAAAAGATTGAGATTGTTATGTCTGAACCCAGCCAAAGTAAGGAACCTAAGTGTATTTTCCAGGTGCAGTTTTCCTGTATACTACAGCTAATTCTAAATGCTCTAATGCAGGAATGTTGAACTAGGAATGCAGGAGAATTTTGTTTCTGCTCGCAAAACATGCAAACATGCTCTGTTTGCAGCCCTGAACACAAGCTCAAGCAGGAGAACATATTCTCTAAAAATGTTCACAAATTCTCAAATAGACACTTGCATTTAAAAAATATACACATTTTGATTAGAAAAAAGTTCCAGTTGCACAACTCTAAAAATGCACCACTTCACGCTTTGGGGAAAATTTGGTGGAAGTGTACAAAACTTTGGAAATCTGCACAAAATTGACGTTTTTTGTGTGCAACTTTCACATTGATTGCCTTTACTTTGCGCAATTATCCCGTTTGCACAAAACAAAAGAGTGGTCACCAAGGCAAGCGCAAATCAAGGAGTGCTGAGCATCGAGCTGATGTCCAGAGAATCTTGGTGAACATTTCTTGTCCGCCCATCCCTATGTTGAACCTCTTTCTGATGGAGGGCCAAATTACATTTCTCAGAAGCTCTGGAAGAGCTCACGTAGCAGTGGTGGGCAGGGCCAAAGCGGCAGAGGCCGAAATGCCAGCCTTTTTAGCTGAAAGGCCTTACCGCCTTGTTAGAGGCATTTCGCCCTTTTAGAACAGGGGAAATCTGCACAAAAACTAGGAACCAAGTGATCAATGGCTGAGGGAAAGGGTGCCCCTAGCTAGTCTGGATTTACTCTCAGGTGGTACCCAGGCCTGAACTTCTACACCCTGCTCTAATGTTTTTGTTAGTGTTTTGAATTAAGAGGTCCAGCCTTCAAGAGACGTGAGAAAGCAGTAAGGATCAGCCCCCCATTTCTGACAAATTCCAAAAGAGAAGCTGCAATAGCCTGTGGAACCTTAAGGATGAATTTAGGAGCAGGAGCTTTCACCCACAAAAGCCTACTTCATCTAATGCACTGATCAAGTGGGTCTGTGTTCTTCACCACGTGTGCCTTTTCAGGAGCCTGAGTTATCGCAGGAGCTTTATGTTTAATTTTGCTTGATTTTCTGTTTACTAAACTATATGCAAATTGCACCAAATTCTATCAAAGAAAGACAGCTGCCGTGGCGTAACTTGTTATCAGAGGAAGTGCAATTAAGGAAGTTACAGAATGCAAGCCATCATCGACTGAGATGTAGTTTAATCAAGTTTCACCCGCATAATAACACTTTGAAGAAATCTTTGTGGCAGAGGAGTCTGAAAGTGAGCAGTACTTGGTAGACTAAGAACAAATCAAATTGGGAGACAGGGCTGACTTAAATGGATGCTGTTGCAAGTGTTTAGAGAAGTCAACACATGTCAATAAGACTGTAACTTGGTATTTCATATTGTTCATCCTGTACCAATACAGTGGGGATGAGGTTATAAGCACATACTATGCAGTGGAGGTTGGTGGCTCTGATGTCAGTGGGGCTGTGAATCCGCTTTGGTTTTCAGTCAGAACTCTAAAGGAGATCTCCAAGGCTCTGAACCTATTTTGCAGGTAGAGTCCAGCACCTTGGACAGCTCCTCTAGAGCTCTGACTGGTTCTGACTGAAAACCAATGTGGATTGACATCAGAGCCACCAGCCTCCACTGATTCTATGGATGTTGTTCTGTGCAGTTACAAAACCTCCTGGCAGAAAATACGAAAGTAGGCATGATATGTCCATGGTTGTAATTCCTAAGTTCTGCCAGACCTCAGTTTCTGCCCCAGTGCATTGCACACAGATGTCTGGGGCAGTTCCAGATGTGCCTTCAGGTGGGTCTTCTCTTCCATTCTTAGGCCCTGCTGTGCTTACCTGGGGGCGTCAGGAAACAACAGCACTCCAAGCTGTTGTTTGAGACCTGGTAATGTGAAGGACTGCCTACACCTGCCTGGACATTAAGATCAGCCTCACAGGCCCCATTCATAGGTCCGTCTGTAAGATCAGTTTGATTTGATAGGCATGAGAAGTGGGGCCGTTTTAGGGATGTGAATGGATTCAACTTGCAAATGTTTAAAGGGGTTGTAAAACCTCATTTATTTTGGGCCGCTTTGGCTTACATTAGGTATCTTCATTATTGCAGCGTTAAATTAAGAAGCTGTTCAAAGGTTTGGCATTATTATTTTAGCTGGTCTGTTTTTATTCATCTATTTTTAACTGAGCTACATTATTAAAATGACTTCTATGATGCTTTCTGATTATTTGTAAAATTGTACTTTATATTTTATTACTTTTTGTCTGCCACCTTGAAAGGAGGATGTTCTAAATGGTGGCCTATAAATAACTATAGAAGGGCACAGTCCTATGAAGGTCGTTGGCAGCCCCCAAGTATCCAATGTAGGGCAGCTGGAGCATGGAGTCGATCTTTGCTTCCACTCTCCAGCTGCTCTACATTTCTGCTAGATGGTTGATTTCGCCCATCTAGCAGCAGCACTTTGGAAGGGGAGAGCAGGCGTGTGGGACAGTGATAGGAAACATTGCATAGCTAATGTCCCAGTCTCCTCCCCTCCCCGCCCCTGGGAATGCTCCCTTCTCCTGTCTCCATGGTCCATTTCTAAGCACTGAGATGTAGCCAGAACCACACTGGCTATGAGAGGGAGAGGGAAGTGCAATTTCTGGGGTCTGAGGTAAGAGCCTTGTTTCCAACCTCAGAGCCCAGAAACTGGACAATCGCAGTTCCCCTGACAGTCTGGGGGTGGGGCATAGGATTGCTCCCTAAATAAAGTTGTATTTTCTAATTAATATATATGCATTCATATATATTTGTTGATATGGATATATACAGATCTCTCTCTCTAATATTTTCTTCTTTGTTTTTATTTTTTCCTTTTGTGAAATTTCTCAATAAAAATAAGAATAAATACATAAAACAAATAAAGCAACACTGGAAAACTGGGAGCAATGGCCATTTGAATTTCCCACATTGCCGCAGGTCAACTGGACCATTTTAATCAGGCTAGGGGCAGACAAATGGTGCTGCTCAGAGCTCTGTTTAACGGGGAGTATGACAGGTGTGAGTGGTGAGCCCTTCCAGTATCCTGGGCAGGATCTACACTACTCCTTTAAAGTGCTTTATAACACTTTTGACAACTGTTGGGTCCCACTTCACACTCCATATACAGTTTTCAAAACATTTTCAAAGTGCTTTAAAGGGCTTTAAAGCTGTAGTGTAGATCCCCCTCCCTCCAGGCTCTTGGTATGCACCCCTGGATGATGGGTTCTGATGCCAGCCTGGCACGGAGTTGGAGAAAGAGGGTGTTACACCATCATAGTGCAGGAATTTTGTAGATCAGGCCATAACTATGAAACTCTCTAGGGAACCCCCCACCAACGACTCTGCAGACAATGCAGGGCTTTTAAAGAATTTTACATCTGGAAGCATCAAAAAGCAACATTGTACAGTTTGAATAAAATGTATTCAATTTTTTAAATTGTTCGTTTATTGAGCAGTTATTTGGAAGATAAATAGTTTCAGAAATAATGCAATTTCAAAATGCAATATAAATAAGATGTATTTATTAAATGAAATGTAGCTATCTAAAAGGGCAGTTCCTCTGCTTTCCCATTAGTCAGATGTAGCAAACTCAGCATATTTGAGATGTTTCAATTTATTAAGAAGCAAATGAGCCCGTTTCATTTGGGAGATTTAAGTGTCGTTAAAACTCATTTTCTCTTTGTATTATTTTCCTCCCCAATAAGGTATTTGTGCCTTGACTTAAATAAAGGACTTGATACATTTCAATATCTCTTCATGGTAGGGACATAACATTTCCCCATTTGATCCACTGTGCTCAGGTACCTTGTGCAACAAATTGAGCTATTTACACCTAGATAGAGTATCTGCACAATTCAGTTCAAATGTTACTCATGTATGGCAATTTCCAATGCATAATCAGGAGCAAAAATTCACTTCTCTTTTGCTCTCCTCTGAATCCAGTTTGTAAATAAAGTTTGTGCATGTGGCTTCAGGGCTATCCGTTTGCTAGAATTTGCTAGAACCTTGGAAAAAGACACTCACTGGGACACCTATGGTGAGTAAAAGATTGCTTTTGGGCAACCAGTAAAAAAAGATGTAATAAAGTGGAAAAGAGATGGTTCTCCCAGCAGGGTGGATTTGATTTAAATCAAGATTTAAATCACTACTCAGAAAGACTTGATTTAATTATGTGACTCCCCCACCCCCCAAAAAGTGCACTATATTCATTGAATTTTTTGAAATTTAGCACTTAAGAGGTAAGGGGTTGATTCTGTGTGCATACATTTGCAAAGGAATAATGGGATGGTGATCTCTGCAGACACAAATTCACAGTTTTGAGAATTGTAAAACCAAGCATCTGTGATAATATCTTCTAGACAGAAAAATTGCCCAATAATCTTACAGAAACCTCTGGAAGCGCATGACATTGTGAATGGATTAATGGAATTCATTTGCCAAAAAATTTAAACATGGCATGAATATACAGACTCATGCTACATCATTAAAAACTAATCCTTATTTCATGATGAATAACCTTTGGACTATAATGTATCTTAAATAGAAAACTATCTTTAGATAGATTTTTCCTCAAAAAAGCATTTTATTTTTAAAAAAATCAGATTTAAATTTTAAAAAATCCATATTTTTTTATATTTTTTAAAAATCATTGATTTTTATCCAGCCTGTCTCCCAGTATATGTGTCTAGCCGAATGGTAAAAAGAAAAAGAAAAATGGGCGAGGGATGTAGATCTTTTTAGATCTATTCACCTCTCTAAATAGATCTATATAGAGGTGAACTCTGCAGATCACCAGAAGGGCTACTTTTGTGGACTGACATATTTCCCACTGGCCAGTTCCTCAGACCATCACTCACTCCTTTTGGAGAGATGAGCCTAGGGGAGAGAAGGGTGTCACACCATCACAGTGCAGGAATTTTGTAGCTCAGGCCATAACTATGAAACCCTCCAGGAAAAAAATAAATGACAATTCTGCAGCCAACACAGTCTTTTCTGCCAGGGGCCAGAACATACTGACACTCCAAACATCATTATTAAATTAAAGCATGTGTGTAGATTCTGAAGGGTAAGGCACTTTCAGAGCCAAGCTTGGCTGAAAAGCAGGCTAGAAATTTATTTATTTATTTATTTATTTAATATGCTTGTAGACTAGTAACTTTTGACAGATTTTGTGTGTGTGTGTGTGTGTGTGTGTGTGTGTGTGTGTGTGAGAGAGAGAGAGAGAGAGAGAGAGAGAGAGAGAGAGAGAGAGAGAGAGAGAGAGAGCTTGTGCATGTATATACTTTGTACCTTTAGGCATCAGGGATGGGAAATTTCTCCCATGGAATCCACTGAAGGCTGCCCCTCCTTCTGACAGCAAAACTGCTCCTGCTACCACACCTCCAAATTTGCCACCAAAATTCAGGGGTGTGGTGGCAAAAAGTGGCATTTTCTCTTTTAAACAAATTGTAAGAGGATTTTGTTTGAAAGAGAAATCACTGCTTTTTCGGTGCTGCCTCCACTCCACAAAAATTTGATGGCATTTTTGGTGACAGGAGCTACAAAAGATGGTGTGTGTGTGTGTGTGTGTGTGTGTGTGCATGCAGGCTTTTTTTGCAGTGGGGGGGGGGAGGTTTCCCCAACGGCCCAAAGATTCTGGAAATGTCATGTCTCTAACAGCGTAGTCCGATACATATTTACTCAGATGTGTGTCATATTGTTTTCAATGAGGCTTATTGCGTGTACAGGATTGCAGCTGAAGTAGATCTATTTAGAGATGTGAACAGTCTCCTCTGGAGAGGGAGATGGGACTAAGAAGTAAAATTAATTCTCAGAAACGTAGTAAATGGACAATTAACCTCATAGTCTATCAGTCAGTAATACATGTCAGTAGAACTAAAGAAGGATGTTGTTTATGGGATAAAATGTAGTTCCTTTGACTTTCTAAGGAGCTCAACACCATGATCTGTACAAGTCTCTTTGAGGCTGAAAGCTTCAAAAAATCTCACTGATAAACATCAGAAGGAAGAGGAATATGTCAAATGATTAATGTCCTTGAGAGTCATAGCAGTCTCGTTACTTCAAAAGATCAGAACTAGCACTATGCAAAATGAATGATACAACTCGCTAGAAGTGGCAGCACACGTCTGGACACGGGGCCACACAATCATGCAATATATTAAATCATCATCTTTTGAACTTAATAAAAATAGCCATTCTCGTTTGATTTTCTGTGTGAAGGCTGAGTCTGGATTAAAATGGCCACCTCGCTTTGGTGGCCCATCCTTGGTTACAGAAGATGGCGGAGGTAGGTAGGTTTTCGATTATATTTGGAAATTGGGGCAGATTTCAGGGGATGGAAGGTTTAAACTTACCAGTGCTCTTGCAGCCTCTCTGAGAAGTTTCAGCTGGAATTATCTCAGCCAAAAAATGTCTTGGAATGATGCTAGGTTATGATGTAACATCATCTCACAGCATTTGGAAGGAAGTCAGTGTTGCTTCTCCACCCCCAAAATTTGCCCCCAAAGAGAAAAAAAGGGAAGGCAGTTTTGCTGTGATCTGCCATCTTGAACCTCTTTGGACCAAACATTTTCCCCCAAAAGCCCATCGTTCCTGATGATTGGCCATTCTAACAGGAGCTTCTGGGAACTGAAGTCCAAAACATCTGAGATTTACTTTCTGCCTACCCCTTCTACACAGGCTCCTTGGGAAAGGGAAGCAAGTGACGATGAGAGATTGCAATGTACTCTTAACAAGTTACAGAACTACTCAACAGGCCTTGGCCTTTTTGTTTTCTCACACCTCACTGTAAAAAGAACATGAACCAGGGCCACAAAGCCAGGAGCTGAGACCCACCTTGGGAGGCCATTTACACATTGCTGAGAAAAAGAAATAAATGACACACACACACACACACACACACACACACACACACACACAGAGAGAGATTTGCAGAACATTTTGCCTATGCTAATTTATATGCATAGGTGCAAATTTGGAAATAAGTACTATGATTTAAATAGAAATACACTCCACCATTGTGGGAGAAATTGATCAGGTGACCAGTATGCCTGCTCAGTCACCTCTCTGGGTGATAACAGTTGATGGGTCAACCTTAAAGCCCCTGCAGGTCCTTCTTATGGTTATCTTTAAACCAGATGTGGACTCGACAACCTTTCAAATTGAAGGCACTTTCAGAAGGCATGCTGGTAATGGCACTTGGGCAGCCCCTATTGCTGGTGGCCATGATGTAGCACCCCTTCCATAAATGACATTTCTGCTCATTGCGTCATTCCGCCCCCCAGTAGGGCGACATCACAGCCACCAGTTGTACGGGTCAGCCACGCATTGCCTCTGGCATGCCTCAGCCGCCTGCCCAAGATAAGCATTGGATTCTACCCATGACCAACCTAGATCCAACTAGGTATCAGAATAGTGATCTGAGATGGGCTAAATTCACTGACTTCAAAATGAGCAACCGAGTCCTTAACCAAGTTTAAAAACAAAACAAAACAAATAAAATGTCTAGGAAACTATAGAAAAATAGCACTCTGTTCCAATTTTGTTCAGGGATCCATTAAACTCCTCTACACTATAAAATTATAGGGTTTCGTTGCAGTTTTCTTCCTGCAGACACTCAAGCCAATAAATGGAGCTGTTTCCCACTCCCACCCCACCCCCACACACACTTCTGTTCAGATTAAAGGGCAGAAATGAATGGCAGCCTTCCAAATTATTTACAAAGAAAAGAAAAAAGGAGGCAAGCCGAACATACCGGGTCAACATGAGCTAAGATATTATTGAAACAGGTATTGATTTTTATGCAGGGGTGTGGGGTGAAGAAGAAATGTGATCAAGCTCTGAACAGTCTGTGGCATTATATAAACATTTTATAGCTGCACAAGGGGTGTATGCTCGGAAGAAAACTGAAAGACTTTCTACTTTATAGAGAAGCCATAAACCTTGAGGGCTGCCCAGTCGAATAGGAAAAATGACGGCTAAAATTGTTTTCTGATCTGTCATTGAGTCTCCATGATAAATAGCTAAAGATTAAGAATAAACCCACAAAACTGGATTGCAGAGTCCAACCCACCACTGCCTGGAGTACATCAACAGCAGTGAAAGTGAGCCAGTGGTATGTGTCCAAGAGGCTCACTCAATTGCAAGCACTCCATCACCTGCAGAATTAGTACACATCTAACCTATGTACTGTCTTGCAATTTGGGGACATACTTTCCCAGACTTCTGATTAGGTGTGGCAGTGTGATAAAATGTCCATCACTGGGCGGGATGACACAGCTAACTGGTTATATGCACTCAGCATGACTTAAGACTTGCTACATTCCTCGCTCTCCTTCATTCCTCATATTGAAGCAGTAGCTAAATCCTGTCGGTTTTTCCTGTATAATATTGCCAGGATTCGATCATTTTTGTCTGTCTCTTCTGCCAAGACTCTTGTTCATGCATTGGTCATTTCTCGGTTGGACTACTGCAACCTTCTTCTCACTGGCCTTCCTTCTTCTCACATCAGTCCGTTGGTTTCTGTTCACCACTCTGCTGCTAAGATCATCTTCTTGGCTCGCCGCTCTGACCATGTTACTCCACTTCTGAAATCTCTTCATTGGCTTCCAATTCACTTCAGAATCCAATATAAACTTCTCCTGTTGACCTACAAAGCTTTTCACTGTCTAGCTCCTTCCTATCTTTCCTCTCTCATCTCACACTATTGCCCCGCTCGTGCTCTTCGCTCCTCTGATGCCATGTTTCTCACCTGCCCAAGGGGCTCGGCTTCGTCCATTTTCTTCGGCTGCCCCTTACGCCTGGAACGCTCTTCCAGAACATTTGAGAACTACAAGTTCAATCGCAGCTTTTAAAGGTCAGCTAAAAACTCTTCTTTTTCCTAAAGCTTTTAAAACTTGATTTTGCTCTGACTTTTATACTGCCTGTTTGGTGCATTCTCTTCCCCTCCTTATTGTTTTATTATGATTTTATTAGATTGTAAGCCTATGCAGCAGGGTCTTGCTATTTATTGTTTTACTCTGTACAGCACCATGTACATTGATGGTGCTATATAAATAATAATAATAATAATAATAATAATAATAATAATACATCATACAGAAGCTTGGGTTGTAAGCTTGTGTGCTGCATAATACGGATCCCATCACTCTGACAGAGTCATTTTCAAACTTTGCATCTTCATGGAACCCTTTCCAGGTTGACATCTGCTGAAGAACCCCTTATGTTGTCTGCTATGGAATTCCTGTGTGTAGTAAAGAATTTGGAAGCATGGTCTAGAGGAGCTGTTTGGCTCAGCATAACTTGAGGTTGCAATCCTAAACACACTAACAAGTGAGTAGGTGCCACTGAGAACAGTGTGGCTTCCTTCTGAGTAAAATGCTTAGTAAGTGCTCTAGAATGTACCCAACACTAGCCTGCAGCTACGCAGTGCTGAGGAAGGTCAGTACAGTGGCTGGTAACCTGTCTTTTTGGAAAGGTTTGTTTTTTTACCATGCCTGATCTTACTGAAAAACACGTGAATGCTTCCAAGGAACCCCAGGGTTCCCCAGAAAATAGTTTGTAAACAACTGCAGTAGAAAATTAAGAAGCTGTGATATGCATTGCATATGTGATAATAAGTATAGCAGCTGTCTTGTCAAAAGGATATGTCAGGCCTTGGCCATCCAGATCTTTAGGTTGAGATCTCTAAAGACTCTCTGGATTGCAGTGATCTTTCCCTACAGTTGGTCTCCCCACCATTAGCACTACCACCATCACCACAAGTAGACACACTTTGCAAGAAGTTGATTGTTAAGGCAAGGGAATCAGCAGTGGAGATGGAGGCATGTTCCTCAAAGATTTTCAGAAAAATCTGAGCTCTCCCTCCCCTCACAAGATTTCTCGGAGAAAGCTTGGGGAAACTGAATTAATTATAAGGAGAGCATGGGGGAGCTCACACATCCCTATTTATTTTTCTTTATGTCAATGCTCTAAGCACAGTTATTTTCAGCAACATCGGTGGTAATAACTATACTAAGACAACAGCAAAGACATAAGTGGTAATTAAGGCTTGTTAGTTTCCCAGGTGGCTTTCCTGTTGCCAAACATCAGAAATGAGGTTCCTTATTGTTTGGCAGGAAGGAGAGCACCCCACCCCTCTTTTTTCATTGCACTGCTAAGTTTGGTGGAGCTCTGAGAGTCCAAAGGCCTGGTGCCATTTTGGGAAACTTACAGATAGATCCCTATCAGAAACCTTAGCATTCCCATGATTGATACAGAGATGAGAATTTTCCCTCACAAGGTCCAATCTCATTTAATACACACACACTCACAGAGGGGAGGGGAAGTTAGGAGAGGTATCTGGGGGAAAACCAACCCACAGTGAGAAAAATGCAACGAATCACTTTAATCTAGCTACAGGCATGCACAGCAGCTGATGCTGAATATATGTAGTAAAGTCCTGGGTAGTCAACAATAGTGCTTTTCATCTGTTTAGAAGAAACAGGGGCTAAATCTACCCACCCACCCCGTTCTCCCTGCAGAATAGCACTTTTTTGCACAAATATGTTTTTCATCCAGCCAGGGATACGCCTGAGAGAAAGCTGTTTCGATTTCCATGTGGTGAGGAAACTGGAATGTTGTCACACTCTGTGCACCAAAACAAATCTAAGCCATATTTTATTATTATTATTATTATTATTATTATTATTATTATTTATTTATATAGCACCATCAATGTACATGGTGCTGTACAGATAACACAGTAAATAACAAGACCCTGCCGCATAGGCTTATTATAGCCACTTCTGCAAATGTATCTAAGCATTCCGGTTATACAGAACACTTTGGGTTAGATCCAAACTTACTTAGAGTAGACCCATTTAATTAAATACATCTGCTCGAAGTATGACCAAGTTTGGATCCACTCCTTTGTCAGGCACAAGGGAAAGATAACTGTTTTCAGATTTAAAGTGATCAAGGTTACTTACAAATGTGAATGAAAGGACAATGACCTATTAACAAAATGTTTAGCACATTGCATATGATTATTCACACATATAATATAATATAATATAATATAATCAACCAGCAAGGCAATGGGTTAAAACTGTTGTTATGATTCATGATCCTTATTCAATCGTTCCATGTTTTACTTTCAACAAGATTAATATTTTTGAATTCCCAGGCCTGGGAGCTGAGAGAGAAAGAAAATGGTCAAGCTGAGAGGATATTTTGGGCGGTTAGCAAATGACAGGTATGTAACAGATTCTCTTCTTCCAGAAAGCTTAACTGATGTGCTGACCCTCCACTTGCCACTGCATGTGCAAAAGGGATAAGCAGCTAAGGACCAGTTAATATATTTTTTGAGGGAGGAAGATCTCCACCTCTGTAGGATGTGGAAAACAGTACGTAAGAACATAAGAAGAGCCACGCTAGAGCAGTCCCAAAAACCCAAGACTAGCATCCTGGTTGGTGGCCAGCCAGATACCCATGGGAAGCTCAACGTTTGCAAGATAAGTCCACTATGCCTCACTTTAGCAGTTTGGTATTTTGCCATTCAATTGAAGGTGCCACAACTTCTAAACTAGTTCCTAACCGTGGAGAAATAAGAATGATGCGACAACTACTGCCAACAATTATTATTGTTGGCAATATCAACAGTGCAAAAACCCACTCCATTTGTGTATCTTTATTCTTTTACTAAAACCTTTATAGTTCAGAGTTTCACCCATTAATTCAGAGCCTCGTGTGGCACAGAGCGGTAAAGCAGCAGTTTCTGCAGCTGAAACTCTCCCCACGGCATGAGTTTGATCCAAGCGGAAGCTGGTTTCAGGCAGCCGGCTCGGGTCGACTCAGCCTTCCATCCTCCCGAGGTCGGTAAAATGAGTATCCAGTTAGCTGGGGGAAAGGTAATAACGGCCGGGGAAGGCAACGGCAAACCACCCCGCTATAAGGCCTGCCAAGAAAACGTCAGCGAAAGCTGGCGTCCCTCCAAGAGTCAGTAATGACTCAGTGCTTGCACGATAGGTTCCTTTCCTTTCCTTCCTTCCCATTAATTCATGACAGATGTAATTTCAGTTCTGTGCCATTGTGAGTATCGGGACAGATTTCGGGGGCAAGTTTGACATCCGAACAAAACATAATGCAGATTATGGAGTGGGCACCAAAACATGAGTGAAGCAGCACTTGAGCCACTTCTTATGGCCCTGAGATGGCCTCCCAGTGAAGTTTTTGATCCTTAAGCGTGTATAGGATTGTAGTCTAAATGTTAGAAAGAAGACGGAAAGTAGATCCAAGTTTTTGTCAGTAACCTCCATGGTAGGGATGTATGAGAAATCTGTTTCAGTTCATTTTTTATCAGGATTTTACCCAGTTTGTACCTTCCCAACTGAACATGGACTTGGATGCAATCTGTGGTTGAAATCTGTACATTTCCAAGCCGGCAATGTGATTCATGCCACCCACCCCATGCATTCAACAGCATGCATACATTTGGAAAAAAATGAGTATGCTTCAAAAATGTGCACGGTGAGTGAGTACCTTTGGAAAAATACGCACAAAAATAAGCATGATTTTCATGAAGACAGAAAAATCAAAGCTTACAATCTGTTAAGGACTCGAGTTGCAATGTGCTTTGAGATGGAATTCCAAGAACTTCAGTGAGGTCAAATTTTGCACAATCGCACATCGCTATGGCCCATGATCAGCATCAAGGCTAGTTCTGACCTTAATCACAATCTCTCACCATGGGAGCCTAGTTCCTTCACCTCCATCCCTGGCAGAATTCCACCTTCTATGCAACTCTTAAAGATACAAGAGTCTTCTCAATGTCTGGACCTAGCAAATCTATGCCACCTTAGCATCCTGGCCAACACACAACCACTTTCTAAAGCTTCCTTAAGGCTATCTTCATATCAGCTTGAAGTCTCCCTCTTCTTATGGCTAGCTCCATATTTTCCTTTTCTTACTATTTTCTCTGTGCCTTTGTTACCGTCCATAGTTTCTTCAGGTTCCTACTTTTTACCTCACTACCTATTCTTTTCTGTTCCTAGTCAGTCCATTTGCTCACCCAACTTCCATTTTACCTCACGTTTTGCCAACAGCATGTAGCCTTTGGCCTCCAAATGAGCTTTTCCCACTGTCCCCTATTTATTAGCCCCTCTTTATTCAACTAAGTGCTTTATCTGCCCTCATTTCCCTTCACTATATAGCTCCTTCCCTTCCCTCAGGTTCCTGTAGCAGTAAATCATTCCGCTATTCACTCTGCCCCTTTTTCAGCTGTCCTCTTCAGAGCCCCCTGTTCTTTGGGTCCCTACCTCATGGGACCTCTTTCTTCAGCCTGCCTCCACAGAGCAAGATCTTGTCACTAAGCCAGTGTGAGGGCAATCAAAAGGACACTTTCCTGCTATTTGTTACTTGAGGTGTCCGAAAGTCCATGAGGATTCTATCGCATCACAGCAGCGCAGTCAATCTTTGCCAGATGCTGAATGTTAAATATGAAACTTAAATATTCAAATATAGATAATAATAATAATGGGATTGACATTCCATATCCTAGATGGACCATGGCCTGGACATATTCCTACCTGCCAGTCATACTTCTGAAAGTTGTCTTAGGGTGCAATACAATGGACCTTTAGTCAGAAAAATGTCCTACATGTTTGCTGGGGAATAATAGTAGTACTTTTTTTTAAAAAAAATGCATTGGATGGCGCCCTTAATGACTGCTATATTGTGACATCATTGAGTTTGGTTTTTCATTTTCTTTTAAAATCTCTTCATGATGGATTATGGCCTAGCTACCTTTGTCCCAGAAAACAACTACCACCTGACAAGCGTACTCTATTTTTAGCCTTGTTTACTGCATCTTCAGATTTACAAGAAAATAAAGATGGTAAGAGGACAGTTATTTAACTTGTAAAGTGCTTCATTAGAAAATCCCAAATGGTAAAGTAAGAAAAAGAGCAAGATATGAAAAACCCCTAATTTTAAAGTCGAATTATGTAAAACTACATCAGCACCACAACCCTAGAGCAGAGCTTTTTGTTAGATATACCCTATTTCTTCGATTCTAAGACACACTTTTTTTCCTATATAAACATCTCTAAAAATGGGGTGCGTCTTAGAATCGCGGGTGTGTCTTAGGGTTTTTTTTCCTGTTGGTGGTACTGAAATTAGTGTGCATCTTACAATCGAAGAAATACGGTATAACATTTTCTTGAGAAGAGTGAGCTAAGGACAAAGTCAGAATGGCAGTCTGTGGAATTTTTTCTTTTTCTTTAGTGCAGTCAAGTTCTTTTTCTGCATTAGAGCAGGAACTTCTGTTAGGACAAAAATGTCCGGAGCATAACAAATTTTGATCACAATGTTGGTTTATGCTATCTGAGGTTTTAGAATGCCCACCTTGGTGTACTTTGAAGGCAAAGCTGAACCGTAAACAATGGCTTTGAACTCTTGCCTCCTGCTTCATTGAAAAGTTGTAACCTCCCCCAAAGGATGTGCCCCTTTCACAACCTTTGCAATAAAAAGGTCTCCCACAACTTATTCTGGGGAGAAAAAACAGGATTTGTATGCCTTGGCCTTGATGGATGTCAAACTGAGCATGTGAGAGACATCTTATATGCTTTTAGACACCAGGTGAAGACCTTTTTATTCTCCCAGCATTTTAACAGTCTATAAATAAATTTTAACTTGGTGTTTTAAATTTGTAATTTTGCATTGCTGCTGTTTTTATTTGGTTGAGCTTTTAAATTGTATTTTATATTATGGTTTTATACTGTTGTTTTATACTTTGAATGTTTTTAATTTTTGTGAACCACTCAGAAAGCTCTGGCTATTGGGCAGTATTTAAAAAGAAGTTCCTCCTAATAAATGTGAGAGCTGATTTCTTATAAGGGTCTCTACTTCCTTTGCCCGGCTTCGTCCATTTTCTTCTGCTGCCCCTTATGCCTGGAACGCTCTTCCAGAACATTTGAGAACTACAAGTTCAACCGCAGCTTTTAAAGCTCAGCTAAAAACTTTTCTTTTTCCTAAAGCTTTTAAAACTTGATTTTGTTCTGACTTTATACTGTTAGTTTTACCCTACCCAGTGCCTGTTTACCCTACCCTGTGCCTGTTTGCATTCTCTTCCCCTCCTTGTTTTATTATGATTTTATTAGAATGTAAGCCTATGCGGCAGGGTCTTGCTATTTACTGTTTTACTCTGTACAGCACCATGTACATTGATGGTGCTATATAAATAAATAATAATAATAATAATAATAATAATAATAATAATAATAATAATAATAAATAATAAAATAATAAATAATCTGTACTAGCTTCCTGTGGCAGATTTTCACCCATAATGCACCAGCTCCATCTTTTCCCCCTTCTCTTCACTGAATTTACAAAGAGATACCCAGAAGTCTTACTATTATGGTTTAATTTGTTTTCAATTGTGCATATTTATTGTTTTATACTGTATGCTTTTACCTGTACGCCACTCTGAGATCTTAATGATATAGAGCGGGATATAAATGTTTTAAATAAAATAAATAAATATTACATGTCACTTATTCGCTATCATTTGAGCTTAATAGAAGTAAGCATTTTAACCAATTTAACTAATACGATATCATCAGAAAAAAATCATTTCTCTCAGAATGCCCAGCTTGATATACATTGAAAGAAGAGCTGAGCTGTAAACAATGCCTTGAAGACACAGCCTTTAACTTCTGCTTCCACCTTTGTTCAGACTGATGGGTAAACATCCATGCCATTTTGTAAATCAGGATGGAACAGTGTAAATGAGATGGTGGCAGCAAAGTCTCTACCCAGCTAGCTTACTGTGGCAATTACACTCCAGGAAAAATGCCTAATGGATATTTTCTAGAACATTGGCTTGCTGCTAATTAACTTCCTCTCAGCAAAACAGCAGAAAGTGTAGAGTTCGGGTGACACTTGAATTCTTTCAAGTATTTGGAGAAGATGATCTTGCTGAGTTCAGTCCACCCAAATCTGGTTGAAACAACCCCTCAGTACATGTTACAGGAAGCATAAACTTTGAATCACTTGCGGCATCATCTGTATTTCGGTGGATGACCTCTAGTTGACTTATTTCAGTTAAATGGAGATGATAAATATGAGACTGCCTTGTAACTCACAGATAAACATATCCACATACATAACCCATGCAAACACGTAAGTCTGGACAAAGGAAACAAGATGCTTTCAGCAGAATCCAAAAATTATTACATTGGTTCCAAACAGCATCTAGACACCAAAAAGGGATGTGTGCCAATACAGAGAGCCTTTTTTTTGGGGGGGGGGGTTGCATTTCTATACTGACCAATAGCCAAAGCTCTCTGGGCGGTTCATAAAAGTTGTGTTTTGGCCTTAATGTTTTGTGTTAAATGAAATATAATATTTATATAGCTCATGGCTGTTGAATGATCAAGAGCTTTTGGACATGGCTTCATTGGTCTAGTACATGTGGTAAACTGGCATTAAGTTTATCCAACTATTGCAAAAGGGAATGCAAAAATAACATTTCGAAGCAACTATTATGTGTGTTTTTCTGGCTTTTATCTGTTCACTGCTCAATAATTTCATTTCTCACAGTAATTAAGGAAGCGATATGCCAGAGGTCTAAGACAGTGTCTAGCAGACAACTAAATCAAATAAAGATTTCCAAAATAGCCAGGAAACATTTGGTATTTGTCCAAATTAGATGTGCGGTTTGACAAACCTGCACCACAATACCAGCACACTACAACCCTGCAATTTTAGCTGTGGTTGTAAACTAGGATGAGTTTACAGGAATCTGTAAGAGTTTTAAGTTGAGAAATAGCTATAATGGGCAAAATTTGAAATACCCCAAAGATTTCATTTGGTATGGCTGAGTGAAGACACACAATTGGCTAAATCCATCAGAACATATCCCACAATTCAACACTTATGTGCTTCAATTGTTTCATCAATGCAGCCTGTGAAGCAGGCATATTGGCCCCCACCCCCACCCCCATGGGCTCTCCACAGGCCAGACAATGTCCATGGGTGAGGCCATGGCCACTGATTCTATGAGAGGGGGCTTTCTCTGTTGT
This sequence comes from Elgaria multicarinata webbii, assembly GCF_023053635.1. Lineage (NCBI taxonomy): Eukaryota > Metazoa > Chordata > Lepidosauria > Squamata > Anguidae > Elgaria > Elgaria multicarinata. The sequence goes on from NC_086172.1 coordinate 45,124,518, forward strand.
GGCACCCCAACTGTGGAATGTCCTCCCTTTGGAGGCTTGACTGGCGCCAATGATGACTTTATTCTGGCGCCGAGTAAAAACATGGCTTTTAATCAAAGCCTTTAATGGCTAAGTTCACCAAGCTTGTACATTGTTTTACCTGTTTTAATTGGTTTTACTGCTTTTAAATTCTATACTGGTTTTAGCTTGATTAATAGTTTGTTTTTAGCTGTGTATATTTATTGTTTTATATTGTTGTATAATTTTATCTGTACGCCAACCTGAGATCCTAGTGATATAGGGCGGGATACAAATGTATAAATAAATAAACAAACAAACAAATAAATATTCCCCCTCCTACCCACCCCAACTCAATCCTCCTTTGACTGTGCTTAGAGAGTTTCTCAGCCAGCTGTGAGAGGAGTGGATTCTTCCAACACCAGCCAAGTTGGGCACTTCCTTCATACACCTTTTACCATCCCCTGATCCAGAAACTTAGCATGCCCCATGCAATTGCAGAAGTAGGCAGGGCTTCTGGCAGGCTTGTTTGACCTAGTAGCAGCCCCATGTGTGGACCTCATGTGGAGATGCCATTTTATGCCCTCAGCATCTCCCACAAGTGCCCACTAGGTTGTGCGCCAGCCAGCAGCCCTGTGTATTCCTGCAGGAGGCTAACCAAGTATTATTATTGAACAACCAAGGGGACTTATTACAGGGGTAGGCAAAGTGGTGCCCAGTGTGCCCCAGACATCTTCCTTGGTGCTCAACTATATTATTCTCTTACTGGCAGCCGGTATTGATTCAAAGTGAAAAGGAAACCTCCAACTGCTGTAATCTAAATTTCCCATGAATGCCTCTGGGCAGTTAGCTTGTCCTTTGTGACTAGCCATGCCCACCCATGACAGCCATTTTATGGTTGTGCTGAGGATAGCTTCTCAAACTGATATTTGCCCCTGTCTAATTACATAGGCAAGACGAACATAAACTAGAAACATTTCCCTTCAAGTCTATATATTTATCAATGTGATGCCTGCCTGTCAAATAGATGAAAATGTTTTGTCAAGCTAATTGCCACTGATCCTGAGGAAATAAGGGCATGCTCATGGCTATATTTCTAGCAACCGATGTGAACAAAATGTCCAGGAACCAAGAACAACTAACTGCTACAGTACTGGAGATGTAACATGTATTACTTTGGAACAGTCATTAACTTGGGACAAATGGCCATCAATGATTAAAGTGAACAAACATCAACATAACAATAACTATTGCCATTCCGTCTGACATATTTCTTTTAATCGTTTGTTTGTTTGTTTTAAAAAATGATAATAATCTGAAAAAGATCTCCTCCATTCAGTTTTCAACTCTGAAACTGAATGGAGTTTTTCTAGATGAAGTAACATTGAGGTTGATAATGATATATATCGAGGTCAAATTGCACTTGCTTGAATTTCGCCTGAAACAAAAATATATTAGAACAGGGTGCTAGTTTAACCTGGTGCCGAGTTGACCAGTTTTAACCAAATATTTCCAGGGTGGAAAAATCTGAACAGCACGGCAGCTTTTTGCCTTATTCACCATGGTTAAAGCTGTGGTTTAAGGTGTCTTCTGAACAGGGCCAATGAGAACAGGGTGAGAAAACTGTTTTGTGATTTTGGTAACTGTTTTGCAGCCATGTGGTCTCTATTTGAAGGAAACAAAAATAATCAACCTTGGATTCAAAGGAGATTCTCACCCCCCTTTTTTTAACTCCCCCCACCATGGGAGTTGGAATTTTGAGGGGGAAATGGGTTGGGGAAAGGTTTAATCCTTCCATCCCAGAGTGCGCTGGTCCCAATTGGAATTAAGACTACATGCAGTTACACTGAAGCAAAGAAAAATATCAGACTCGGCTACAAGCTATGCGAATAGAAGAACATATTGTTTGGCCCTTAGATTCCTTCTTTTTCCCCCAAGTGTACATATGATTGCGCTGAACTCATATGAAAAACATTGAATGCAATTATTTATAACTATTACTTGCCCATTCAGCTTTCACAGATTTTACAAAAAAATTCAAATAATACAGAACCTCTGTACTCTCATGGATCCTGTTGGAAAGATGTCATGGCATAAATGAATGAACATAGTGTGATGGCTATGAGCTTTATCTTAGCATAAGCGAAGCCATGTTTGATCAATTTGATTAATCTAAATGGAAAGGTCAGATGTTGGCCATTGCTAAATCGCTGAGCAGCAGCTTTTAGAAACCGTCTGTTTCACAAGATCTCCCCCCTCCCATCCATTTGTATCTCGCTTATGCAAACCGAGAGAGTAAAGCTAGACTCCCCCTCTTTCCCTAGCAGCCGGGCCAGATCCCCTTTTTCCCTAGTCGCCTTGGTAACAGATCTGATGTAGGAAAGTTGTGGTCAGCTAGAATTTCTGTTTGGTGAGCCAGCTTTCTGCTCATGCTCTAGTTGCTTCTGCCAAACTGGCTAATAAAAGAGCTGACAAACACAGCAAGCCTCAGAGAAGGGTATTCCTTGGCAAAGGTATATCTTCTCTCCATTGCAATGTGAATTCCTTCCTATCAATAAACGTGTGTTGGACCATAAGAAGCGTCTTCGTAATGTTTGGGCCACAACAATAATTAATAACGATTTACAAATTAAGACATTTAATTTTTACATAACTTGGAATCCTGAAATTAAATTGAAAAATAATTCAATTCTAGGAATGTAATGTTGCTATGTTTATTAGTTTATATGTTTATAATGAAATAATATGTTTTATATCAATTTTCTATATGAAAACTCAATAAAAAATATTTGGAGAAAAACACCTATTACTTGCCCATTAAATAAGCAGATGTAAAAATGCATCTGAAAAGGAGGCAATATTAATCAGGTCCTGATCACCTTGAACACACACACACACACTGTCCCTGCAAAAAACTTCTTGTGTCCCTGGTATGAGTTAAGGCCTGTACTTATTCCAGACTGGATCTGAACATCTACTGGGCCATATTGTATCTCATTGTACCAAATACAGGGACGGGGGTGGGGAGAATATAAAAAGCAGACAATGATTTTGCCTTATCAGGGCCATCTCCATCCCATGCATACAATTGGCAGCAAAATACATATTATTATAACACTCACATGGACCCAATATAAATAAAAGGCTTTGCTATTACTCTTGACAGTATTTTCTTCTCCCACACTGTGCTGCCTTAGCACTTCAGAAGGAATATGCAATTAATTTTTTTAAAAGGTTTCATTTCAAGCTGCACCCCAAGCTATATTTTGAAAGGCCTCATTTTTTTTTAAGTATGAGGCCCACCACTATAGAACCACCCTCATTAGTAGTTCCATGTTCCTGACTACAAATCCACCCCACAGCTAGCAGGAAACAATATACCTCAAAGAGCAGTAAGAATTCTCTGACAAAATGTGAGGAGAAAAACACATTAAAAGGATGAATGAGAGAGAGAGAGAGAGAGAGAGAATCCACAGCAACAGGCAGAAAGCCAATGTACATGTTATGTCCGAAACATGAGTGCTACTCCACATGGGGCAATTTAAAAAGGCCTCAAGTGCATGCAAGTTATTCACTTTCTCCTCACCTTGTATCACTGCCTTCTCTATAAATCATTTAAAAAGAATGTGCTTTTGGCAGCCCACCAACTGAGTACTCTCTCTTGTCTTCTGCTGCAGATGTGTATTGTCGGGCAATTCTATCATCATCCATATTATCTTCTTATTTTGAACGATAAGAGAAGGCCTTTGAAGGCGATACTCAGCCTTAACCTGTCTCAGAGAAATTATCAGCGTAGTGCATTTCCCATTAACAGATACCACACCGCTTACAGCTCCCTAGCAACTGTAGCAAGAAGGTGGGGGTAACACACCTTTTTTGTTATTTCTGGAAGGAGATTGCTTAGTTCTTTTCAAATTAGAAGTACATGTTACCTTGCGTCCATTATTCCGATTCACTAAACATCACTTAAAAGGGGGAAGGGATCTGCATGCTTTTAAAAATATTAGATACTGAACAGGCTTTGCTTATTTCTTTCACTCCCTGTGCAGGGAGGCCATTGATAGATGCATGCTTAAGGTAAAAAAAAGTATTCCATTACAACTCAAGACAAAAGTGTCTGCAAATGCAGCACTTAATTCTTCCCACCCACTGACCCACCAAGGGACAGGGAGTTGGTTTTCTGCATAGACACTGCATCCCAAATCCCAGCATGCCTAGCCTGTCTTAGAACTTCATGACCAATCAAGGGTCCTGACAAATCAAGCTCCTTGATCCACACTGGCCCCGTTTAGACAACACGCTAAACCATGCTGCTTAACCACAAAATGGTTAACGGAACGCGTGTTGTCTGAACGGGGCCACGGAATACGTGGAGGAGGATTTGTTCATCTAGGCTGGGCTGTACTTGTTCTACCTGGTGCAGTCTGTTTTAAATTGCTCTGGCCAGAGATGGGGCTGTGTGAAGGATTTACGCGAGTGTGACAGGACAATTTTCAGCTACTGCACTCAAGCAATTCACTATGTGAATGCACTGATGGAGTCCATGGGCCTGCAAGGGTCAAATGGTGCCTCCTACGTGTGGCTGTCTGCCTAGGACTGCTCAAATTAATTCTATGCCAGCCTTCCCCAACGTGCTGTTGTCTAGATCTTTTGGACTACAGCTCCCAGGATTCCTGACCATTGGCCATGTTGGCTGGGCTGATGGGGGTTTGTAACATCAGGAGGGCACTAGGCTGGGGAAGGCTTCTCTGCATGAACAATTTGCCAGCATCTCAATCTGCCTGGCCATTGCCTTCTTGATATGCTTCAGCACCAGAGCCCTGAAGGTTTTGTTGTGAAGGATGGGAGTTGCTTGGAAACACTTCTGGGTCAGCTTGCAACACTGACACAGATCTATTAAGCTGCAAGGATTGACACCGTCTGACTACACCCCCACCCTCCAAACAAGCCACTGAGATCAGGAACAGCGCTGAGTAGTTTCCTCTGACAGCCTAATATTCACTGAGCCAGAGTCTGGTCATCCCCCAAAGGTGTGGCAGCAGTGCAGGGCTGGCAACTACAGTTGGCATGGTTGGGCAACTACCAAGAGTCCACACCACAGCAGGGACCCACTGACAAAAGCCCCTTAGAGTTGCTCACCCTCTTTGCCATTTAAACCAGGCTGTTCACCTGCCTCATACTCCAGCCCAGAGAATGGGGAAGAGGAGGAGGAGCAGAAGATGCCACTGCCTCCTTGCTCTCCGCCTGTCAAGCAAGCAAATTGGGGGAAGGATGAGAAATATAAAGAGAAGCAATAGCAGCATGTGACAATGGTGGTGAAAGATAGACTTACTGAGGGAGGATCCCATTGAGGATCCTCCAAAACCTGGAGCTGGCACATAGGCCCTTGCTAGACGTGCCGGCTTATGCCGGCAGGGAGGCGGGGCCAAGGCGCGCTAATGTTAGCGCGCCTCGCCCAGGCTTCCAGACGTCAGACGCGCAGAGACGTCGGGTCCCTGCAGCGTCCACCATTTTTTGTTTTGTTTTTAAGGGGCCGCGTGCGCCCTGAAGCTGGAGAAGGTAAGTGGGTTTTTTTTTTAACGGGGGGGGGGGGAAGGATGGCAAGGGGGGTGGCAAGGGGGGAGGGCGGGTGACAGAGGGAGCGCCGCGCACTGCCGCCGCCCGAGCAAGCAGGCGAGCGGCGCTTGCCCGGGCAATGCCTGGCATGGGGCGGCATTGCCCGGGCAAGCGCCGCTCGCCTGCTTGCTCGGGCGGCGGCGGCACGCGGCGCTCCCTCTGTCACCCGCCCTCCCCCCTTGCCACCCCCCTGCCATCCTTCCCCCTCCCCTCTCTTTCCCCCCCCCATGGGCCGATGGGCACAGCGCTCGTATGAGCGCTGTGCCAGGTCCGCAGCTTTCCGCGGCTACTTGCGAGTAAGCGAGTAGCCGCAGAAAGCCGCGGAAGTCACTAGACTTCCCCCAGCCCCGGCCTGAGGCCGGAGCTGGGGAAAAGGCGTGCCATGTGGACGCACAGCAGGGAAACCGGCCCACAAAGCACGCTAAGGCCTCGTCTAGGAAGGCCCTGAGTCAATGGAAGCAGGGCTTTTTCACCTGCCTGAAAATATGAATTGAAGGATCATAGCTCAGTGATAAAAGTACCTGCCTCCCACGCAGAAGAACCCAGGCTTAATCCATGGCATCCCCAGGTAGGGCTAGGGGGGAAATAAACCCTGCCTGAAACCCTGGAGAGCTGCTGTCAGTCAGTGTAGTAGACAATGGTCTGACTCAGTACAAGGCAGCTTTCTATTTTTCCTAGTTGGAGGGTTTAATTAGGTTTAAAGGTCACATGCTGAAGATCCTGTAATTAATAAACCGTGGCCTTTATGTTTAAGTTAACATATTACCTGAAAGCACATAGTGGTGCTCAGAAAGTTAAATTTATTGAAAAGTGGATACCATTTGCAGTGTTCTGGAAAAACATTCCCGGATAATGTTCACTTGTATGAGCTTTCTTCAATATTATAACAGAATCTTGTTTTTCAAGGTATGTATTAACAAAGTAATTTAAAATTAACTCTTCCAAAAACTGAATCCTTTCAGTTTTTCAGGATATTGCTTCTTATTATTCTGCTGCAGTCTGAAGCCAATGAATTCCCAAACTCTGCCATGGAACAATGTAAATAATCCAACAGAAAGACGTACAAATTTTACAGGCAACTAATTTTCTTCCTTCGTTACAGGTTCAACCCTATTACGATAAATTTAAATTGATGTCAACGGAAAGCTTAGCATTAGTGATTCTTGTTTAAAATGCTTCTCTCCAGTGAACCAAACTGGCATATGTTAAGTGCAGAATCAGTGAACAGGGAAATTCAATTTGGGGGAGTGCTCTGAGGATTGCTACTACAGTGGAAAATGTTTTAATTGCAGCCCCAAAGAGAAATAATTCATATTTAATATATTGCATTAACAGCAGCAAAGTTAAAACAAACACAGAGAGAAAGTAGCATCATGTCTTTCCCCCTCCCCTCCCCTCCCCCAACGCCCATCCCCACCCTCTTTATCAGTAGGAAGGAGGTCTTCCTTCAATGTGACAATTTATGTTTGTCTATTTATTACATTTATATCCCGCCCCTTTTTTCCTCCAAAGAACCCATGGTGGCGTACACAATCCTCCTCTCTATTTCATCCTCACCACAACAGCCCTCTATGGTAGGTTGTGCTGAGAGACTGTGACTGGACCAAAGTCACCCAGTGGGTTTCATAGCTGAGTGGGGAATAAAACCTGCATCTCCTGAGACCCAGCCCAACATTCTAGCCACTACACCACACTGACTCCAATTTCAATATTAGGGCTATACAGAAGAGCTCCTTCCACACATTAGAAATGGTCAGCTTTCCTTTCAAGACCTGCATTCCATTACAGGTAATTTGTCTGGGGTCACATCTTGGCAGTGGGCAGTGCCAGAGCCAAAAGTGGAAACGACACCACTGTCCTCTTTCTGCCATTCTTTTTCTGCCATCCCCAAGGGAAGTAATGACAGTTCTGAATCCAATATTGCCCCTCCAACAGTTCTGTTGTGCTTATGGGACCCACTGTGGACACAACTAGTACTTTCAAAATACTAGCTTCTGGAACAGAACTAGTCAATGGAGCTCCCTTCTGCTACCTGTGCCATTCCAGAAATGAGTGTTTCCGCTTGTTTCTGATTGCTTCAAGAACCGCTAGGTTCCCATTGTGCTAGCAGTAGGTCCCGCTAGTGCATGGACAGTGTTGGATAGTGCCCAGTGCCTGGAACCAGTAATGGAGTAGATGAGGGCCAACGAACTGAAGCTCAGTCTAGACAAGATGTTTGTTAGTGGATGGTCCAACGTACTGGAGAGGTGGTGTTCAATCTGTGCTGGACAGGATTGCTCTCTCTCTGAAAGATGAGGTCCACAGCTTAGGAATTCTCTTCGATCCAGTCCTACCTTTGGATGCCTACATGGCATCCATGGCTTGAAATGACTTTCTCCATCTAAGGCTTCTTTGCCCATCTTGAATGGAAATATTCTGGCCAAGGTTATACATGCTTTGGCAACATCCAGATTAGATGAGTGCAATGTGTTGTGCATGGGGCTATCTTTAAAGACTTCTTAAAAACTTCAGCCTCCTAATAATGCTGCCAAGATGTTGGCCGGGACCAGCCCTAAGGAACGTATCTCAACAGTATTTAAACATCTTTTATAAGATACAATTGTAAGTCAAACAATCAATTATTTGATTTTAGGCAGGATGCCAAGCACATATATCAAAGTCAACTGTGGGAAAAAGTTTAATTGAATATAGATTCTATAAAGCTGGAGTTATATTCATGAATATTGGAACATTTTTTTAGATTACAATCAACTGTAGTTAGTTAAAAGTAACAATGATTTTCTTTTCATTTGTACTAAATATAGGAAAGAAAATACTTCATGAACTAGGGATGGGGGGGAACAAACTTTGCACTTCTGAGCCAATATGCAAACAAAAACTCAGATCTTTTGAATTTTGCATTTCTACGCATTTTGCAATAAAAACACATACAAAAATGTGTACATTGGAAATAACATTACAAATGAATTATATTAGGGAATTTGCTTTTAGAAGTGTGTATATTAGAGGAATTACCTACAACAGGGTCTAACAACATGGTGTCCACAGGTGGACTAGTACCAACCAAGACCTTGACTGCATACACCAGTCTCCACTGGGTGCTAACCTCCCCATGCACCTTCCTCACACCCTCAAATGCATCTTTTCAAACCCTTAACTGGAATTCCCTGCTGGCCTGCCTACCTTCCCTCAGCACGGCCGAAGAAGCAGGAAGTCATAAGATCAGGAGACTTCCATTTCCTGTTCTCCTCTCAATCTGCTGACTTCCCGCTTCCTCATCAGGGCTTCAGCAGTGCTTAAGTGAGTGGAGAGGCAGGCAGCAGAAGGGAGAATCACTGTCAAGGGCTGGGGAAGACATCTAGGAGAGAATACAGAGAATCCAGGAGATGGGGTACAGCAAGGAGAATTCAGAGAAGGACAGTATGAAAATTTTCCCGCAGGCCTGAAAAAAAGTCATACACGCCCACAGGCCTGAAAAGGCATAAAAGAATGTATGCATCAGGAAAATTTATTTATTTATTTATTTATTGCATTATTGACTGTAAGCACACCTGATGAAATAAACACTTCTAGGTGATGTTTTCTTCATCTTCTTCTTGGTTAAGGTGTCACAGTAGACAAACGTTCTGTGAATCAAACTGCAGCAGTGTTGATGCCAGATATTGTGTAATCAGCAATAACTGTTTTATGAATAGATACTGTGCATAATGTAACTCTCACTTTCTGCATTTAATTTCCCTCTGGCCTCATGGTTAACTTCCCCAGCACCACTACCCCACATATGCCTTTTTACCTGTAATTTCGGATTGATTAAACTCCACTCTCATAATGTAACCTCAACCTGTCTCGCAGTGCCGGCTCCAGGTTTTGGGAGGCCCTTGGACAAGACACCCTCAGTGCCCCCCTCCCTCAGTGAATCTACCTTCTTACCAGTTACCAGCTGCTCTTTCTCATCATTGCTTCCATCTGCTTTCTTGCTGGTCAGAGAGCCAATGAGCAAGTAAGCAATGCCATCTATGGCTCCTCTTTCATACTACCACAAAGAGCAGGAGTGAACAAAGAGGTTGCAATGAAAAGGAAGAGGAATTGCTCATAAGGCTGCTGGTTAGGGTGTGGGTCCTCGGTAGATGCCCAACCATGCCTACCTTTGATACCAGACCCTCTGTCTTCTAATGGAGACTCTTTTGCAAGGTCACACTTTTATATACGTCTTTGAGATCTGGATCTTAAACCCAAGAAGACACTTAAATGAATGAACCACTCTTTCCAGTGGTGGAATGTGAACTCTCTACCATAACTACAACTGCATGTACAATCACAGGCTATATGTGTGCACATTTTGTCCAATCTTTAATGGTCTTTAACAGATGGACTGAACATGTAGACCATGTGCATAGACAGACAGCATTGAACATTACATTGTGCATGTGTTTCTGCTGTCACATAATGTAGTCAAAAGGCCTATTCACATATTTTTTGTTGTTGAACCTAACCCTTATCATACTCTAGACTTAGTCCAGCTACTAGTCTTGCTGGAAAACATTTTGAGAAGATATTATGGAATGATAGGGCAAGATTTTCAGTTCAAATAGCCTGAAGCAAAATTCCACTTCTATTGCTAGGTCTGTTGCTAGAGAAGCAGCTAAAATATGGCTGAGAATCAACAAGATGCTAACCCCTACATATCAGGGAGATGTTAGAGTTCATTGCTATAGTTACTATCTTTTATCTCTAATAATAGAAGGGGGTATATGACTCAGTCTGCACCATAGCACCAAGACCACAAACCCCAGACATCTGAAACTTGGTATGCATACTAAGGGGACCCTAGCTGCAGGCATCTTGGGGGTGCTTTGTTTCTGAAATGCATTCATTAAGTTTAATTTAAATATGTCTCTGTATTTAAAGCCTGCAGTAACATCTTCAGTCACTAGGTGGCTGACTTCCCCATCCAGTGCATAGGTGTGCAGTTGATACAGTCTGAAGCCACTGGAGATTAGTGGGCTGAAAAACAGAATTATATGACTGTCCCCCACCCTCTATTCTCTCAAGGGAATAGAGTGGACAGACCCCTCTGTTAGGGGGACTATGGGAATACACCACATCAGGGGCTATGCCTAGGGTGCCAGTGGGCATACCTTTATTCAGACGAGGCAGATACAATGTGTCCAACTCTGACAGTTCCACAAATTTCCTTGAAGGCTTTGTGAAGCCAAGTCTGTTTGCCAGTCATGTCTAAAGTAGCAACAGCAACATAGTACCTTTAACAGTTGATCCTCAGAAAGATTGTTGCTGTTGCTGTTAGCAAACATGTTACTGCTGCTGTTCAGATGTTTTTTAATGGATCAACCTTGCTGCCAACACTTTGCTTGACACTTACAAAGTATAGAGGTGATACAGACTCTACCCAGAGAGCTTACAATTTATATTAACTGGCCAAGGCAGGGATTTAGCAGGAAATGTCAGGCCTGACAATGCAAGAACCAGGTCTGGAGCCTCTGCTGGGCCCCCAGCAATGGACATACTTTATGGTGGTTGCAGTAAGCAGCCATTTTAATTTTTCACAATGCCTGAGTGACATCACATTGGGGCACTGCCTGTGCAATGGTTGCTAGATGAGTCCATGACCGAAGCTCCGTATCAGTTGGCAGTGTGGGCGGCTTTGCCAGGAGCATAGATCCCCAACAGATGCCTGACTACTAATGCCAGGCCTGGCAGGAACTGCTTCTTGGACTTCTACTCCTTCCTTAGCAAAAGGAAGAATAAATAGTGTAAAGGAGAATAAGTAGTGCATGTTCCCTGCAAGCCTCCACATGTTGCATCTCTTCACCTCAACCACAGTTCAATAACCTCCTTGTGAAGAAAGAAGGGCTACTTAATTCTATCGTTCCTACTTTTATGCAGATTTTACCCTTTTGAAAGATAAAAAGAGAGAGATGAAAGTCCCTCATCAAAGGGGAAGGAAGCTCTGTAATAATCAAAAGTAAACCATACTGGAGTGCCATTCAAAAGCAGAATTTATCCTTAAAACAATAGTTTGCCTCCCATACTTACTATGAAAACATGACACTGAGTACGCAAAAGGTCCCCCGCCCATTTTTACAGAGTCACTAATTATTAGCATCCTTTCTTCACTTGTCTGATGTGCTGCAAAGGAGCAGCTCTGCCATATCTGTAAAAAAACCCATTAACACTAATGAGAACTGAACCAAGATGAGAACTGAACCAAGAACTGAACCGAAGGGGAAAGAGGCCCAAAGAGGCCCCTAAAATTATTTTTAGAAGAAAAAACATATTTAATTATCAGTTTAATCATACAGTGTCTTTCTTCCTTTGAAAAGCATCATTTACTGAAGAGCCAGGCCTGAACTGGAGAGCTAAATCATGAAGATCTAAGCTCTTCCCTTAGAGACCGGAAATATCTCTGCTTAAAATTAAAAAAACTTGTGTAGATGTTAATGTTAATTAGGCTTCAAGTTTATATTTTTACCCAGACTCATATAAAATTTCACCCGGCATCATATCTTTGATTTCTTCCAATAGTTTTGGCACATCTCTTTATTCTGACCAAAACTGTAGCTTTCTTTGGCTTGCGCCCTAAATCTCACTGGAATAAAGTGGGGGGTGAGCTTAAAAGTAAGGATTTATGGGCTTGTTCAGAAAGAAGCCCTTCTCAGAGATTAATATAGGTAAAAATGAATAATCTTGGGAAGAACTGCATTGTGGCAGCAGGCTCACTCCACCCCCATATATGGACATTCACTAGAACATATTTGAAGGACTGCCGGCACCTATATGTACCTGCCTGGGCCTTAAGACTGGCCTCAGTGGCCCTGCTCATCGCCCACCCTTCAAAAACAATCAGATTGGTAGGCACCAGAGACAAGGCCTTTTCAGTGGTGGACCCGTATCTGCAGAACTCCCTCCCGATGGAACTCTGCATTTGGCTCCATCAGTACTAGCTTTGAAACTGTCCTTGAAAAGGCATTTATTTCAAGCTGGTTTTAGTTGAGATGCTGAGCTGAATTGGAGTTTCCATGGTTTATATTGCTGCCGTTTTAAAATGGTTTTTCTTTTAAATGGTTTAAACTAGTTTTTATATGAATGCACTGTTGGATAAGTGAAATGTCTTAAACTGCTGTTTTACAGGGCTGTCTTTCATTGGAATAAGATGTTGTAGTTTTATGGGGGAGGAATGGTATGTAAGTCACCTCAGGAGGGTTTTTACTCTAAGAGGCAGCATAAGAATATTTTAATTAAGCAGAGAGCCCTCCACATTGGACAGCTGTATGCGTTGGAAGTCTCTACAGATGTTCTAATTAATGTGCATAGATTGAGGGAGAAGTCTGTTGTGCTGCTTCTGCTCCCTGCATATTTGTTCTCCCCCCCCTCACTTTAACATCTGGGATGACTCATGCCTTGTTCACATGAGTCATCCCATGTGAGCAAGGCACCCAACAACAATGTCCATGAAGTGGGAGGCAGGGTGCTTCTCCAGCTTCTGAGATCGTAGGAGTACATTTCTTCACAAGTAGTCCATGGGCCAGAAGTGTTGTTCATTACCATCTGGAGTAAATAAACAAAGTTGCCTCTTTTTATTATTACTATTATTATAGCCTATGACCCTAGCAAAACTATTAGCCACCAAGACCATCTGTAATGAAAAAACACTTTTTAATTTTTTTTATTATGAATATCAACAAAACAGAACAGAAAATACATTGTGAAAATGGGCGGGGGGACACCATACATTACGTATATAAGATTATCATCATTTCCCATCAAACGTGCCATTCATTTAAAAAAAAAAGGGAGAGTTATAAAAGGTTTCAGTAAAAGCAGACCACATATCCGTGTATTTATGCACTTGCAAGTTGCATCTATATAACACCCGTCCAAATGTTGATAATATTATTAGGTCCTCGATCCATGGCATTATGGGAGGTGTGGATTTGTCCTTCCAATGTGCCCAAAACAACACCACCAACAAACAAACCTGGGCCAAAATGTGCCAAAGAAAGAAAGAAAGAAAGAAAGAAAGAAAGAAAGAAAGAAACCAAAATTGACAATTGTTTAGAGCTACACTTTTGGCTAATAATTTTACTAGGCTTATAGAACATTTTTTTAAAAATATGAATGTCTCAAGGTGGTACCAACCACTCCATTTAAGGACCTATGTATTTGGGGGTGAGGGGTAGGAACTGTGGTGACCAATGGTTATTACCTCAATATAGTTATGACCAAACATTAATCTGTATCAGTAACAAGCTAAATGAGGAAAATGTTGATGTTTAAACAGTGGAGACTAGTTGCTTCGGTGTCAATGGGGCAATGAATCCGCCCCAGGTTTCAGTGAGAACTCTAAAGGAGCTACCTTTGAAGATAGCACCTTGGAGAGCTCCTTTAGAGTTATGACTGGTTCTGATTGAAACCTGGAACAGATTCACTGCCCCACTGATACCAGACGTACCCGCTTCCACTGTGTATAATATGACAAAGACAGACTCTACTTCGGCTTCTTGGAACAATTTTATCCATAAGTGAAATCTAAAAAACAAGGCTCTCCCATGCCTGACTTATGGAGTTTGCACACAGTGATGTTGTACTGTGTGTTCAGCATCTTTTCAGTGATACTCCCCAAAATTATACCAATACATTATGATCCCCCCCCATTCAAGACATAATTGGGCAAAAGGTGTCAAACTTATATCGCACAAATATTATGTATTTTTCTCTACTCTTTTTACACAAGTAAGGTGTTTTTTTTTTTAGTGAAGGCTAATAATTACAGACAATTTATTATGGTCATAGCCTATTAAAAAAAGGCTACCTCATTAAGACCCCTGGCAAATGCCACTTGGAATGGCAGCTTGGATATAGCTGGTATAATTTGGGTTATTCAATTTAGGAAGAACCTACTTTTCTCTGCATTCCTGTAGGAACTCCAAGAAATTTCCTTAGACTTATTGAAATTAGTGCAGCATACTTCAAAATTCTTCAGATGTTTTACCCGATGAAAACCTCCCCATCTCATAGTTCACTGAATTTCATATGGGAAATGTAATATGTGTCCTGAAGGGTTTTTTACCCATCTGTATTTGAAGTGTATTGCATATGTGTTTGTGTCTGCATGTGGGTGAGCCATGATTTCCTTCTCAGCATTCTTTAATTTTCTAGACTGCTTCTTAGCAAGCTCCCAGATCAACTTTCAATAAATAAAAATCCGATAAAGCCACAATACAAAACAGGAGTAAGTCCACCACTAAAACCCAAAGCAAGGACTGTAAAATAAAAACAGTTCAAAACAGTCTTCTGTTTCATGATCTAATGAAGCTTCTGGAAAGTGTTGGTCCTCAGGGGAATCAGCCTTCCTAAAGTTAAAAAATAAATAAAAATGGAATCCAGGCACATCAGTCTCCCTGGGACGGGAATTTCACCACCAGGGAGCCACATCAGAGATCACAGTACCAATGAGCCTCCAATATTTGTAGCCCCCAAATATTTACATAGAGCTCCATCCGACGAGCGTCTTATTGCACGCTCATTACTGGGCCCTCACGGATTTCTCGGAGGTCCCTCACAAGATGTTGGCTGCCTCTCACGTGCCTTCCGCCCCTTCTGGCCTTCCTTGTGCAGCAAGAAAAACCAGAAAAAGTCCGGTTGCTGTTCTCTCCTGCTGTGTGAGGGAGAAGCAGCGTGATTACAACGCCGGACTGAATGGGCCTCATGCTCTTTGTTTACTTCCTGTTTTCAAACAGGAAGTAACTGAGCGACGACGGAGAAGTGATGGTAGCCAGCATTTCTTCCTAGGTGTGATGGAGCTTATAATTACATATTATTACTGAAACCTTAGCAGCACACAGGGCTGGTTCTCACATAAACTGCACCCTGGGCGAGAAGTGCCTTTGGTGCCCACCCTGTGTACGGCTTTGACACCCCATTCAGCTCACCTCGGTGTGCCAGGCAACCAGCCAGCTTGCCCACCCCTAAGGCCAGCCCTGACAGCATACTCCCATTTATGTTTACTCAGAGGTAAGTTACACTGGGTTCAATAGGGCTCACTCTTAGGCGAGCAAGTATCAGATTGGAGCCTAAATTCACTAAAAACAAAAACAGAAAAAACCAAAGCCAAACCATCTCCCAATTAGTCAGACAAAACATTTTATATGCTATTTTTTATTATAAATACTTCTATACATCATAAAATAGGCATATTCCTTCAATTTCACGCTGAAGGGAATGTCTACATGCACTTTTGAGTGTTTTCCCTTAAATGATTGTTTTAGTCATATGGGAATGGATGCAGATTTAAATCAATGAAAATTTATTTGATTAATTTATAAAGATTCCTTTAATTAGATGAGAGCCCTCCTCTCTCTCTCTCTCTCTCTCTCTCTCTCTCTCTCTTCTTTTCTCTTGGTATCCAGCAGTTACTTTTATTAGCATAACCTTTCAGCCCAAATGTGGTAGCAATGTCTTCTAAATTATCCTGATAAAGGAGGCTGCCCAGGACTACCAAGACAATTCTAAGTCTAAAATTGTTCAAGACTGGCAATTTAATTAGATAGGGAAAGGTTAAGAGAACTGAACACATTCATTCTCTGTGGATGCAGAGAGATCAGGTATTCTATCAGAAACAGCAGGGGAAGAAAACAATTCCTCCCTGACCCAAGGAACGGAGCCAAAGGATAGCAGCAGCATAAATTTAGATTGAACAACAACAGCTAGGAAATTGAACATGCTGCCTAGGAAAGCGATGGGATCTGTGATCACTGGAGGTTTTAAGAAAACTAGATAGAAATCTCTGTGGGAGACTTTCAGTACAGAATTTCCTGCTCTGACCTAGGATTGGATGAAGCTTACCAACATCTTATGTTTTACTGATTCTACTGGGTTTCAATGTGCAATTCTGGGCAGTAAGCAGACATTTCAAGCAGACTTAGATGAAATACTGAAAAATGTTACGGAAAACCTGTTGTGGATCTAGAAGCCAGACAAACTACATGAATAAATGTATTTGAGAAATGGGGACCAGGAATTTGGCCACTAAAATCTTGCAATTCTTTTTTGGTTTAAAGTGACAATGAGCAAGATACAAAGTAAAAAAATTCCATCCATCAATATTATGGGATAAGCAATGTAACTTACATATTTATTGTTCCCCATTGTTTGATGAAGGGCAGCTTATAAATATCCAAATAAATAAATAATGGCCGTATGACCTGTAACAGCAGCAAGCAGGGACTGAAGGGGAGAACTCAGACAGCCTACTAAGCAGGCCTGTTACACATTCTCGATGCTGCTGCTACTCTTATTATTTACCACTTTTTCTTTGTCTAGCACTTACTTTCTCCAGCATGCAGGCTGAACCATGTGAAAGCAAAACAAAACAAAAAAGCCAAATGCCCTCAAGCTGAGCAGTTTATTTTTTGACAGTGCAGTGGGCGAATTTTTTTAAAAAAGGAGCTCCTGACAATCAGAACCATGTAGCTATTAAAGGGTCTCCCTGGTTTTTAGTATCTCTTCTCCAAGACCTCTCTGGCTTAAAGGAGGTAAGTATGAATAGCTTCAGAGAGCCTCACAGAACTGGCCCTATCATTAGACGGTGAGGCAGTTACCTCAGGCGGCACATGCTGGGAGACAGCAGAAAGGTATTAGAAGAGAGAGCTGTGGAATGGGGCGAAGGATGCTGCCCCATTGTCAGTGTTAAAGGATTCAACTGCCAGCCCAGTCAGATTTTGTATGTAGAATAGGCATCAGGCATCAAAATGTCTTTCAAAAGAGCCATATGAACTGTGACCCATTGACACTTAGCACTTGGACAGCAGACTAAACATGCAGGCTCACTTCATCACACTCTTCCATACTGACCCTGTTCAGACGACACGCTAAGCGATGGTGGTTAAGCATTTTGAGTGAAACATTATGGCTTAGCATGTCATGTGAACCATTCCTAACCATGGTGGTTGCAGTTTAAACCATGGCGGCCTAACCATGACTTAGCGTGTCATCTGAACAGGCCCACTATGGTAAGATGTACCTTATTTCTATTTAATTTTTTTGGTAATTCATAAATGTTCACCCTCCTTCAGACAAGACCAGTGCCCATGTGCTGGCTGCTAAAATTAAGAGAACAGGGCTCAGTCAAATGCTGTTTTGACCAGTTTGTTGATAACACAGCCTCAGCTGTGGGGCTCGATTACATTTAAAAGAAAAGCCTCAAGCGACACTGTTGGGGTGGAAAAATACAAGCAGGGGAAAATGTTATTTTTGAAAAGATGCTGAAGCTTTTTCACACCAGCACAGCAGACACTTGGATTTCAAGAGAGACTACATAAACCAGATGAACATACTCAAAAATGCAGGGGCTAATTCACCTGTGCAAGTTGTTACTGGATGGATATAACATCAAGTGATTACTGCCAAAACCAGCAATTCTGCTGTAATACTCAGTGACTTCTTTTCACATAGAATCATAGAATAAAAGAGTTGGAAGGGGCCTATAAAGCCATCGAGTCCAATCTCCTGCTCAATACAATAGATCAGAAATACTTCAGATGGGAAAATGCTAAATGTGCTTGAAATGCCTGGGAGAACAAAGAAGTCATAGTCTACTGCTTCAAGTACAGGACTGCGTTTGCTGTGCATTTTCACTACATGCTTTCCACTCTGCAACCACTTCCATGATTCTAGTTCCACTTCCTGGGGAGGGAACGGAGGCACTGCCAAATGTACACAACACGCTATCGGTTCACAATCTTGTTCTTGGTTTTCTGTTTTGTTTTGGCTTCTGCTCTTAGCTTGTTGTGAACATATTTTAATGACTGGTTATTGTTTATATGCTTTTTTATATTTCGTAATCCGCTTTCAGTGCAGTTTTCTTTTCTTGTTTTGTTCTTTTTTTGAGAGAGAGAGAGAGAGAGAGAGAAAAAAGCAGGGTATGTTTCTTAATTAATTATATGTATTTCATGGCATTTGCATTTGTGTTGTACCCAGCCTCGCTCTGGAGGGAGAGGCGGGTAACGAATAAATTATTATTATTATTATTATTATTATTATTAGCAATTTTGTGATAAGAGGGCATAGAATACATGAGTGAAAACAGATAGTGGCATTCAGCCTGCAAAAACAAATGTTTAGCCAGAACTAGACAAAGTATCGCATGCTCTTTGATTCCAAGACCCGGCATACTGGGGCATTTGCCAGTGCCCATATTCATCAGTAGGGTCCCTTTGCCCCCAGAACTTGAGTCACCCTGGCACCAATGCTGCTTCAGCCATCAGCCTCCCCCCTCTGCACACTTGCTCCCAGGCTTACCAGGTGGTTCTTGTGCCATAATGAGCCATTAGAGTCCTGCCAGGTAAACCCAGATGCGCAAGGGGAGCCAGGTATCTGATCCTGCCCCTCATGAGGGAGGCTGGTGGCTACAGCACCGCAGCTTGGCCTAACTTGTGGTGTGAACAGGGGGGTCAGTCGGTATTAGAGAGGCTGAGGGCAGCCTGCCCAGCCCCCAGCCCCCAAAAACATCTGGATCCACCCCCCTCGAGTCCAAATGGCAATGCACAGGAACAGACAATTCCTTAAACCCAAAGGGTAAGAACTTGGAACATATTATCAATATCTCAAGGTGTTGTCACATCTTATATAAATAAACTGTTTTTGTAAGCATCTGACAGTGAGATTTAAACATAGTTTGTGTTTCTACTACTAAATATTGTTTTAAATAGGAGTAAAAACAGCCAATTCACATTAACTGAGGCTACACTTCTAACTATGTCTTCGCACGTATAGAAAGCACTTCGACTCATGTGAGGCAGGGCATCTGATCTTTGATGATCCTCCACCCTACCCATTGTATCACCTGATCCCACCCCGACAGCTGTTCCTGAAAGAGTATGGGATGGGCTGCAGAGGGCTTCAGTAGATAGGAGGGATTAGGAAAATTCAGGTGCCCCCTTTATGTGAACAGAAATGCTTCAAAGAAGTACAAAACAAACACTGGATACAACCACAATTCATCTATGCTTTTTTTCTTTTTCTTTTACCTTGCTTAACAGTCCTTCCAGACATCAATTTTTGGAATAAGCATACTTTTAATAGAATGTAACCAATTGTGTCAACTGATAAGCAGCAATTTCTATAATATGAGTGCAGCCTCTTGGGGAAACAGAAGTCACCTCATTTGTTTAACTGAAGACAGCATGTTATAATGACACCAGAACCCCCAAGAGTTAAAAATGCAGTCCTTAATTCTTGCATTTCCTAATCTTTGACATTCTTTCCCATTTAGAATCCTTATTATTCATTTCGATAACATTTCTATGGAAACAAACCCATTAGGGGCTGCAATGGTACGTGTCAGATAATACAGATAATACATTAATTTCTAACACTCTCCTACCCTAGTCAAAGTTGGAGGCTATGTATGATCTACGCAGTAGTTGCCTGACAGGACATCTGAAGTAAAGCAGACATTATTAGTATAATACAGTTACTACTAGGCCAACCAAAAGATCACAAAAAATCTGTAAGTTTTTGAGCTCCTCAGATCTCTTCATCAGGCAAGATGCTACAAAAAGCAAGTGGTGGGTGGCATGCAGAGGGGAAATAGAAGCTGAATGGATAGTGAAGTCACATGTTCATATGAAGACTTACTAGTTTCTCTCTGTGATTCACTGGTAAAAAGGGCCTGCGTGCTTTGTCCAGGATGGAAACACATCTGAGTACAGATGGATTTGGTGAACACAATCCAACAGGGCACTAACACCTCCGTCGATTCTCTTACACACACACCCCAAATTCCATTGCACAAGTAGGCCCCACTGCTTGTGCAATGGCAATTCAGTGCTTCTGGGGAAACCCAAAACAAGCAGAAATGCTCATTTCTGGAACATACAGGTCAGCGGAGTTTGCATAAGGAAGCTCTGCCAACCTGTGTCCTTCTAGAAGAGAATGTTTCTGCTTGTTTCAGGGATTCCTCTAGGAAGCACTAAATTGCCCTTGCATAAGTGGTGAGTTCCACTTGTACAACGGAATTGGCAGGACTCACCACTTGTGGAAGGGAACCAGCAGGGAGGAAAGGAATCGGCGGGGGTGTAAGCAACCTGTTGGATACTGCCCAATATTTACAAAGTGGAGAATCCAACACATTACCCTTTCTTGCTCCCAGGTCCAATCTGTAACCATCACATGCTCTGCAGAACCCTCCTCCCCCACTAATCCTTGTGACTCTGAACATGAAAATACTGTGACTTCACCATCAAGACAGGTCTTTTCCCCCTTCTTATTCCTCTTGCCAAACATGCTTTTTGGTACATCTTGCATGGTGAAGAGATCTGGAGATATCAAAAGCTTGCCCATTTTATATGAACTTTTTGTTGGCCTAATAAAAGTATTACACCAATATGGATTTTGGATTTTTTTCCTTACGGTCAACACAACTACATTTGCTTTCCTTTATACTGTTGTAACGGATTGACTTGGACTGAGGAGAGCTGGGTTCAAATCCCCAAACAGTACGATTCTTACAGTGCGGCTGTGTGCTGCTCATTGTCTCTTAGCTGAACCCTCTCAGCCATACAGTGTCATTGCAAAGATAAAATGGGATGCAAGAAAGGGTAATGTGTTGGATTTTCCACTTTGTAAATATTCTCCACCAAGTTCTCGATGCAACTTGGTGGAGAAAGGTTGGGAATCAAATGTGATCAATAATAATAAGTAATAATCACCAAAAGGTCCATGTTGTGCTGACCACTGCCTCAGTTGTGTTTCTTCTGTGGAAAGCAGGTCCAGGAAATGCTTTTCTCCTTTCCAAGTGGAGGAATTCCATGCCCTGGCTCCAGAGAGACACACTTTGGTGGATGGTGCCAATAATTAATATGAGAAGTTGGCAAGGTTTGTGCAGGGCAGTCCTAGAAAGCTGGAGCAGTTTGGGCTGCCAGGACCCTTGGGGTCTGAAGGAGAGAACACTCACTCGAGCAGCAAGGGACCATTACAACCCGGGAGACCAAAATGATGTCATAGAATCATAGAATAGTAGAGTTGGAAGGGGCCTATTAGGCCATCGTGTCCAACCCCCTGCTCATTGCAGCATTCCTGACAGTTGGCTGTCCAGCTGCCTCTTGAAGGCCTCTAATGTGGGAGAGCCCACAACCTCCCTAGGTCATTGGTTCCATTGTCGTACTGCTCTTACAGTCAGGAAGTTTTTCCTGATGTCCAGCCGAAATCGGGATTCCTGTAACTTGAGGCCATTACTCCGTGTCCGGCATTCTGGGATGATCGAAAAGAGATCCTGGCCCTCCTCTGTGTGACAACCTTTCAAGTAATTGTAGAGTGCTGTCATGTCTCCCCTCAGCCTTCTCTTCTCCAGGCTAAACATGCCCAGTTCTTTCAGTCTCTCCTCATAGGGCTTTGTTTCCAGATCCCTGATCCATTGCAATAGGGGTGGGGGGAAACATGGAGTATTGATAATCTTCATAAATTGAACAGTAACAACAACCAGAGCCCTAAGAGAGCAGTTTTGGAGTTCCACAAAAGCAGAACTAGGAGGGGAGGGGCAATGCAACATTAGGAACCCCTGAGCTATGAAAAGCCAATATATTTTATTCCCATTGCAAGGGGGAAGGGTTACTGAAAGGGGGGTAGAAATAAGATATGCCACCGTGTTTTACTTTAGACCTGATTGTTCATAGCTATATATATTTTTGGAGGTGTTCTCTTTCTGTGCATGAGAGTGTGTAGATGTGTGCATTTGAGAGGGAGTAGAGGCTGGTGGTTCTGAAATTGGTGGGGCTGTGAATCCGCTCCACATTACAGCCAGAATCAGCCAGAACTCTAAAGGAGCTGTCCAAGGTGCTCAACCAATTTGGGGGCTAAGGTTCAGAACCCTGGATAGCTCCTTTAGAGTTCTGACTGAATACTAGACAACCAAGGAGGTTAAGGTGATAGATTTCAACAAAATTTTATAGTAAAATAGAAAGAAGTGTACAATCAAGAGTATAGAGCACTTACAATGTCAACTTTGCACTATAAATAGATTCATTAGTGCACTTATTGACTATAAGAATTCCTTTCTCCTTATCTGTGGCATTCATAAATGTTTTGCTTTTATATATATATTGTAGTGACTGGCCATTGAAGAAGGCTTCTGAGTCGAAACGTGTCTGGCCAAGCCAATCAAGCTCATGAAGCACTTTTTTTACTGCATTTTAATGTGTACGTACTGTATATTGTGTGTGTGTGTGTGTGTGTGTGTGTATGTGGTGAGTTCACGTGTGTGTGCAAGAGAGGGCACCTTACAGAGATATTATGTAATCTAGAAATAATCAATGCCTGGAGCAGGGAGCAGGATTCCACCTGCTGGCTCCAATCTTGACCACTGCACAAATTATGGCTCTGCGAAATAGACCTGGAGGTCAGGAGTAGGCCCAGCCAGCACAATGCCCCCTTTCCCTTCCTCTTCTATGTAATGATTATCCCCAGATTTCATGTTGCTGCACATGGCTTTAGTCTTTCAATGGGCAAGTCCTATCTCTCCTGAAGCAAGCAATTATAGGTATTTGTTCTACTGCCAATGAAGCTGTTGGATTGGTTCACTCTCGCCACAAATTTTGCCATGTCCAAGCTCCACAAAGTAGAGGGGGTGGGAAGAACACCAACAATGACCTATTCCATTAAATTACCCTTCTCTCAGAGCAGATTCCTGCAAAGTTATACAATTTCATTTTTGACAGAGTCATGAATAACGTTCTTTGCTACAAGATAAGGCACAAGATCTGCTCAAAAAACCACTTCAAAAACTGTGCCTGACTGAAATAGAGACTAAAAATCAAGCATTCAAGAAAGAAAAGAAAAAAAGGTTCGTTTATCAGGTTATAGTATCATGGATTCAAAACAACACTTCAATCAAGTCTGAGAAGCACAGACATCCCAATCTAGCTTGTTGAACCAGGAGCTATATCCCATTCCAGTTGCAACTCACAAATTCTTCAAAACTGCTTCTACTAACTGGAGGCAGCGGGGACAGAAGAGGATTTTAAAAAAGACTAAAATGCTCAAGATGAACTCATGTGATGCATAATAGGAACTCCAGTCCTGATGAGCTCTCTTACAGAGAGTATGTCCCATTGAGTTCAGTGGGACTTACTTCTGAGTAAACATGCTTAGGATTGCAAGATATGCAAGTACAATTTGCAGGTCTATTTTAATTTTTGTGAACCGCCCAGAGAGCTTCGGCTATTGGGCGGTATAAAAATGTAATAAATAAATAAGTACAAATCAAACGTGTTTCAGTTCAGAGGACGCCACATCTTCCATAAATCCATAGATCCTGATCTCAGGGACTGTATGCATATCATTATAAAAGACGCATATAAAGAAAGAAATATTTCAAAACTCACCATGAGCCAGCTGACAACCCAAATCTAATTCACAAGGTCTTCTAGCTATTCATGCTTTCTTAACAGTTTAGAAAAAGGAAAATAACTCACAAGCCTAAACATTTAGAACTTAGGCTCACTACACCCAACACTGCAGTCGGTAGACAAACCTATGCTTCCTATGACAACTCCACATTACCAATGCCTCCACAACTCCAGTAGCTCTACATAAGGCAGTGACCTGGTTCACACATAACAGCAACCAAGAGTATGGGTCAAGTATGGCTTGTCGTTGAATCATAGCTTGTTGTTGAGTTCGCAACCCAACAACAAACTATGGGTTCTCTTCCTGGGTTGCTTGTGGTTAACAACCCATAGTTAAAATCACAGTACAGAGTTCATACGTAATGACAACCCACAATTCATGACAACCCATGCTCATCCCATACTCTAGACTGTTGTTACGTGCAAACCAGGCTACTGACAATAAGCAGAAAAGGTACATTAGCTCTCTAGGAGTTGCAAAATCCAATAGGCCACCAGCCACCTTTCAAATGGAACATACATCTTATGGGAAATAACAACCGTCCCCCACTGGGAGTGGAGAAGACAGAAAAATTAGCAAGACTGTAGAGCCTAGGATGCAGAAATACATAGCTCCTGAACTCACAGACTGCATGCGTGGCCTCATTATTATTTTAAAGGAGGCACATAATCAATGCCTTTCATTCAGCCCTTTAGGGGTAATTGAATAAAGCCTCAAAATCCTTTCTGCTTCCTTCCTAAGAAGTTTTTTGTATCTTTCTCTTTAGAGCAGGTATGGGGAGAAAAATTTTTCTCTGCAATAATAAAAGAACAAAACATGCTGAGTGCCAATTCAAGAGGGGGGGAAAGGTTTTTTAGCAGGGAGGGGCCAAGTTCTTAACAAGGGTCAAAAGCCTGATCTTGGATATACTCAGGATTACTTAATGGGAAGGGAAAAAAGCATTTTATGAGCATTTGTTGTGTTATTTGTGTGTCTTATAATAACTATAGCAATGGTATCAGCACAGGCCAAATAGGCCCTATATTAAAGCAAAGGGATTTTCGCTTTTGATATGCATTGCTAGTACATAATCAGGGGCAGGGAGAAGGCAGACTGGAATTTATTAGTAGAAATCTGAAAGAATTGCAGAAGATCAGCAAGCGTTTTTTATTCCCTGTTTTTTTTTTTTTAATAATGGCAACAAACTGGTTCTTTCTTTCTAAATTAAGCTGTTAGAATCTCTGATCTGTACTAACTCAGACATAATAGTCCAGTTTACACAACTGGTCATGATGACCCATGGCGTATATCGGGAGCATGCAGCTGCCATACATAACCCCCAGTTGGGCTATTCAAAGGTTAAATAACCCTTACATAACTCTTCTTAGTAGTAGGGTTGTTTAACCATCAAATAACCCACAATGGCAGAGTTTACATGACAGTGCAACCTCCGTTAAATAACTGACAATGACCCAGCCATGCCATGTGAACCAGGTCAGTTTATAACAGTATATGCCAGTCATCTCAGTAAATGGCTGGTAGCTACGGTAGCAAGATAGAAGATTATGCAGGGCTCCTGCACCTTCAGTAGTTCTGTAGAAACAGAAAATTCAGCAGGTATAGCTTGTTGATATTCGTTCTTCTATGGAAGTAGTAGGGACAGAGGACCCCTGTCCTCGTTTGAATCTGGCCACCCTATAATGGTGCAGTAAGTAACTGGATGCATCCCCTAAGGCACCATTTTGTATCTGGTGTTTTCCACGTTTTGCACCTGGCCGTGGTTGGTGCACCTCAGGATTCTAGCAAAAACAATCTACATCCCAGGAAGCTGGGTGAATAGCATCATGTAGTGAGGCTGATAACTATCAGGACTGTGGCAGGTGTGTATGGGGGGGGGGGGATTTAACCCCTTCATGTCCTGCTGCGATTCTAAGGAAAATTCCTCTGGATTGTTTGAGGGAAGGAGGGAGGAATGAAACCTATTGGAGCCAATGAACAGTTTCCTTAGGACCACAGTGAAGGAGGGAATTTATTATATTTATTAAATGCCTCATAAAACTAGTTCACTGGGCATTGTAGAACAGTTAAGGGCATAATAATAAAGCAATAGAAATCATAATGAATCACTGAAACCCAGCACAACATAAAAATGCAAGAAGCACATGCCAACACGGCTCAATAAAATTCAAAAGAAAGGAAAAGGCTAAAACAAACCACCAGGAGGGGAAACTACATCCCAGAGACGAAAGTAGAAGACCTAGCACATTTAAAATGTTTAAATTGCCTGCGTGAGGAAAAAAAAAGCCTGGGCCTGGCACTGAAAAGACAAGAATGTAGATGCCAGATGAGCTTCCTTAAGGAGAGTGTTCCAAAGCCAGGGGGCCATCATTGAAGAAGTCCTCACTCCATACCCTGGATTGAGGGAGCTCTCCAAGAGCAGCTACCATAGATTGCCTTAATACACGGGTAGGCACATACAGGAGGAGGCATTTAATCACATTCTGAGGTCCAAAGCCGTGTGGAGCCTTAGGGCTCAAAGCAAGCACTTTGAATTGGGTCCAAAAACAAACTGAAAGCCCGTGAAGATGAAAAAGAACTGTTGTGATAGGTTTGGAATGCCCAGTCCCTTTAAAACTGCCCCAGGCATTTCTTGCACAAGCTGAAGTTTCTGAACCGTCTCCAAAGAAACCCAAGGTACAACACATTACAGTAATTCAAACAGGATGCATCACAGCAGCCCAATTATCCACCTCCAGATACATTTGTAGCTGGGATACCAACCGAACCAGATGCTCTGTGCCAGAGAGGCCACAAGCCTCTAACCACAGTAATGGATCCAGGAGAATCCCTGAGCTACACAATAATTATGTCAAGAGACGTGTAAGCCCCTCCAGAAGAGGCGGAATCCTCCTCATCTGCTCTGAGGAACCAACCACTGGCAGTGCCTTGTCTGCACTGAAGTTCAGTCTGTTATCCCTCATCCACTTCACTAACATGACAAGGACCTCGTCCAGCATCCCCCAAGATCCTCACCTGGCTCTGCAGAGAAAAAGAAACAAAGCTGTGTGTCACCTGCATATTAATGACACGCCAAACTGCATTCAGCAACATCATTCAGTAGTTGAACAGTATGAGTGGTAAGATGGAGTCTGGCAGGACCCAGAAGCAAAGATGCCACAGAATTGAGCAGAAACCCCATCTACAGCCAATACTGACAACCATTTCGAAAGGATATCATGGTTGATGGTATTGAAAGCTGCCAAGAAGTCAAGGAGAATCACTCTTCCATCACTTCCCCAACACTGCTCACACAAGGGGCCCATGACTGCTACATGTCATAGCCAGGCCTAAACCCCAACTGAAATGGGATCAGAAAATCAGGGCCAAATTAAACATACCTTTGATCATGCATAGCTAAGCTATGTGTGACTGTCTCTCCTACCATTCTACAAGTGGCTCTGATTTGGAGTGGGACCAGGGTGTTTTGGGAGAGGTGTTAAGCTTCCTCTTAGAGCCCCCTGCCTCTACTTTCATCCTGAATTCTACTCCTCACGAGGGGGTGGAAGAAGAAGAAGAAGAAGAAGAAGAAGAAGAAGAAGAAGAAGAAGAAGAAGAAGAAGAAGAAGAAGAAGAAGAAGAAGAAGAAGAAGAAGAAGAAGATCATCCACTGGAATCAATGGTCAGTATCGAACTATAGTCCTACTTAGAGTAGACCCATAGAAATTAATGGGACTGCAGTTAGTCATGACTAGGTTCAATCCAATTAATTTCAATAGGTCTACTCTAAGTAGGACTAACATTGGATACTGCCCATTTTTTAAAATGGGGGATTTAATCCTAGTGTCTGACCAGATCCAAACTCTCTTGGGTGAGACTGAAAGCCAAACTAAATATTCCTTTAATCATGCATAGCTGAGCTATAACTGATTTTCTCCCTTCCTCTCCTGCCCTGGTTTGGATCAGGACCATGGGGCCAAGGTTTAAGCTGCCTCCCTCTTACCATTTCCATCCCAAAATGCTACCCCCAGGTGAAAAGGCATTTTAGTCTTTCCGTTTCCATTTTAAATCTGTTACTGTATTTTTAAAATCTTTGTACGTGATACGTGAGTAGTAAAAGACAGAGGAAAGAAATGGTGCTTCAACTGCTTAATGAGAATGGCAAATTGATAACAGATGACAAAGAAAAGTGTTCAATTCCTACTTTGCCTCAGTCTTCTCCCAAAAGCGGGTCTATGACTCCCCTGGAAAAAGTGAAGCAGAAGTTGAGGGGGCAGGATTGCAGTTTGAGATTGGTAAACAAATGATCAAAGAACACCTAATTTCCTTGAATGAGTTCAAATCTCCAGGGCCCAATGAACTGCATCCTAGAGTAATGAAAGAGCTAGCAGAAGAACTCTCAGAACCTTTGTCTATTATCTTTGCAAAATCATGGAAGACGGGTGAGGTGCCGGACAACTGGAGGAGGGCTAACATTGTCCTTATCTTCAAAAAGGGCAAAAAGGAGGAACCTGGGAACTACAGACCAGTCAGTCTGACATCCATCCTTGGGAAAATTCTGGAGCAGATTATAAAGAAGTCAATTTTATAAACACCTTGAAATCAATGCAGTAATTACTAGAAGCCAACATGGATTTGTCAGGAACAAATTTGATCTCATTTTTTGATAGGGTAACCTCCCTTGTGGATTGTGGGAATGCTGAGGACGTCATATATCTTGACTTCAGCAAAGCTTTTGACAAAGTACCACATGACATCCAGATTAACAAACTAGCTAAAAGTGGGTTAGATGGAACAACTATTAGGTGGATTCACAGTTGGCTACAGAATTGGACTTAAAGAGTACTTATCAATGGAACCTTCTCAAACTGGGGAGAGGCAACGAGTGGGGTACCGCAGGGCTCAGTCCTGGGCCCAGTGCTCTTCAACATTTTTATTAATGATTTGGACAAGGAGGTGCAGGGAACGCTTATCAAATTTGCAGATGACACAAAATTGGGTGGGATAGCTAATACCCTGGAAGACAGAAACAAACTTCAAAGTAATCTTGATAGGCTGGAGTGCTGGGCTGAAAACAACAGAATGAAATTTAATAGGGATAAATGCCAAGTTCTACATCTAGGAAATAGAAACCAAATGCACAGTTACAAGATGGGGGAAACTTGGCTCAGCAATACAACAAACGAGAAGGATCTTGGAGTTGTTGTAGATCACAAGCTGAATATGAGCCAACAGTGCAATATGGCTGCAAGAAAGGCAAATGCTATTTTGGGCTGCATTAATAGAAGTATAGCTTCCAAATCACGTGAGGTACTGGTTCCTCTCTATTCGACCCTGGTTAGGCCTCATCTAGAGTATTACGTCCAGTTCTGGGCTCCACAATTTAAGAAGGACACAGACAAGCTGAAGCGTGTTCAGAGGAGGGCAACCAGGATGATCAGGGGTCTGGAAACAAAGCCCTATGAAGAGAGACTGAAAGAACTGGGCATGTTTAGCTTGGAGAAGAAAAGATTGAGGGGAGACATGATAGCACCCTTCAAATACTTAAAAGGTTGTCACACAGAGGAGGGCCAGGATCTCTTCTCAATCCTACCAGAGTGCAGGACACGGAATAATGGGCTCAAGTTAAAGGAAGCCAGATTCCAGCTGTACATCAGGAAAAACTTCCTGACTGTTAGAGCAGTATGACAATGGAATCAGTTACCTAGGGAGGTTGTGGGCTCTCCCACACTAGAGGCCTTCAAGAGGCAGCTGGACAACCATCTGTCAGGGATGCTTTAGGGTGGATTCCTGCATTGAGCAGGGGGTTGGACTCGATGGTCTTGTAGGCCCCTTCCAACTCTGCTATTCTATGATTCTATGTATTGCTGCTAGGTTTTATTTTGCCTTTTACTTCTATTTTATATTGTGGTTTTAACCTTTTAAAGTGCATCTTATGTTGTATTTTATGATTTTAATTGTTGTGAACTGTCCAGTGAGTTTTGGTTGTTGGGCGATGTAGAAGTGTAATAAATAAATAACCTATGAAATAATCATACATAGTCTGAAATAGAAGGGACAGGATATGGTTTCCCATTCCCTCCCAGCATGACACTTCTGGTGTAATTCAGTAGCCTTTAACAGTCTTGTTTTCCTTGCCACCAACTTCAGGATTACACTCCAGATGATGGTCTCCTCCAGCTTATATTATTTAATGAATAATTTAAAGAGCACTATTTGTGGGAGGAAGAGATGGTAAGCAACCATTGTTTAGAGGCCCTGCATCGCAATTTGGAGAAACCTCTCTCTAATCTTGGAAACATCAAAATGTTTCCCAGAATGAGGGCTGCTCCCCCACCCTTTCCTGATCAATCTCTCTAAGCAGACCTTTCATAATAAGGAGGCCTGATCTGCTGCGATTACATTTTTCCAACTGCAAGAGCTTTTTCTTAATGCTTTTCAAGGACATAGGCTTTCTAATTATATGCCAGGTGACAGTTACTTAAATGAGAAGTTGTTTCTGTGAAAGTAACTCACACTGTCACATTATATATATATATATATATATATATATATATATATATCTATGGGTGTGTGCACGCGCGCACACACACACACACACAGCTATTCTGGCTATAGTTTACTTCATAGTGTGTGGATTGCTGCCGGGAAAATACTCTCCTTTCTCATGACAGGAAGCTCCCCTTCCAAAAGAGGAAAATTGCAGTGCTTATTTGGACAGCAGCGACGGCAGTGGTGGTCATGGGGAGCGTGCAGCAATATGACAGATGGCATGCATCTCAACATAAAGATGCCCTGATTGTTTCTTCTAATTATTAGGGCTGCAGTATTTCATCAACAAATCAGATTGATGATTCCCCACCAGGGGAAGGGCCTTTAGTGTAGTGGTCCCTTCTCTGTGGAACTCTCTGCCCCTGGAGTTCAGGCAAGCGCCAACACTACATTGCTTCTGGCACCTCCTGAAAACAACTCTGTTTCGAGAAACCTTCCTCCACTGACTAGCCACTGTTTTTCTAGTTCCTTTGTTTTTAAATTGAACAATTTTAATTTGCTTTTTAAATCTTTTTTTCTTTTACTGTTTATATCTATGTTCACCACTCTGGAATCTGAGTTAGATAATTGAGTGGTTTTTTATTATTATTATTATTATTATTATCATCATCATCATCATTATTATTATCAATAATTAATAATAATAATAATAATAATAATAATAATAATAATAGTTGGAGCAATGGCCTGGTTCAGTATAAGGCAGCTTCCTGTGTTTCTAGGTTGTGGGATGGCAAATGTGGGCCCCAGGGTCTTCCCTTCTGTTAGCTAAAGGGATGTAGGACATTTACTGTGCAATCATATGCATGTTTACTCTGAAATAATTTCCACTGGATTCAGTGGGGCTTACTCTCAGTGAGTATGTGTAGGATTGCAGCAACTAATGTGGGTAAAGTGAAAGGTAGCAATGCACATTCAATGAAGTGGGGTAATATTCTCCAGTGCCGATTAGCGTGCTTTAAAATGCACATGTGATTTGATATGGCCCAGAGTTAGCTGTGAGAGGCTGCCACACAGGAAAGTGACTGCAGCATTCTCAAAGGGAGCTGGGAGCTGGCTGCCACTTGAAGCTAATGAGCCCAAGCAATAACAGGAAAGACATAAAAATGGACAAAAGACAACAAGAAGGGTGGTGGAAAGAGTCCTGTGTGTGAAGCCGGACAGCAGACAGACAAGTTTTGTTTTGGGACTACCTGTGAGAGAAAACATCCGCCTCTCTGATGAACCACGTATCGCTTGTTTAATGCCTAGCGAGGAAAATATTTAGCTTTCTCAAAGAATTGAGAGACAAAACCATATCTGCGAGGCATTAACTGTGACAGATTATCACAGAGGCATTTTGGGTCTTGTGCATAGATCATCAGTAAAAGTTACTAAACTGAAGGAGGGTGAATAACAAGCCTGATTGCCTAGGTATTTTGTCCTCCTTTGATTCAGTAAATGTAACCACTGTGAAGAAATAGGCAAAACACTTCACACATTTCCAGCCTTGTTATTCAGCATAGCTTCTTCTGCAATGCTCAGCTTAATTTAACATAAATATATGAATTATCCAAACAAAATACCTATCGGTTTTCAAATCATGTTCCGTCATAAACAAAACATTTTAAAGCCCAAATAAAATGCAATACAAAACAAATTTATTTGTGTAGCAAAAGCCATTACAAAGAAACAGGATGCTTAGAAACAAAAGTAAAAAACACATCAGTTTAAAATAATGTTAAAACCCAACTGTAATGGCTTACTCATCAATACAGATCAGCTGATCGCCAAATAAAATGCAGACTGTAATTCAAACAGAAATATTCCGGCAGGCCTATCCAGTGAAATTTTAGAATGTTTTAATGATGTTTTAAGTATGTTTTAATCATGTGTGGTATGCTTTTAATCACTTTTTAACGTGTATTTTATATCATGTTTTTATACTGTTTGTTTTATACTTTGAATGGTTTTAGTTTTTGTGAACCGCCCAGGGAGTTTCGGCTGTTGGGCGGTATAAAAATGCAATAAATAAAATAAATAAATAAAAATAAATACTATGGGTGAAATCAAATGGGTGACATTAGATGTAGCCCAATGGATGCAATTCTATAGCCCCTTACCTGGAAGCAAGTTTCAATGAACTCAATGGGATTGACTTTTGAATAGATATTATATGATGGCACTGCCAATTCAACTTGAGTCACATTGAAATCAATGGGATAAGCTAGTCATGACTTAAATGAAGTTCCACGAAGTTCAATGGGAACTCAGTGATTTACAGTGCAATCCTATGCATTTCTACTAAGTTCCGTTGAGCAATTATTTGGACTTACTCCCAGGTAAGTGTGTATAGGACTGTAGCTTTAGTCGGGGTCTAACCCATAATTTTCATCTCTATTTTATTTGTTTATAGAAATCCACATAAAAGCAACACACGCAAACTAAAACTCCAAGGCCAGATCTACACCTTGTGACAAACCATTACTAATGTGGAATAAAAAGCAGGATATAACACTATGAAAGCGGTTTATGGAATGTGGGAGCGTCATCACACAGAGGGAAATCACGTTTGCTTACCTTCGCTTCTCTGCCTGCATGTTTGTCCCTCATTACTTCTTCTTTTGAAAGAGGAAGTAAACAACTTGCATGTGGCCCATGCAGTGGGCCGTTTTGATTGTGCTGCTTCTGTACACAGCAGGAGATAGTGGGAAGTTCTGTCTCAAAAAATAAGTCGGACTTACTGGGGTGTTTGTCACATGACAAAGCCTAGAAGGGATTGGAGGCAGACGACGTCATGAGAGGGACCTGTGAAAATCCGTGAGTGCCCAGTAACGAGCGTGCAATAAAAAACTCATCTGATGGAGCTCTGTATTGTGCCCCATCAGTTATGAATGCACTTCAATACCGCTATAAAGCAGTACTGTAGATCTAGCCCCAAACAAAACCTAGATAAACAGATAAAATTACCAAATATTCAGCACCCCACAAGATAAACTAGGAAACGAACCAAGAAGGGCATTTCAAAATAGTATTTTGTGAAGATTATACTGAAACTCAAAACCTCCAACATCTAAACGTTGAGGTAGATGTTGTAGGTCTACCGTTTTGCCAATAATAGGCCATACAACTGAACTATGATTAGTAAAATTAAGATTTTTACTATTCTATTCAAACGGATTTGAACAGAATACTAGCTGCCAAGTGAGCCTTCATAACATTTGAGGTTTCAAAATGTATGTAGGTGATGATCTTGTCTCTCTACAGTTCTCCCACTTGATACTCCCAATATAGATCCAAACATTAATTATGTTGGTCATCTTTTAATGAAACAAACCGACTGCTACAACCTGCTTTATTTAGTGTACAAGCTATACCCACTTATCTGGGAGTATCCCCACTGAACTCAGTGGGACTTACTTCTGAGTAGGCATGTTATGCTGTTAAAGGGTTTTATTTAATGAAGTCAAAAGGACCTATGCAAGGATCAGCATCACTTTCACATGATCTGGGCATAACCCTTTGTGTGCATAAATCAGGTCTCCCTATGGGCATCTAACCCACCCACTGCCCGCAATGTCCATAAGCAGTCACAGGAACATGGTGTGGTTTTACCAGAAATGTATGAATCAGTCTATTTCTGCTCCACATCACATCTGCATGTGTTCCTCCATAAGCCTGTCCCATCCTGCTTTTGCATTAATCTATATTCACATCTCAAAGCATATTTAAATATAATTTTTTAGAGAAAATAGCTTGCAAATGCATATTTAAATATGCATTTAGAAACTATATTCTCTGGGGGGGGGGGGGAGAAACACATTTCTATATATTTTTCTACACATTTAAGCCATGAAGTGTGCTGGAGTATTTGAGAAGCACAAAACGTGGTGGATAACTAAGTTGCAATCAGCACATTAGTCCAGGAGATGTTGGAACAAGTCAGGCTGTATTAGAATTCATAAAAGCTAACTACCTCAAGCATTCATTCATATAAATGTTCAGTTTCAGGTTGGCATAACCCTAGACTTAGCCTCACAGCAGGTTTAGCATTCAAGTGGAAACAGGGTGGCCGTATGTTTTACTTTACAGAAGACAACCTTCTATTTGAAGACATCCTCAATTGCATCCTTTTCCAAACTGGTGCCCTCCAGATGTTTAGAACTACAACTCCTGACCATTGGTTTTGTTAGCTGGGGCTGATCAGAGTTGGAGTCCAAAACATCTGGAGGGCACCAATTTAGAGAATGAGGCTCTCTATCCAAGTCTGGATCAAAGATAAAGAACCACCAGAAGGAAGCACAGGGGCATTGAAGTTGTCCACCAATGGTTGGCAACTGGACAGCAGACTAAGCAGTCACAGCAGTTACCTGGTCATAGTCTTCCCCACTATGGTCAAATTCTATTTAATTTTTTAGTCATTATTTCTAAATATGCATCAAGACATATAAATTCATATTTACAAATTTTACGCAAATCTGTGTCCTCTTTTGTCCCATTTTTTTGGTGCAAATGGCCACCCTTAGTGGAAAAGTCATCAGTGGAGATGAGGAAAGCACCAGCAGCAACCTTTTCATGCCAAAGATCAGCAGTAGCATTGAGTGGAATGCCAGCTCATCCATTTCACTTGCACACACAGACTAGAGCTTCGAAGTTTAAGTTGTGCTGGGCATGGATGATACTTGGGAAGGAGACCAAGTTCAAACAAGAAGTTGCTACTGAAGGAAATACAGATGAGAGAATTGGTATTTCTATTTCTGGACTGAGTGCCCACACCTCAAAGGC
Organism: Elgaria multicarinata webbii; assembly: GCF_023053635.1. Lineage (NCBI taxonomy): Eukaryota > Metazoa > Chordata > Lepidosauria > Squamata > Anguidae > Elgaria > Elgaria multicarinata. The sequence goes on from NC_086172.1 coordinate 45,159,846, forward strand.
AATGGATTCTTGGGAGATTGGTGACCATTTAAATATCCTACAGCAGCAGCACAGAATGGGTGTCCCAGTATAATTCCACAAACGGAACCCTGGCTAGAAGAACGTTTCAGCCGGTCCATTATATTCCTCATTTCCATTACTCATCAGTTTCTTATGGGTTCAGTAAAGCAGTTTTGTATTCTGCCCTAAAGATCGATGGATTTCAGTACCATAGCAAGTAGTTCCTCTAGCCGAGAATAATAGTTCATTTTGAAGACAGAGAGAGGAAAAAAACATTTGACAAAGAATAGGGCAGTAAGTAGGTCGATGGGACCACTGTGGGGTGATAGATGGCATGTTGAATTTGGACTGGGAAGACCTAATTCCCCATAAAATTCAGTAAAGCTCACCCTTCCTCCCCCATAATCTATGGGCCAAACAGTGCACTATTGCCAAACACACTTTTAACTAACATTCTTAGAACTGAATTGCACTAGAAAATCTACAATTTAAAAAGAAAAGGCTATCATTAATGGTTCAGATGTGTGTGTGGGGAGATGCTTTAGCATTTTCTTTTATAAATCCCATTACAAGAACTAAAATGGGCTCAAAAAGTAAGCAAATGTATCCTCCATTTTCAGCCTCGCTGATTAAAATATGCCCATTTGATTAATCAACTAGAGCTTTTTAATTAGTCTACTAGTTATGCCATTAAAACTGTGGCTTTAATTGCTGGGTGTGCATTTGAATGGTCAATGTTGTTTACTATAATCCCTAAGACTAAAATCCTAAAACACACTTACTAGGGAGTAAGATCCATAGAGGGACTTATTTCTGAGTAAACATATATGGGATTGTGCTATATAGTCCTCTGCCTTATAAGATTTTATACACATACTCTCATATTTAGAAACAGACAATTTTCTGAATCCTTCTCATTTCTCTGGCTCAGCTCAAAAGTATAGCCATTTGCAATGTCTTGCAATGTGTATCAATGCTTTCTTCTGTCACACCAAAGCAATTGGTTTCTTGGAAAATGAATCTGTGAACCCAAATTTGCTTTCTCTGCTTATGAACAAATCTGTAAGGAAATGTTCATGTTAAAATCGTTTGGAATTCCATCTGAAACCAAAGGACACTTTGCAGTCTTATAGGAGTGGAAATTGCATCACGGGCCTGAGATAGGTGTTCATGAGCAATAGAACTCTGCAACCTCCCCAAATATGTCAATATTTCATGCTTGCATTGACTGCCTGTATGTTTCCAAGCCCCATTCAAGGTGCTGGTTTTAACGGATAAAGCCTTACATGGCTTGGGACCACAATACCTGATGGAACGCCTCTCCCAACATGAACCTACCTGTCCACTACACTCAACATCTAAGGTCCTCTTCCAAGTGCCTGCTCTGAGGGAAGCTCGAAGGATGACAACAAGGGAGAGGGCCTTTTCAGTGGTGGCCCCCCAATTATAGAACGATCTCCCCAATGAGGCTTGCCTGGCACCAACATTGTTATCTTTTCAGTCCCAGGTCAAGACTTTTCTCTATTCCCAGGCATTTAACAGCATATGTTAAGTTTGTAACTGACCCAGAATAAATGGATATTGTATGTAATTTGTTTTATGCTTTTAAATTTTGAATTTTTGTATATTTGTTTTTAATGTTCTGCATTTTAATCTTTGTAAACCACCCAAAGAGCTTCTGCTATGGGGTGGTATATAAATGTAATAAATAAAATAAATAAACTTGTATTCTAGAACAGGAGTTTTCAAATCTGCACCTGCCAGGGCAGTCTGGCCATGTCCCTTTGTCTGCCAAAGGAGCTGTCTGCACTGGCTGCAGGACTGATTAATACATTGGAAAACATTCAACAATGTCTCACCACTGACCTTTACAATGGAAGATCAACATTGGCAAACAACCTGAATTTGGGGCAGCCTGTCCATCATAAACAGTTTTCTCATCAAAAACCCAAGAGAAGCTTCCCAAGGAATTCAGAATCCCTAGGGACATAGTCATTCATGTTTATACAAAGCACACTCTGTTCTCATATAAAAAGAAACTATCCCCAATTAGTGCACAATTAAAAACAAGAAAGGTTGTATTTAAAAAAATCAACAGTAGGGACATGATTTGAAAAGCACCATTTCAGAAAATCAGCGATGTAAGTTTTCTATTGTTATACTAGAATGGCCAGTTGCTTCTGGCGAATTCTATAGAAGCTCTCCAGAACTTTTCTGAAACTGTATCTTAATAGATCTGCTTTGTAGAACTTAATATATCATTTATTTATTTTTGTATTGTTTTTATACTTGGGATGACTATGGTCTTTAAAGGCAGCTAAGAAATGGACTAAATAAATAAATAAAATGTATAGCTCACCCCATCAAACAGCTTGAGCAGATGATAACTGCTACAGTTCTTAAATAATTTCCTATGTTTGCTTCCTATGCCCAGCTATCCAAAGCCAACTTGAAGATACCTTCCACCATTTCCAGAAGACAATCAATCTTGGGCAACAAATTATCAGAGGAATCAAATTCCAAAGTTGAGGCACTACCACCAGCATTAACACCTCTCTGCACCCCCTTGGTATATAAATGATAAAATTAAGAAGGCATTCCAAGTGATCTTAGAGGTTGTGATGGGGCATAGGGTGGATGTGATTTCTTAGGTATGTTGAGCTCAGATTATTTAGAGCAATTTGTGGCTCTCCAGAAGTTTTAGTCTAAAACTATCATGATTCCTTACCTCTGGCTATGTTGGATGAGAGTTGTAGGCCAAAACATCTGGAAGGCCACAAATTGTCCAACAAATTTAGAACTTACAGATCATCATCAATATTTTCAAGTGAAACCCCCCCCCCCCCCCGGTTTGACAATAGTACTGGCGTGGACAACTTGCAGCCCTCTAGATGTTTTGGCCTACAATAATCCCATGACCCTCTTGCAACAGAGTGAGAACAAGATGGGGATGATAAAGAGTTTTGTTTGTCAAAACAAGCTAAAAGGGGATAAACAATTAGCAACTCTACAGTGCCATCACTTTTCTGAAACTTTATCTGTATCATCCCTCAGTGATTAATAAAAATGGGAGACATTACCGGATTAAAACAACACACCTCTCTAATATTCCATACATGTCTTAGAAACCAGTTTAATAGATTGACCTGTCACTGAGCATAAGATGCCAGGCTTTGTTTTCTCTTGCTGTATCCTTGTAAGTCATTTTACTGCTGCAGATTTCACCACTGATATTTTAGTGCTGTGATATAATCTTTATTTGGGCAATTAAACCAGGCAGCAGGTTGGCATGTGCTAAAATGACTGTCTGTCTCATTCCAGATTTTTTTAAAAAACAACAACACAAACTATAATTGTTTAGAAGCTCTTTCTTGCAAGAATCAATAAAATGCACACAATCCAGAAAAGCTGGAAGTTTCTTTTTAAAAGAAATACAGTAGCTTGCTAATTATCTAGTCTGTTAGATTTTAAAAAGAAGAAATTTTCTTCATCTGTGGTGTATTCTTCTAGCACAATACAAACTGGATGTACTTTTTAAAATTGCATATTCTAGCCAAGAGGTAAAATAATACAACCTCATCTAAATAATCTTACTAACCTCTAGTGCTTTAGGGTGTCATTCTTATGAAAAAGATATTTTTCTCTAATTATTTTATAGTAGCTATATCTACAGTTTTGCTGCAGCTACGTTTGGTGAACAATTGCAAACACAAAAGATGATAGTAAGACCACAAAATAGTCTTGATATTTTAAAAAATCCAGAGGCTGTAATCCTATACTAACTTACCAGGGAGTAAAACCCACTGATCTCAATGAGGCTTACTTCTGAACAGATATGCATGTACTGAACATTAGACAAAATAGAGCTTTTTCAGTGTTGCCCCCCTCCTCTTCCCAAAGGAAACTTGGCCATTTTAGGAGAGAAGCAAACAAAAAACAACCAACCCCCAGGCCCTTGAGTTGAGCCCCTTTGGATTATGAACTACTTTTAAGTTGTTTGATTTAATCATTTTACTGATATTTTAATTCTGATCTGCATTATTTTGGTTTTTAAATGTATTAGGGTGCAATACCAAGCATATTTAGACAGAAATAAGTCCTACTGACTGGGGAATGCTGGGAGATGTAGAACTTCTTTCTATCTAAACATGCATAGGATGCGCCCTTAGCTGCTAAATACGCATAGGACTGCACCCTTCGTTTACAAAGTACAGTAAATGTTCATAAAAGTAATACAAATAAATAAAAGCAACAGGGAATCTCTTATAATTCTATTCAGATGGATAATTATATTGAAGTAAATAGATTTTCCCATTTAAGTAAGCGATGAACAAATGAAAAGCCGACTTAAGCCCAAATAAACTATTGAAGGAACAAAGGAAAAGTCATCCTAGTCTTTGTCAAAATAACATTTGTCTATGCTAAACCATGGAAAATTTGACTCTTGACTGTTCCCAGTGGTGTAGGTCAGGAAAATGTAGTACAGAAGGACAAAGTACAAATGGAACAACCTGTACATAACTCTATGCAATGTACCTAGCTACTGTACCTAAGAAATCTGAATTGGGTGTTATTCACTGTATCATATTAATGTAGCACTTTTCTAGAACAGTTTTACAAAAATGCATAAATCTGTATGATAAAGTACCACTTCCTGCAAGTAAATATATTTCTCTGATAAGTACACAGTACAGCAGAGGAGTTTTGTTGTATTAGCAGTAATAAAAGATTTGAGGTCTAAAACTTATCCTTAATATTTACAATCCAGCTATAAAAGCATCATTAGTACAAAGCACAGACTCGCAATATTAATGACAATTTAATGTAATACTGACTGCTTGTTCCTCCATATTTCAAAGGATTAAAAAGTGTTTCAAAACCCAGTGGTGTCTCTCTCTATAGCTTTTATTAACCAATGCTGCAATCCTATACACACTTCTCTTGGACTAAGTCCCTTCAAACTCAACAAGGCTTGCAACTAATATAAAGCAAGAGGTGGAGCATCAAACCCATACACAGTGGCTGAGATTGAGCCATGGCTTTGAGGATTGGGAGTATGTTGTGGTACATGTGCTCTTCCCTTCCCTCTCATGCTACAGCTATCTCTCCATTTCTGTGTTATTGCAGCTCGTTTTTCACTGAAACACCTGACCCTGAATTATGCAAACCATGATTGGTAGTAACAATCAAACCATGATTGAAATCAGTTTGTAAAACACGATTTGGAGGTTAGCAATAGCCATAGCTTGCCCAATTCAGGTGTCAAGGCAAAAACATGGTTAGGACTTGGGGTGGCTTGATAAAAAGAGGACAAAACTCCTGCACCTTTAATCAGTGTGAAGAATTTCACCAGGTATGACAAGCTACACCAGCTGAAATGCCCTCTTCCACAGAACTGTTAAAGGTGCAGGAGCCTCATTCTCTTTTGTGTCTGGGCACTTTATTAAAGCTATCTGGAAAAGGAGAATAGCATCTGTGTGTGAGAAGGAAGGAGTCCACATAAGCAACGGCAAGTTCCTAGTCCTAAACAATGTAGTGCTTTCCACAGCTAAAGATGCTATTAGGGAACAAACTTATTCTGGTGTATTGCCACCTGAAATTGTTGAACAGCCTCCTCCATTCCCCGACTGTAGCTTTTATTGCAATGAGGCCAAGGCATCAACAAATCACAACTCATTATTTCATAAATCATTAGAATAATACGTAGGTTAGACTTTATATCATATGCAAGAAGATCACAGGTATGTTATTCTTTCCCTAATGTGTTGGTGTTGCTGCTAATTACATCAATGGCAAAATGCTTCAACGAACCTGGAAGGATTACGCTCCATCAAAAATATCCATCCCATAATTATGAGGTTTAGTTATTGCTTGATTAGAGAGTTAATGTTTTGCATCATGAAGTCATTCAATTTTAGAAAGCTATGAGAAAACTAATACATGCTGAGGTAACAGAAAACCAAAACAAACCAGAATCTAGGATTCAATGTTATTTAGCTGTGCAGCACAGCCTTGTATCTATTTAATCAGGAGCAAAGTTCCCACCAAATTCAATGTGCACTGGATTGTGCAACTTCACAAACTGCTATCTAGAAGTTTTATTTTGCTTTATTGCCTTCACCCCTCTAGAACATTGTAAGACAACAAAAACACATCCCCATGAATCCTGAATTCAGCTGTCTTGAGTTAGTGTCTACATGAATTATTTTAGAAATGTATCATGCTGCAATTCTAAACACTGCACCTTACTGTCATCAAGTCAAGGTCAGAGATTTTGTAATAAACTTTCTGCACTCAAGATTTCATTAATGCTGCTGTTCTCAATAAAGCTCTTTGGCACACATCTTTTGACCACCACTTGCTTCCCCCCCATATGGCTGAAGTTGCTTTTTTCTGTTTCTTCTTTACTGTCTCCAGCCTTCTCCTTTCTTCTCTCACAAGGAACAATCAGAAGTCAAAAAGGCAACTCAGACTCCAAACCTAAGTGCCTTTACTAGGCAGTAAGTCTTGATGGCTTAAGTGAGACTCACCTCTGAGTAGGATTGGGCTGCAGATCTCTAGGAAAAATAACAAGAGTTCCTACATATCTAAAAGGTTTAGGATGCAATCCTATCCACGTTTAGACAGAAAAATATCCCCTATTCCCAGCATTCTCTAGCCAATTGTGCTGGTTGGGGAATGCTGGGACTTGTCTGCCTAAATAAGCATAGGATTGCACCCTTACAAATCTCTAGAGCCTGCCGCTTCCATGAGTTAGAGCCCATTTTGTCAGAGTCAACATCATGAACCTGACTACAGCTGCAATCCTATGGAGTAAAGTAAGACTTACATAGGATTGTACCTAAGTAAGTCTTTTCTGCCTGGGGCGAGCTTGTACCACAATAAATCTATTTGTCTTGAAGGTGCCACAAGACGCTGGACATTTGTTGCTACAAAGCTACGATCAATTTCAGGGGTGGGGGGGGCCAAGAGGGATGTTTTAAAGTCAAGTATCAATGATATCGATCAGTGAACAAACATTAGTGGCCATCCCACCCATTTCGCAAAGTTGCACGCTTACAATCAAACAGCAATTCCCAGCTGCAATGTTTAGAATGAGAAGCAATTTCATTTAACAGGGATTTCCCCAGGGAATAATAATAGTAATATCTAGTCCGCTGTGGAGATGGCTACACAAACAGAAGGTTAAAGTGATTTCCTTAATTGGCAATCTGTCTCTCTTTCTCTTTTCCCCTTCAAAAAGGCAGTTTCCCTGCATGTGACTTTGAAAGCAAAGTGACAGCTGTCCTGACATCAAAACACTTTTGGAAGTCAAGCAGTGCAAGCTGGCAAAGAATCCGGCATCCCATTGTGGTGAACTGACAGTTCCCAGCTGAAAGCCACTGGACTCCTCAACTCACTCTCTCTCTCTCTCCCTCAGACAGGAAAACAAAGACCTCGTCTGCCCCCGCTTCTCCTTCCCACCCTGTCTTCCCACCTCTCTCTCTCTCACACGCACACACATACACACACTCACGGGAACTCGAGAAAACTAGCAGAACTAAGTCCAAGCCTGGAATCCACACGGCGTGCAGAGCCTGGGCAAGAAAACAAAAGACAGCAGCGGACGCGTTTGCCTGCTGCCCGTTTGTCTCAGGCGAAGCCAGAAGCGGCGGCTCAAACCTACCAGCAGCCGGAAAAAGAACTCCACGGGATGGGGTCGCCTCGCAAACTTGCCGCGATGTGCTCTCCGTGCGAGGCAGAAGGGGAGAACTAGAAGCCCCCGCGAGCCCTCCCCCCCTCCCCCAGGTCCATTTGACTCCTGCTTAGTTTTTCTCCCCTCACCTTGGGCAGCACACGCCGCCTTTCCTGCCCAGCCGCGCGCGCCGAGGGCGTCCCCAAAACCTGCCGGTGGGCTGCCGGCCCGCCCTTCCCCTTGCCATGCAGATCCACCTCTTAATTAGGCCAATAAAGTTCGATCTGCCGGGCTGCCTTGGTTTCTCACACTTCATGGTTATTATTATCAGTACCCCCAGCCAAGGTTGAGGTCCCGCGGGTGCTTCGGCTGGGCTTTCTGAAGGGCATCCGAGCCGAGGGGATGCCGGGGGCAGCTTGCCCCGCCAAGTGTGGGAAAGCCCTCCAGGTACACCCGCCGAGCAATACGCCCCGGCTGTCCCCAGCGCTGGCAGCCAGTCGCCAGAGCGCCGGACCTTTCGCCCAGCCCAGGTCTGCTCAACGCCCCCCTGGGTCGCCTGCCTGCCTCGCCTCCTCCCTCTGCCCTGCATCGCCTCGCGGCCACCCCAGTTCCACGGATGCACATCACGCGGGGGGAGAGAGAGAGGGGGGGAGAGAGAGAGAGATCCTGCTGCTCCCCATCACGCGCGCGCACAGAAAGAGACGGAGAAAAGCGGCACCGAGCGGAGCCTTACCGGCAGCGGCGGGGCTCGGCAGCCTTCGCCCAGCTGGCAGCGCGGAGGCTTCAGCGCAGCTCCCGTTCGCAGCCCTGCCTCGCCCGCTGCAGCCTCCTCCGCCGCTGCCCGGCGGCTCCCCATTTAGCCAGCATTACTTCTCCATCAGCCGCCGCCGCTCAGCCCAGCCAGCTCTCCGCAGCTGCACCAGCCGCGGCGGCAGCAGCAGCAGCTCACGCCGCCCGCCCAGCCAGCAATGGAACTCGGCCCCCGCCGACTGACAAGCGCGAGCAGCCAATCGCCGCCTCCGTCGGCTCCCCGCGAGCGAGAGGCAAGGGCCAATCAAGGCAGGAAGGCCCCAGCGGTCGCCTCCTCTCGACTGCCTGGTTTCCGGGAGAGTGGGAAGGGGAGCGCGCCGTAGGCAGAGCACGCGGCTCGGAGGGGCTCCGCAAGCGGGGGGGGGTGCGCGGGCTGCTTGGGGGGCGCCTGCGAGAAGCGGTTAAGGTGGAGCTGGAGTTGGCTGGGCCCCTTCCACCTTAAAGCCAACAAAAAGAGGTCTATCGGGGGGGGGGGAAGGAATGAGAGGCAAATGACTTGCTCCGGGGTGAGCAGGGATCGTAGCTGCACTGCGCGGTGGTGTGAGCCTTGTCAGCCGAGGGGATGGAGACTACAAAAAAAACCACACATATGGTCTCGTGTGCAAGTTCAACTCGACGTTCTCCACAAAGCTCCCGTAATCCTGGACTCTATGCCATGCTGGCTGGGGCTTATGGGAGTTGTAGTCCAAAACATCTGGAGAACACCAAGGGGAGAACCCTGTGTTAGTCCTCCATAGAGAAGACCCATTGAAATGAAGGGGACTTAAGTTAGTTAGGACTAAAATAAGTCTTCCTCTTTTCAATGGGTCTACTCTATGGAGGACTAAGCCGGGTTGCCTCCCCTTGCTCTATGCTAAATGAACATTCCCACCCACTGCAATTCTGCACCCTCTCAAATACCTTATTATCCTTTCGTCTGCCCCTTCCCATTTCTGCCCCTTTCTTTTCTCCCCCTTCACTTTCGTTGTCTTCTTATTTCATTGTGTTTTGCACAGATAGGTTTTAATTGAGGTTTTGACAAAGAGTTCGGTAGTATTCTGCAAATGAATATACTGGAGACAAGTTGGCAAGATCAAAGGAGAGATTCATAACCAGTTATGGCAATTGTGACAAAATGCAAAGTTAAGGGGTGGAAAGTGTATTTTTCTGAGTTACGGCCTTGAAAGTTAATGCTATAATTTGGTGTTTTCAAAGGGTTGTAATAATTCAGCATCTAATAAAGTGCCCATGATTAAAAGGAAGGTGGAACACACATACACAGTGTCTTTCTAGCCTTTTAAAAACCAGCCATCCTGGAAAGTAAAGTATCTGGACAGTCTTGTAATCCCGGGTAGATGGAGAATAGCTATCCAGATACATACACATATTTGCATCATTTGCTGTGTGATTCTGATGGTGCATGCCTTTGTCAATCTTATTATCTAGAGAAACCTCAACGTTTTTCTCCACAACATTGATGCACTAGTTATATTTGCACCTCACTCTTTCTGCAAGCAATTGAGTCTAACAACAACCCTGTGAGGTTGGTTAGGCTGAGAGTCAGGGTCTTGGCTAGAGATGTGGCCAAGAAAACCCCCGGAAAAATTCAGGAAAAAAACAGTTTTCCCCCGTTCCCCCCCCCCCGAAGACTTTTTTTGTTTTTTTCTGAAAAACTGAAAAAAAGAAGAAAAATGGATTAAGGGATGCATGATGAACAAAATGTTTCAGATAAGGTGTTCAGATATTTCCTTCTCCAGATGGTTTATAAAAACTATGTACAGTATTAGATTATTACAATTGCTACGCACCAAGGTCAAGCAAGTGCTAGGTTGCAAACTGAGACTACATCTCTGAAATGCAACAGCAAGATGCATTTCTGCCTCTAGGGGGCACTGCCATTGAAGCAGAGACTGAAACTGATAGTGATAGGTATAGCTCAGAAAATGAGTCTGATTACATTTCATGCATATCCATTGAATCTTGGTTCCCCCTTTTTTCTCAGTTCTTTTTATGGGAATGGGTGTTTTATGTCTGCTTGACACTGGAGGACTAGCAGAAACATAAATAATTTTCCTTGTTACTAATGTTGATGGTTTCTTCTGTTGTTATTTTAATTTGTTTTTTGCCTGCTCCTCATAAACTGGCAAAGCCAAAGAGGTTCCTTACAGTTCAGGTGTTCCTAACAGTTCAGGAGCTTGTAGCTCTATTTGTTAACAAAAAAAGTAAAAATTTAAAAAAGTAAATTCAATTTGTAATAATTGTTTGAGAACACTGTACTTTTAATATACCAAATGTAATAATTTTATGCCAAACCAATTTTGACATAATTACATTTTATATTCCTAAAGTAACAAAGTGACTTTCAATTTGTAAAAAAAATGCTAATATTGCATTATTTCAGTTTTTCTGAAAATGTCCATTTCCCCCTGAACCCCCCCCCCTCAAAAAAACACGTCTCCCCCCCATGCCTTCAAATTTCCGGAAATCTTACATGTGTAGTCTTGGCCTGGGCTGCCCAGTGCACTTCCTAGCTGAAAGGATTTGAGCATGGACTTTCGACATCCAAATCCCACATTCTTACCATTATACCCTACTGTGTAGTTTATGATCACATTTGTGAGTACAATCCCAAAGGCTTATACCCTGAAACATTTTCAGGGCCTGAGGGGACTTTGGATGTTTGTGTACACAGCATGTCAATAAAAAATGGCTAACAGCCCAAAGAAAACAATAGGAAAATGCTGGTAAATAAATTACCAAAGTGTATGTTGCAGACTCTATTTAATTCAGAACTACTTATTAAGTACAAATATCATCAATATCAACACTGACTTTTATGTGTTTTGCCAATTCACAGAGGTCTGCTGGAATCTAATGCTGCCACAGTGAGCAGAACTGAAAGACACTTTTCTTCCCGTTATTGGCTCAATTTACAAAAAATAACTTTCCGTCTCTTCAATGAAAGCACCCCACATTCCCTCAAGTGAAAAGCACTTAAAAAACAAAGCATTGATCTGAATGCTAATAAAATCCATGCCAGTATGTTAACATTGCTTGGGTTAATTACCCCTGGGTATCAGAGGATTTTCTTTTTTTAAAAAAAGATGTGTACAAAAATATGTTTAAACAGAGCCAGCTTGTTTAAAAACAGCTGTGCGCCATTCACAAAGAGAGGCAGACTCTGAATTTGCATGAAGTCAGGGCTACTACTTCTTAATGGACTGACAATCCAAACTGTGGAAAACTGAAGCAGGTTCTCATCATATTGCAGAATCATTTGGAGCCCAAAATGGAAGCTGAACTTAGAAAAAAGAAAGCTCATTCTAAACCCAATGAGTGGCAAATGAGATAACAGCCTGATTTTGGAGAGGATGAAAGTAATAAAGGCTGTTGTGGTGGTTTAATCTAAATACAGTGGCATTTCCCACCATATCCAGCCACAACTGTCCCTTAAGTTGAAGTCATTTGCTGCTTAAGACAAGTGCGGCTGTCACTTTTGTTGTTTATTCGTTCAGTCGCTTCCGACTCTTCGTGACTTCATGGACCAGCCCACGCCAGAGCTTTCTGTCGGCTGTCGCCACCCCTAGCTTCCCCAAGGTCAAGTCTGTCACCTCCAGAATATCATCCATCCATCTTGCCCTTGGTCGGCCCCTCTTCCTTTTGCCTTCCACTTTCCCTAGCATCAGCCTCTTCTCCAGGGTATCCTGTCTTCTCATTATGTGGCCAAAGTACTTCAGTTTTGCCTTTAATACCATTCCCTCAAGTGAGCAGTCTGGCTTTATTTCCTGGAGTATGGGCTGGTTTGATCTTCTTGCAGTCCACGGCACTCTCAGAATTTTCCTCCAACACCTCAGTTCAAAAGCATCTATCTTCCTTCACTCAGCCTTCCTTATGGTCCAGCTCTCGCAGCCATAGGTTACTACGGGGAATACCATTGCTTTAACTATGCGGACCTTTGTTGTCAGTGTGGTGTCTCTGCTCTTAACTATTTTATCAAGATTTGTCATTGCTCTCCTCCCAAGAAGTAAATGTCTTCTGATTTCCTGGCTGCAGTCAGCGTCTGCAGTAATCTTTGCGCCCGGAAATACAAAGTCTGTCACTGCCTCCACGTTTTCTCCCTCTATTTGCCAGTTATCAATCAAGCTGGTTGCCATAATCTTGGTTTTTTTGAGGTTTAACTGCAACCCGGCTTTTGCACTTTCTTCTTTCACCTTTGTCATAAGGCTCCTCAGCAACTCCTCGCTTTCAGCCATCAAAGTGGTGTCATCTGCATATCTGAGGTTGTTAATGTTTCTTCCTGCAGTTTTAACTCCAGCCTTGGATTCGTCAAGCCCAGCACGTCGCATGATGTGTTCTGCATACAAGTTGAATGGATAAGGTGAGAGTATACAACCCTGCCGTACTCCTTTCCCAATCTTAAACCAGTCCGTTGTTCCGTGGTCTGTTCTTACCGTTGCTACTTGTTCGTTATACAGATTCCTCAAGAGGCAGACAAGATGACTTGGTATCCCCATACCACCAAGAACTTGCCACAGTTTGTTATGATCCACACAGTCAAAGGCTTTAGAACAGTCGATAGAACAGAAATAGATGTTTTTCTGGAACTCCCTGGCTTTCTCCATTATCCAGCGGATATTGACAATTTGGTCTCTAGTTCCTCTTCCTTTTCTAAACCCAGCTTGTACATCTGGCAATTCTCGCTCCATGAATTGCTGGAGTCTACCTTGCAGGATCTTGAGCATTACCTTGCTGGCATGTGAAATAAGTGCCACTGTACGATAGTTGGAACATTCTTTAGTGTTTCCCTTTTTTGGTATGGGGATATAAGTTGATTTTTTCCAGTCTGATGGCCATTCTTGTGTTTTCCAAATTTGCTGGCATATGGCATGCATCACCTTGACAGCATCATCTTGCAATATTTTAAACAGTTCAGCTGGGATACCGTTGTCTCCTGCTGCCTTGTTATTAGCAATGCTACTTAAGGCCCATTTGACCTCACTCTTCAGGATGTCTGGCTCTAACTCACTGACCACACCGTCTGAGCTATCCCCGATATTATTATCCTTCCTATACAGATCTTCCGTATATTCTTGCCACCTTTTCTTGATCTCTTCTGTTTCTGTTAGGTCCTTGCCATCTTTGTTTTTGATCATACCCATTTTTGCCTGGAATTTACCTCCGATGTTTCTAATTTTCTGGAAGAAGTCTCTTGTCCTTCCTATTCTATTGTTTTCTTCCACTTCCGCACATTGCTTGTTTAAAAATAATTCCTTATCTCTTCTGGCTAACCTCTGGAATTTTGCATTTAATTGGGCATATCTCCCCCTATCACTGTTGCCTTTTGCTTGGGCTACTTCCAATGTCTCAGCAGACAGCCATCTTGCCTTCTTGGTTTTCTTTTTCTTTGGGACGTTTTTTGTTGCCACCTCTTGGACAATGTTGTGAACTTCTATCCATAGTTCTTCCGGGACCCTATCTACTAAACCTAGTTCCTTAAATTTGTTCTTCACTTCCACTGCATATTCATTAGGAATATTAGTGAGCTCATATCTAACTGATCTGTGGGTCTTCCCTATTCTCTTTAGTTTGATTCTAAATTGTGCAATAAGAAGTTCGTCATCTGAACTACAGTCAGCTCCAGGTCTTGTTTTTACTGTCTGTATAGATGTCCGCCACCTTTGGCTGCAAAGGATGTAGTCAATCTGATTTCGGTGTCGGCCATCTGGTGAAGTCCATGTATAAAGCCGTCTTTTTGGTTGTTGGAAGAGAGTGTTTGTTATGCACAGTGAGTTGTCCTGGCAGAATTCCATCAGCCTATGTCCCGCTTCATTTTGTTCTCCTAGACCATGCTTACCTGTAATTCCAGATGTCATTTGACTGCCCACCTTAGCGTTCCAGTCTCCTGTAATGAAAATAACATCTCTTTTTGGTGTATTATCCAGTAGGTGCTGCAGATCCTCATAGAACTGATCTACTTCTGCTTCTTCAGCATCTGTGGTTGGGGCATATATTTGGATCACTGTGATGTTAAATGGCTTACCCTGAATTCGAATTGAGATCATTCTATCGTTTTTTGGATTGTATCCAAGCACTGCTTTAGCGACTTTATTATTAATTATGAAGGCTACTCCATTTCTTCTGTGATCCTCTTGTCCACAGTAGTAGATCTGGTGGTGATCTGATGTGAAGTGGCCCATTCCAGTCCATTTCAGTTCGCTGACACCCAATATATCTATATTTCATCTTGACATCTCGCCAATAACCATGTCCAATTTGCCCTGGCTCATAGATCTTACATTCCAGGTTCCTATGGTGTGTTGACCTTTAGAACATCGGATTCGTCTTTCACCACCAGCACCGTCGGCCGCTAGCCGTCCTTTCGGCTTTGAGCTAGCTGCATCATCACATCTGGGGCTAGTTGAACGTATCCTCTGTTCCTCCCCAGTAGCATTTTGACCATCTTCCGACCTGGGGGTCCTATCTTCCGATGGTATACCGACATATCTCTGGTTGTACTGATCCATTTAGTTTTCATGGCAAGAGTACTGGGGTGGGTTGCCATTACCTTCCCCAGGGATCGTATTTAGTCTGACCTCTCTGCCATGACCTTCCCGTCTTGGGTGTCCCTTCACGGTTTAGCTCATGGCATCCTTGAGGTGCTCAAGCTCCAGCACCACGACAACGTAACGATCTCCTTTGCTTGAGGCTGCTGTCACTACAGAATGTTAAACATCTAAGGAGGTGATGCCAAACAGCACCACCTAAACTGTTTTATGGATGAGGAAAGCTGTGGTAGACCACCTGCTTAGCAAGCAGAAGGACCCAGGCTCAATCCCCAGCATCTCCAGGTAGGGCTGAAAAACTCATCCCTGAAACCCCAGAGAGCTGCTGCCAGTCAGTGCTGACAATATTGGGCTAGATGAACCCACGCTCTGACGCAGTATAAGGCAGCTTTGCATATTCCTGTGTCAATGGCAGACCATCAAGATTAGGAGTATAATCACTCGCTTTTCCCAGTTACAATACTATGTGAAAGCCACATGCAATTGCCGAGTGTAAGGTCATCCTCAGGGGTCCTTCTCCGCAAGCCCCTGCCAAAGGAAGTGAGGCAGGTGGCTACCAGGAGGAAGGCCTTCTCTGCTGTGGCACCCCGACTGTGGAATGAGCTCCCTAAGGAGGTTCACTTGACACCTACATTATATGCTTTTAGACACCTTTTTATTCTCCCAGCATTTTAACAGTCTATAAATAAATTTTAACTTGGTGTTTTAAATTTGTAATTTTGCATTGCTGCGGTTTTTATCTGGTTGAGTTTTATATTGTATTTTATAGTATGGTTTTATACTGTTGTTATACTTTGAATGGTTTTAATTTTTGTGAATCGCCCAGAGAACTCTGGCTATTGGGCGGTATAGAAATGTAATAAATAAATAAATGTTGTGCTGTTTGGAGCACCCTCAATATCTGCATTTTTTTAAAAAACCCTTTCCCAGCCCTTAGGTTTTTAGAGAAAAGCTGCAAAATTGGAGTGACTTTGCATCTGAAAGCGCAGCAACCAGCAAACAAATAGGAGTTGCACAAAGACTGTGTTTTCTAACCTCATGATTCATAAACCAAGCATTCAGTTTAAAGGGGGAGAGTCTGCAATCCTACACCTGCTTACCTGAATAAGCCCCATTGACCTACTTCTGAGTAGATATGTCTAGGATTGTGCTGTTGGGCTACACTCCCAAACCCGCTTACTGGGGATAAATTCCACCAAACATAGTTGGACTTACTGTTGAGTTAACATGCGTATGATTATGTTGTAAATTATGATTTTGTAGGGTTTGGGACCAATCTCAAGTCTTCCGGCCAGGGTGCTGTACACTCCAGCCCCAGATCAATCAGGTCCATAATCACAAAACACACTGGGACTGGTTGTCTGCAGCAGCATCTGAAACGATTTCTTTGACGGCCTCTGGAATAACAGAATTGTCGTCTCAAGTGAAGGCTTAGAGCTGCAGAGTCCAGTGGTGATCACCTTTTAATGGCGAGAAACTATTGACAGTTGCTTTGAATTGTCTGGATATTTTCATTGATTGCAACATGTAGCACTTCTGTGTGAGCAGCAAGATGTCGTGGAAAGTAAATGTATGAATCTGGCTGTGGAGAAGTGATCGAGGTGGGTAACGCAGCACCTCCTCTTCCTTCTTCTCCTCAGCTCTGTAAATGGACCCACTGGGAGAGGAAGTGAGCAGACAGAGTAGAAGAAGAAGGAGCTGCCACCATCTCATTGGGCGCAGCAGTACCAGCTACAGTTTTTGGAGGGTCCTTCAGTGATGAATGTTTTAGGATGTTTTAAGGATGTTTTAATCATGTGTACTATGTTTTTAATCAGTCTTTATGTGTTTTATGTTGTTCCCTGCCTCGATCCAAGTGGAGAGGTGGGTAAGAAATTATGATGATGATGATGATGGTGGTGGTGGTGGTGATACTTTCTTATCAGCATTGCTGTTCGCTACTGCTTCTCCTCCTTCTCTTCCTCCTACGGTTCCTTCAGCATTGCTGCCACCTGCTTGCTTGCTTGACAGGCAGAGGGCCAATGAGCAAACAGGCAGAGGCATCTGCTCCTCCTCCTCCTCTTCACCACCTATCATAGTCTGGGCCAAAGTGATAGGAAGGTGAGATCCAGGGTGGATAAAAATCAATATATATTATATATATTAAAATAAATCAATCAAAAAATCAGATTTTTAAAAATTTAAATCAGATTTTTTTTATTTAACTCGGATTTTTTTTAATTTAAATTGGATTTTTTTTAATAAAATGCTTTTTGAGGAAAAATCTAAAGATAGTTTTCTATTTAAGATACATTATAGTCCAAAGGTTATTCATCATGAAATAAGGATTAGTTTTCAATTATGTAGCATGAGGCTGTATATTCATGCCATGTTTAAATTTTTTGGTAATTGAATTCCATTAATCCATTCACAATGTCATGCTCTTCCAGAGGTTTCTGTAAGATTATTGGGCAATTTTTCTATCTAGAAGATATTATCACAGATCTTTGGTTTTACGGTTCTCAAAACTGTGAATTTGTGTCTGCAGAGATCACCATCCCATTGTTCCTTTGCAAATCTATGTACACAGAATCAACCCCTTACCTCTTAAGTGCTAAGTTTCAACAAATTCAATGAATAGAGTGCACTTTTGGGGGAGTGGGAGTCACATGATTAAATTGAGTCTTTCTGAGTAGTGATTTAAATCGTGATTTAAATCATGATTTAAATCAAATCCACCCTGGTGAGGTCTAGTGTGGTCTTGTTTTGAGAGTGTTGGATTGGGATTGGGGCGACTAGGGTTCAAGTCCTCATTCAGCCATGAAGCTCATTCGGCGACTTTGGGCCAGCGACTGACTCTCAGCCTAACCTCCCTCATAGGATTGTTGTGAGGATAAAATGGATGTGTGAGTGAGGAAATGGAGGTCAAGGAGCAAGTGAGTGTGTGGAGAGGGGGAACGTGTGAATCTACATGCATTGGGATAGGAAATGAGCCAGAGGAAGAAGGTGAAAGGAAAGGGAGCAAAGTCTGGAGTTCAACGGAGGCAGGTGGACGTGCACGCGGAATGTGAGTGGTGGATTTCCAGCTGCCTAAGAGGTTTTGGCCCTGGTGTTCACCATCAGCTTGGTGGGGGGTGGGGGTGGGGTAGTCAGCAATGGCTGTCTGCTGGGATATTGGTTTTAGCAGGTACTCAGTGGTGCCAGGCCAGATTATGATGGTGATAGTTGACATTGATGCATAAATTGTTGCTTACATAGCTTAGGAAGAGATGAAAAGCTTCAGGCAGTGACATGCGTAATTATGGGCTTGCTCAGACCCATGGTTAGGCCGCTAATCCTTTGCAGCAAATGGTTAGTGAGCGTGTTTAAACCGTTGTTATGTAGCCACTATGTTTAGGAATGGTTCACACGACACGCTAAGCCATAACGTTGAGCTCAAAATGCTTCACCACCGTGGCTTAGCATGTCGTCTGAACAGGGTCTATGTTTTTTGGCATGGAGTGAAAGTGTTGCAAGCTGTAAATGCTTTTCTTACATCCCTTGCCCCATTTAATACCCTGTTGCTGTTGTTGTTTGTTTGTTATAAAGAAAATGAACAAAGTTTTCAAGTAAGCCTTCCCCAACCTGGTGACCTCCTGATATGTTGAACTTCAACTCCCATCATCCCCAGGCTACATGGCCAATGGCTTTGCTGCCTGGGGATGGTGAGAGTTGTAGTCCAACATGTCTGGAGAGCATGAGGTTGGGGAAGGCTGAACGAAGTCCATAGAATTGGGGATCGCCCTGCAACGTTCTGGGAAATTTGCTTAGAATCCCATGGGAAAGTAGATAATGTAACATTCTTGAAAAATCTAAAGTACAGTCCTGGAAAAAGATATGCTGTTCCAATTATGTGGGTTTTTTTTTATTATTCACTTTGTTCCTTTTGCTTAAAGTCAAAAATTTAACACGATTTGGTATGATTTGTAAGAAATTAATCAAGTTACTTGAGCTGCTTAAACTTACAGTATTTGAAGGAACTTAAGCCAATTAATGAAGCTGAATTCTTCATTGGATTTTGGAGCTTGAGTGCTTACAGTTTTTTTTGTTTCAAAGCATCTTAACAGTATCCATTGACATAAGTACCTTTTATACTTTGATGTACTTGTTATATTAATCAGGATTCACATGAATTTCTAATATATGCCCACTAGTGCCAGCTCCAGTTTTTTGAGGGACTCCTTCCTTCATGAGCCTGTGTTCTCACCACCATTTTCTCCAGCTCCTATTGCTCCTTATTCTCTCTCTCATCATTGCAGGTAGTTGCTTGCTTACTTGCCAGGCAGAAAGCCAGTGAGCAAGGAGGCAGTGGTATCTACTGGACCTTCTCACCACCACTGTTGGCTGGGTGGCAGGTGAACAAACAGGTAGCAATGGTGTGGAGGAAGAGGAGGAGGAGGAGGAGGAACTCCAAGGGTCTTTTGTCAGTGGGCCCCCACTGGGATGTGGCGGGTGACTGTTCAAGCTACCCCTTGACACTACAGATGACATACACTAGACCAACCTTCCCCAATCCGGTGCCCTCCAATTGTGCTCAACTACAACTCCCATTAACCCATCAGCTCAATGTGCGCATGGGCCATGCACACACATCCATGTGTTAGATGACAGTTGTTGCCTTCGTGCATAGCTTTTGCATATACGGTTGGGACCATCCACATGTGAAGTCCTTTTTATTTTCATGGGTTGCCCTCGTTGGTTCTGGGTGAAATATTTTTCAACAGGACTGCGTGCACATAACTATGAATAGGATCGCAGCCTAATCCAGGTGTTTCCTTGCAATCCCAAGGGCTGGAAAGCACGTGCAGCTTCTCAAACTGAAAAGACTTCATTCACTTTAATGGAAGAGGCCGTTCCATGCACACAGTTGAATGAACCTATGAAGTTGCCATCTTTATTCATTGAAATGAATGGTGAAGCCTGCATAAACAAGCTCTACATCCATATTGAAGCATTAAAGGAAAATCCTATGCATGCTTAGAGAAGAAAAAGGGCCTACAACTCCAAGCATGGCTGGCTGGGGCATGCTGGGGATTTTAGGACTTTTTTCTGTCTAAACATGCATAGGACAGGGCCCTAAGTAGCTCTTGGTTGAGGGAATCCATCTTCACAATTTTGAAAGGGCAATACAAGAGCAATCTTTAAAATGTGGTATTTCAAATACAGCAGTGTTGCAATAAGACTAAATATCAACGGTAAGTTACTCTGTCTTTCCATTAATATTCTAAAGCTAGCCTAAGGTATTGTGTGTGAAATGTTATAGCAGATATTTAGCTGAAGAAATGTTTAGTTGACTTTAGAACATAAATATTTAAAGTTTACAGTTTTACATATAATTTATTTTAGATTTTGCTGTTTGAGTTTTAGAAATCCTTTAAGACAGGCAAAATAGGGGGAAAGTAATCATTTTTATCTTCAGATGTTTCTGAATAACTAGGGAATAGATTTTATTATGATCGGAAAATGTAAACAAAAATCTTTAGCTG
This sequence comes from Elgaria multicarinata webbii, assembly GCF_023053635.1. Classification (NCBI taxonomy): domain Eukaryota; kingdom Metazoa; phylum Chordata; class Lepidosauria; order Squamata; family Anguidae; genus Elgaria; species Elgaria multicarinata. The sequence goes on from NC_086172.1 coordinate 45,180,377, forward strand.
TTCCACTTGGGTGAGATTGCCCATCTCATAAAAATACCTTTCGAGATTCAACATTCTGGTGCAGTTTCTTCTTATATATAATAGCTCTACTGCACATAGTAGCTATTTTCTTGTCCAGAAAAGCCTGCCCTCAGCCTACTCAGAATCAGTAATCTGTCTAACCCAATTCATCAAAAGTGTTGAAGATAACTAAACAGCATTTGGTTGGAATACAAAAACCATCTATCATGCCTCTCTCCCCTCACCCACCCAACAGCTATATTGTTGCATATTGTCCCAAAAGTGTCTCACGAGATAAAGGAAATGATTTTTTTTAAAAAAAACCATTTTGGGAAGGAAGGAAAGAAAGAAAGAGTAACACTAATGATATGCCTATAATTTGGTTTTGTACACTGCCTAGCATTTATTATCTCATTTATTTTATCACTCTGCCTCTAACTAAAGGTAATCTCATGTGTAGATATAATGAGCACAATAACAAAACCAGGAAGCAGCAAAGAGGTGGGAATCTGTGACCTCTGAGCCTGTGCTTTTTGTTGTATTGTATTCTTTTAAATATTTGCGTTGTATGCAGTGTGAACTCCAGTTCTTTTGTGAGCTCTTCAGCCAGACACCCACAATGCCCCCCTCCCTCAAGAAAGCTGAGAAAGCTGTGAGAAAACGAATGCACGCTGAGGAAACAGAAAACCAACAGAAAACCATCATGTACATTGATGGTGCTATATAAATAAATAATAATAATAATAATAATAATAATAATAATAATAATAATAATAATAAACCTAGAATCACCCAGGCAGTGGCTTCTGCTCCTCCTTCTTTCCACCACTTCCATTGCCTGGGTCAGACCATTGAGTCAGACTGTTGTCTGCTATACCGACTGACAGCAGCTTCCCAGGGTTTCAGGCAGGGCTTTTTCTTAGCCATACGTGGGGATACCAGGGATTAAACCTGGGGTCTTCTGCATGGGGAATAGGTGCTCCATCACTGAGCTATGATCCTTCAACTTCTAGTCTCAGGCAGGTGAAGAAGCCCTGCTTCTTCAGTGCTGGTCCAGATTTTCGAGGGCCCTTGCGCAACAAACCCTCAAGGTGCCCCTCCCTCACCATTGTCACAAGCTGCTATTGCTCCTCCTCCCCTTTTTCGTCATTGCTGCCACTTACTTGCTTGACAGAGAGTCAGTGAGCAAGTAGGCCCTATCATCTCTTGCTCCCCCTTCCCACCACCCCATTGTCTGGGCCAGAGTGAGAGGCAGGTGAGCAAGCAGGTTGCCATGGTGAAGAGGATGCGACAGTGGAATCAGCTACCTAGGGAGGTTGTGGGCTCTCCCACACTAGAGTCATTCAAGAGGCAGCTGGACAACCATCTGTCAGGGATGCTTTAGGGTGGATTCCTGCATTGAGCAGGGGGTTGGACTCGATGGCCTTGTAGGCCCCTTCCAACTCTGCTATTCTATGATTCTATGATTCTATGAGGAGGAACAACTTCAGGAGGCTTTTGTCAGTAGGCCCCTGCTGGGGTATGGGCCCTCAGTAGGTGCCCAAACATGCCTACCTTTGATGCCACCCTGATTATAATCCTCCCGGAGAACGTTTATTATTTGGGCAGATTAAAAATCCATTTTTAAAAAAAGGGGGGGGCTTGCAAAAATGGGCTGTCCCCAAACTGCTGAGGGCTGTGCATGCATGCTGCCTTCATGCTACCATGGAACCCTAGCAGCTATTGGGATTCCAAGCTTTCCCATCAAATGTGAGCTGTGCAATCCACAAAGTTGTATTCAATAAATAGTCGTCTCTTCACACCTGAAGGGAGTGAGAAGGCTAGGAGCTTTCCTCTAAGCGTAATTAGCCTATCAGAGTGAGCCTTTGCCTATCAAATAAATGGTCAGTTTCCACGGTGCCCAACAGGCTTTTACTGAATCCCTCCTTCAGGGAGAGTCTTCAAGGAGAAGCCTCTGCTGTGTGGCCAACCTAGAGGACTGCCTTCCACCTCCTCTCAACACCACTCACTTCACCCTGTGATGGACTCTGGGGTCTGTCAACTCTGATGTTCCCTCTGACAAAGACTGAGTTCCTGGGTGGGGGTGATCTCTGAGCCTGGGCAACCTGATAAGCTCCTGGGAAGTTTCCTCCCTGACTCCTGGAGAGCCTTGGAGAATCTCCTTCCCCACTACCTATCTTGATTTGTGTATGTCTCCTCCTTCCACTGAGTCCAATTGAGGCCCCAAAAGCCTATCCCCTGCACTAGGGAGAACAGGCCTGATCCTGACAGCAGGAGAGAGAAGTGTGCAGGCCCAAACCCTTGGCCTCTTAGGGCTGGCAGCCTGAGGGCAGCAAGTGGCTTGTAGCCTTATTTGTGGGAGTGTAGGTAGGATGTGGCCTCAGATGAGATCATCACCAGGATCCTCTGGTTAGAAGTCAAGGATGAAGATGGCAAGACCAGGGCCGGTGCTACCATAGAGGCCACTCAGGCGGCCGCCTAGAGCACCAAGCTAAGAGGGGCGCTGGGCAGCACTCACGCGCATTGGCTATGAGCCAGCCCTGCCCAAGGTTTCAGCTGGGCCTAGGGTGGGCAAGATGGCACCCCTCGCCCGCCCAGCCAAAGCGAAGCCAGGGATGCTGGGGTGTGGGTGGGGCGGCTCCACGTTCGGACTTTCAGAAGGTGCCCAGAAGAGGGAGAGAGAATGTATGGTTGAATGGGGTGCATGGGGTCTTTGAGTGAATGCATGTGTTCATGCGTGTGTTTGTTTGGAGTGAGTGATGCTGAGTGTGTGTGTGTGTGTGTGTGTGTGTGTGTGTGTGCATGCGTGTGAGTTGGGGGGGATGATTTGGAGGTGATATTCCAATTAAATAATGCATTTTAGACCCATAAACGTTCCTTTCCAATTTGTTTGCTATAATTGGCATGACGTATTTCTTGCACTTTAAAATAAATTTAGCAGTTTCAAGTTTTGTGCTTCTTATTTTTTCCAGGAAAATCTGTTCTTAAAAATCAAAGTTGGCATTTTTGGGGGCGGGGGGTGAAAGTAGCTCACCTTGCCTAGGGCGCAAAATAGTCTGGCACCGGCCCTGAGCAAGACATGCTCAAGGCACTCAAATCCACACAAAGGCATTGGGACTGAAGATGGATGTTAGCTTACTCTCCCCTTCAGCATCCAGAGTCATTGCAGCAACGAAATTGGGCTCAGAGAAAATGTGCCTTTATGGCATGCATTCTCTACCCCCACCTCCCTCTCAGTCCTCCATTTTAAGGATTATTGAGAGAGGTCAAATTAGTCTTCCTATTACCCACTCCTCTGCCCCCGTGCCTTCAATATTCACATTCAGCCATCCCTTCGTCTCTGAGTGCTGTCAGTTATTCAAGATCTAAATCTCTTGATCAGCATGGAAAGAGAGGGATAGATTGGGATGAGGTGGTGAAGACAGATCTCCCATTCCCTGTAATGTCACGCTACAGTCTCCAGGCTGGTGCAGGAAGGTGGGGAGGTGAAAAAGGAGCCTCTTTTTGCGAGTCTTTTGGGGAACTGTCTGCATTGTACACACAGGCACTGTGCCCTCTTCATAAGGAGAAGGATTGTGCCATATAGTAGCAAAGTTCCCAAGTGTTTTCATTCACCTCTGCTCAGCCACAGTCAGCAAAATGCTTCAGTACCGATAAATTATGTCATCCTGATGACATTCATTGATTGTATCCAGATGGGGCAATCTTATCCTGCATTTGCTGATATGAAATGGTTTTTGAGCGATTTAGGGCTTTCTGCTAGCATTATGAGTTATCACTCGTAAGTTATTGGCCATGCAAAGGTACAGTACTCCTAATATATGCTTTTGGCAGCATACCATCAGCAGACAGTCATCTTCAATATTTTACACCAGTTGTATCACAAATACCTTATGATCAATGTTACTATGGCAGCAAACCTATGTCAACTTACCTGGGAACAAGTCCCATTGAACCCAGTGGGGACTTTCTTCTGAGTAGACATGTATAGGCTTGTGCTAGAAAGGCTGCTGAAAGGTCAATTGGGATCAATCTCATATAATTTCCCCATCTGCATCTTGGCTTTGATCATCAAGCAATTGGAACAGAAGTACATCCTTGGTGCAATTATACAGGCCAAAGACAGAGCGCTAGCATATGTTCTTGCTACTCAATTGTTCCATCCAATTGTAAACACTGTTACATGACTGCCTTGTTCCACTGCTGTGGGATGATTTGACTCCTGAGAGCCACAATTACCCTTCTTTGTTGGCTGTCTACAAGGGGGGGGGGATGGCAATGATGACAAAATACATCTCTTCTATTTTCCCTTTGCTTTACCTGCCTATTATCTTTTTCCTGATGCTATTCCACCCCACCCAGTTTTTGCTGGTTTGTTGAGCTTATTTTTATTCTGATTCATTTGTTCTTACACACTACCTTGAGCACTGGAAAAGTGTCTGACAAACGGTTGCAATAAAGAAAGAAATAATGGAGATCGGTGTAATTTGGGCTAACCAATAAAGAGGGTGAACAGCCATCTCGGTAATCACCACTACACTTTTTTTTTTAAAGTGTGTACAGTCTTAGAGACGACTATCCATTCAGTGCATATACGGCCCAGCTCAAACAATCATGTACCCAGAAGATTACTGTGTAGAGAAATTTACTGGTGTGATGTGATCCCTCAATTCATGATTTTTGCCAATCTGTCTGTGACTTGAGAATGGCAGAAATTAGGGATGGATCAGTCATTTTTAATTTATCAGAGTTTATCATTTTTCAGATTTTAAGTTCACTTTGTCCTGAACCTTGATTTTTTTTTTTTATCAGTCTTAAGTTTGGGTTGTCCCCAACTTAAATAAATAAATAAATTATATATAAAAAGTTTGGATAAAACATTCACATACAGTTTTGCTTAGTATTCACAATTCTGCAAGGGGTTTTCCTAATAAGCATTTAAAAAAATTGTCTTCACTAAAATACGCAATTTGTGTATACATTTCCCTATTATGCATATTTTATACACATTTTTTATTGGAGAACTTCATCGCAAAATTAGGAGAAGTGTGAATTTCAAAAGATAAACTGGGTTTCAGCTAACACTGAGACAGGACCACCCACTTGGATCAACCTACACAATCCAACCATAAGTGGAAAACAGCTGCCTTGCAAAAAAGAAAAGAAAAAGTTGCTCACAGAACAAATAACCAAACACACACACACACACACACACACACACACACACACACACACACACAGCATGCAAATGAGCCAAGTAAAAGTTGCAGGAGAAAGAAAAGTATCATCAGGATCTGTGCTAGAGGGAAATTACTTTCTGATCTCCAATAAGGTAACCAGTCACAACTTGCACATGAACAAAAACCAGTGGAGGCAGGTGGCTTCAATTTCGATGGGGCTGTGAATCCATTCTAGCTTTCAGGCAGAACCAGCTGGAACTCTAAATGAGCTAAGGAGCTGTACCCGATCCCCAAAACAGGTTCAGCACCTTGGATAGCTCTTCTTAGAGCTCTGACTGAAACTAGAAAGTATCTACAACCCCACCAACATTGCAGCCACCAGCTTCCACTGGGAAACCCCATTAACTGGACGTATTTCTATGTTATAAAGGACCCTGCTTCTGGTTGTGGCTGTACCTAATGTCCCAGAGGAATTAGGAAAACCCTCAAAATCATATGAGAGGAAGTCCTATAAAAAAAGAACACTACATTTCTTATAAAGACAAAAGCTGTGTGCCCCATATGGAGCAGTTACAGACTATTTAGAGTTCCTGCATACCAGGGATCCAGTGAAGAGAAGATTAGATGCATCTCCATCAATGGCCATGCTCAACTCAGTATTTCCAATATCAGAGGGCATATCTCCAAGAAGCCTTCGACTAGTGATCCTCTTAAGTCTTCCAGGCTGAACCAACCTAACTAGTCCAACAAGTACAGAGGAAGATGAGGGAAGTGCTCCAAGGGAAGTAATAATGGCCATATAGATTATTTCTATTGCATGCTCTTTGGGAGCACACTCATTTCCCCTCCAATGTAAGTTTTCTAAACATAGGTGTAACAGGGGAGAGGATGCAAGGAAGATCTTGACATGACATTGGTAATTAAAGCACCTGATTCCAAGCCAGTGCAACATATCAAATCAAACATTTGTCCATGGACCTGGGTTCATTTTGCATGATGAATACATCCAACATGGTAGGACTGTGTGATGGCAATGCTTCATCTCAAGGCAAATCTGGCGGGAAATTCTCATCTATTCCAGAGCTAAATCCACACTACTGCTTTATAGCGGTATTGAAGTGCACCGGTAATTGTTGGGGCACATGACTCATTCCATATACCATTTTCATAGTGTTATTTCCTGCTTTATATTCCACATTAGCCAAAATACTACAATAAATGGCATTGTGTATAAATGTGCAAGAGGGATATAGTGTGATCATATGGGGTCATAATGATTTGACACAAGGTGTAGACCTGGCCCTGGTCTCAGGCACAAGGGAATGCATTCCATGTGGGGTATGTTAGACTGAATTCTTAAAGTGAATCAGAAAGTCAAGATACAGGGGAGAATATTATTTACAACTTAATGGTTCCTCCTTCCATGTTATGTACTTTTGTTCAGGGGAAAACACATTCTGTTATTCTGTATCCAAACATCGAGAAATTTTCATTCATAACTTACTTTGTATCATTTCTTTATTTTTATGGCTTTATATTAACCCTACGGGTAAACAGACATCTGCTAATAACCACTAGTCAGAAGGCTGAAGGATATTTTGATCAACAACATTGTAATAATAGAGTTGTTGTGTCATCATAATTCACCATCAAATACTTAAGCCCCTTATCAAATCTCTCCTTATCATTCTGGTTGGCTTAATTATGTTTACATTTATTAACACCAGCTGGATACTTTGAAGCACATAGAGGCACTTTTCTGAAAAGTGCGATCATAGTGCCAATTTAGGGAGAGGGGGCTGTCTATTTTTCAGATTGTACAGGATTGTTCCTCAGGGGCATCTGTATCCAATTCCTTGGGTTAGATCCAGACTTAGTCATGCATAGAGTAGACCCATTGAAATCAACTCACTTTTCCCACCGATTTCAATGGATCTGTTCAAAGTATAAGTAAGTCTGGATCCAGGCCACTGGTTTACACTCAATTGTGGTGCATTTACACTACAGACACATCAGTTTAACAGGGTTTGTGGGAACTCTAGTTTGGTGAAAATGCTGAGCATTCTCTTAGGGTGAAGACAGACCTACATTCTATTAAGTGTAGTGGACGTAGTTTCAAACCACATTCTCGAACATGAAAACAAATACTTTGGAACATAGCTAGTGTGTGTGTTCAAACCATCTCCATCACAATTCAGAATGTATGTTTGTTTTCAACCCACTATGGAACCACAATTCCCAGGGTTTCCTAGGGAAGGGTGCATGTCTGTCAAACTGTTTTAAGTCTGTGATGCAGATATATCCAGGGTGGTTATTACTGAAAATAGGTGTATGTATGAATAAGGGGTTCAGATACAAAAGTGGCCAGGGCTCCTGCTCCTTTAACAGTTGTGTAGAAGAGGGGATTTTATCAGATGTAAGTTTCCAAGAAAGCAATTCCCTCTTCTATTAAAAGTGCAAGAACTCTGATCACTGTTGTAATTTGCCAGCCTATGTATGAACTATGCATGCCAAAGGCACAAATGCAATTCCTTTACTTAATTTTTAAAAAGTGGTGGTTGACAGTCCTATGAGGTCTTTAAGAAGTAGCCAAAACAAATATTCTTAAACTCTTCTTCAGATCAGAGTTTTGAACCTTGCTTTGAACCTTGTCCTGGTCCTATGAAATCTTTTTATCCACTGACCCCTAGGTGCATAAGTGTATCTTGAGATACAATTTGATTTATATGATGAGAAAAAAGTACTCCGATTAGTGTAAAATAAATATATATTTGTGTGTGTGTGTGCGTGCGTGTGTGTGTACATATAACATAAAAAACATATGTCTTCTGAAGAGAGAGGACCTCCACCTGAGGAAATAATAAGTAATAACGATTCCTTTGTGCGGAACCCATTCTGCCAGCCATTTGCTTGAGTGGAAAGATGATTACCAGCAAATGATGTTTCTGAAGGAAACCTTAACCCCATGCAGAGGGGTGCAAATGAACCTTTAGGGTTTCTTTTGAGGGTATGTTGGGGAGGACATCCAGATGTAAGACACCTATTTTAAAAAAGCATCTCAATGTCAGCTCTAGCATGCATCCTCGGCTGTTGGCTTAGGACAAACTAAATGTTATATGCAAATCTGTGCACTTAAAGCCTGATGGATGTTTTTCTTAGTAAAAAACAGCCTCAGGAGAAAGCCAATTTCAGTAAAGAAATGGTGAGGGGAAAGTGCTTAATCCTTTTACAACCTTCTGCATTTCCTCTGTGACTTCCCCTTCCAAGCTCCTTTAACCCCCTTGGAGATTACACATATATCTGGAACTCTGTGGAGGTAGGGAATGGGAAGCAATCTGAGGAAAAGTTGTGGGATAGACAGATGAGGAAAAGGTTAAACATGGCCTCCCTTTTAGCACTTCTTTTCTGAGGACCACACCTTCACAAAGCTCCTTTTCATTTTAAGCAGCACCTGTCAGGGTTTAAACATATGTGTTCACCTGTGATACCAAGCTTCACTCTAAGCAGTGAACAGAACCATGTAACTTCCTGGTGCATGTTTTAGTGCATGTCTTCTGGCAAATATGGCCATTAAGTGAGGGACTGGATGTGCTACCAAGGGCTCATGTGATCTCCACAATCCATATAATTCTGTCTGTGTTGTTGAATCAACCCATGCCATTTCTAGGGATGCAGTTTATGAGAGCAGTGGGAGCTATGCAAGATAGAAAGCTCGTTTTCTCTTTTTCGTACAAGTTTTGTCTTGGGGATTGAGAAGGGCACTTTGCTTTTTCTAAAGACATATCCTACAGTTTTGGTTGTATACTGCAGAGTCAAATCAAGAACGTGGGAATCTAAGGATAGGCCAATCTCTCTATTTCCAATCTGTGCTAATTTTGCATATTTTTATCCATGATTATTTTCTAATCTGTTTTCACATTAATCTGCAGGTTGTTTTTTATTCCACTCAAAATATGTATTTAAATATCTATTTTAATATATATATTTGCATATGTATTCCCTCCAGCAAAGGAGATCGTTACCTTGTCATGGTGCTGGAGCTTGAGCACCTCAAGGATGCCATGAGCTAAACCGTGAAGGAACACCCAAGACGGGAAGGTCATGGTAGAGAGGTCAGACTAAATACGATCCCTGGGGAAGGTAATGGCAACCCACCCCAGTATTCTTGCCATGAAAACTAAATGGATCAGTACAACCAGAGATATGTCGGTATACCATCGGAAGATAGGACCCCCAGGTTGGAAGATGGTCAAAATGCTACTGGGGAGGAACAGAGGATAAGTTCAACTAGCCCCAGACGTGATGACGCAGCTAGCTCAAAGCCGAAAGGACGGCTAGCGGCCGACGGTGCTGGTGGTGAACGACGAATCCGATGTTCTAAAGGACAACACACCATAGGAACCTGGAATGTAAGATCTATGAGCCAGGGCAAATTGGACGTGGTTATTGGCGAGATGTCAAGATTAAATATAGATATATTGGGTGTCAGTGAACTGAAATGGACCGGAATGGGCCACTTCACATCAGATCAGCACCAGATCTACTACTGCGGACAAGAGGATCACAGAAGAAATGGAGTAGCCTTCATAATTAACAATAAAGTGGCTAAAGCAGTGCTTGGATACAATCCAAAAAACGATAGAATGATCTCAATTCGAATTCAGGGTAAGCCATTTAACATCACAGTGATCCAAATATATGCCCCAACCACAGATGCTGAAGAAGCAGAAGTAGATCGCTTCTATGAGGATCTGCAGCACCTACTGGATAATACACCAAAAAGAGATGTTATTTTCGTTACAGGAGACTGGAACGCTAAGGTGGGCAGTCAAATGACATCTGGAATTACAGGTAAGCATGGTCTAGGAGAACAAAATGAAGTGGGACATAGGCTGATAGAATTCTGCCAGGACAACTCACTGTGCATAACAAACACTCTCTTCCAACAACCAAAAAGACGGCTTTATACATGGACTTCACCAGATGGCCGACACCGAAATCAGATTGACTACATCCTTTGCAGCCAAAGGTGGCGGACATCTATACAGACAGTAAAAACAAGACCTGGAGCTGACTGTAGTTCAGATCACGAACTTCTTATTGCACAATTTAGAATCAAACTAAAGAGAATAGGGAAGACCCACAGATCAGTTAGATATGAGCTCACTAATATTCCTAATGAATATGCAGTAGAAGTGAAGAATAGATTTAAGGGACTAGATTTAGTAGATAGGGTCCCGGAAGAACTATGGACAGAAGTTCGCAACATTGTCCAAGAGGTGGCAACAAAAAACATCCCAAAGAAAAAGAAAACCAAGAAGGCAAGATGGCTGTCTGCTGAGACATTGGAAGTAGCCCAAGAAAGAAGGAAAGCAAAAGGCAACAGTGATAGGGGGAGATATGCCCAATTAAATGCAAAATTCCAGAGGTTAGCCAGAAGAGATAAGGAATTATTTTTAAACAAGCAATGTGCGGAAGTGGAAGAAGACAATAGAATAGGAAGGACAAGAGACCTCTTCCAGAAAATTAGAAACATTGGAGGTAAATTCCAGGCAAAAATGGGTATGATCAAAAACAAAGATGGCAAGGACCTAACAGAAACAGAAGAGATCAAGAAAAGGTGGCAAGAATATACGGAAGATCTGTATAGGAAGGATAATAATATCGGGGATAGCTCAGACGGTGTGGTCAGTGAGTTAGAGCCAGACATCCTGAAGAGTGAGGTTGAATGGGCCTTAAGAAGCATTGCCAATAACAAGGCAGCAGGAGACGATGGTATCCCAGCTGAACTGTTTAAAATATTGCAAGATGATGCTGTTAAGGTGATGCATGCCATATGCCAGCAAATCTGGAAAACACAAGAATGGCCATCGGACTGGAAAAAATCAACTTATATCCCCATACCAAAAAAGGGAAACACTAAAAATGTTCCAACTATCGTACAGTGGCACTTATTTCACATGCCAGCAAGGTAGACTCCAGCAATTCATGGAGCGAGAATTGCCGGATGTACAAGCTGGGTTTAGAAAAGGCAGAGGAACTAGAGACCAAATTGCCAATATCCGCTGGATAATGGAGAAAGCCAGGGAGTTCCAGAAAAACATCTATTTCTGTTTTATTGACTACTCTAAAGCCTTTGACTGTGTGGATCATAACAAACTGTGGCAAGTTCTTGGTGGTATGGGGATACCAAGTCATCTGGTCTGCCTCCTGAGGAATCTGTATAACGAACAAGTAGCAACGGTAAGAACAGACCACGGAACAACGGACTGGTTTAAGATTGGGAAAGGAGTACGGCAAGGTTGTATACTCTCACCTTATCTATTCAACTTGTATGCAGAACACATCATGCGACGTGCTGGGCTTGAGGAATCCATGGCTGGAGTTAAAATTGCAGGAAGAAACATTAACAATCTCAGATATGCAGATGACACCACTTTGATGGCTGAAAGCGAGGAGGAGCTGAGGAGCCTTATGACAAAGGTGAAAGAAGAAAGTGCAAAAGCCGGGTTGCAGTTAAACCTCAAAAAAACCAAGATTATGGCAACTAGCTTGATTGATAACTGGCAAATAGAGGGAGAAAACGTGGAGGCAGTGACAGACTTTGTATTTCTGGGCGCAAAGATTACTGCAGACGCTGACTGCAGCCAGGAAATCAGAAGACATTTACTTCTTGGGAGGAGAGCAATGACAAATCTTGATAAAATAGTTAAGAGCAGAGACACCACACTGACAACAAAGGTCCGCATAGTTAAAGCAATGGTATTCCCCGTAGTAACCTATGGCTGCGAGAGCTGGACCATAAGGAAGGCTGAGTGAAGGAAGATAGATGCTTTTGAACTGAGGTGTTGGAGGAAAATTCTGAGAGTGCCGTGGACTGCAAGAAGATCAAACCAGCCCATACTCCAGAAAATAAAGCCAGACTGCTCACTTGAGGGGATGGTAATGGCAAAACTGAAGTACTTTGGCCACATAATGAGAAGACAGGATACCCTGGAGAAGAGGCTGATGCTAGGGAAAGTGGAAGGCAAAAGGAAGAGGGGCCGACCAAGGGCAAGATGGATGGATGATATTCTGGAGGTGACAGACTTGACCTTGGGGGAGCTGGGGGTGGCGACAGCCGACAGAAAGCTCTGGCGTGGGCTGGTCCATGAAGTCACGAAGAGTCGGAAACGACTGAACGAATAAACAACAACAAATATGTATTCCACCCAAAATATATTTCTAATTGTGTATTTTTGCTCAAAATATATATTAAAAAGCCTATTTGTCACGTTTAAAGTACTTAGAACTGTCACAACTTTCAGAGAATTGTGAAATCCAGTAGGTAACGAGTAGCACAATCCTGTCCATGGGCCTTGCTAGACCTACCTGTTAATCCGGAGAGGAGAAGGAGCGAGGACGCGCTGCAGCTAGCACGGGCTGTCACCCTTTTCTACACGTAAGATGCAACGGGGTAAGGGAAAGCCCTATCGCGTCCTCCATTTTAAAAAAAAACTTAAAGGGGCCATGTGCGCAGGAGTGCACCAACGAAAAGGTAAGTCTTTTTTTTAAAAAAAAGGGTTCCCCACTCCCCCTGCCCCCGATTCCGCCCCACAATGTATGATGCCCCCCGCTCGCCCATCTGTCCGCTCACCCCCCCTCGCCCCTTGCCCCCTCGCTTGTGCGTGCATCCACCCCCCACTCGCCATGTCCACACACACCCTGCTTGCCATGTCCACCCCCTGCTCACCTGTCCACTCCCCCGCTCGCTCGCCCACTCGCCATGTCCGATGCCCCCTCTGCCCTCCATCTGTGATCTCCCCCCCAGCTTGATGGGCACATTACGCTGTGCCCAGTGCGCGGCTTTTCCCGGCTACTTGCGACTAAGCGAGCAGCTGGGAAAAGCCACGGAACTAACTAGACCTTCTATAGCCCCGGGCTCAGCCCAGGGCTGCAGAAAAGCCAGGCCACAAGCGGATCCGGTTATCCCGGGTAAAGGGAGGGTTAAGCCCAGCCTGACCCCGGGATCCCCTTTGCGTCATCTGCATGCACAGCAGGGGACCCGGGCCTCGCACCGGGCTAAACCCTCGTCTAGGATGGCCCCATGTCTACTCAGACTTTTGCCCTATTGAGGTCAACAGGGCTTACTCCCAGGTAAATGTGCATAACATTGCAGCCTGTGTTATGATCCATATATTAGTTTGAGAAGTATGGATTAGGTCACAGAAATGCATTCAACTAACTATGCATTAAACTAATGCAGAAATGCATTCAACTAACACCACCCCAACTCCTCAGTTTAAGCTCCCAGTTATGCAGTGGTTTTGGTGTCTTTCATTCACATAGTTTATATCTCCTGCATTGATGTTCTTGCACTGTTCATCATTTGATACAAAGATATGTGAGAAAAATTCCATAGAATGATTTCCAGAGCAGTCATATACATGTCTGATAAAAAGTAAGCCCTTCTGACTTGCTTCCAGGTTAGTCTCTATAGGACTGCAGTGAATTAAGCTAATTTTTGACCCAGGCCAGCTGAGTGGCCTACAGAACAAATATTTGTTCATTTTATTCTGCATCACTGTGAATCACTGTGAATCACTGTGAATCAGTTGAGATACTGCACATTTTTTTACAGTTAGAATCTCCCCCTCCAAATAACAGGCCATCTGTTTCAAGGAACATTTATACTATTAGAGGAGAAAATTAATTTTTGTTTTTTAAAAATTAATCTAGTTCTGAACTGGATTAACCAAGGGAAAGAACATTCCGCTCTCAGCTTGCATAAATCTGTGATTTTCCTTAACCATGATTAATATTTTCATTTTATTTATAATTTTGCATGTAATTTCTTTTTAAAGGCTTTCGCCGGATAATCTGACAATTACTGTTCATAATACTGTTGAGAAGATAACCTAGTTCCCTTTCCCACAGCAGTGATGATGTCACGTGACTTTTCAGGAAAGAGCCAGCCATTGGCAGACTGACCATAGCCAGGTTCTTTAGGAAGATGGATCATTCTGTTAAATGGTCAAAATTCTGGTGCATGAAGAACTCACAGTGAGTGGGGTTGCAGATCTTTCTTTCCTACTGGAGACCATGGGGCCATGTTGGATCCTGATCCCGAAGCAACTTGATACTGTAATTATTTTTTCATAAAAGTTGTTGTTATTATTATTTATTTTATTTGTATACCACCCCATAGCCGAAGCTCTCTGGGCAGTTTATATAAGATGTTCTGTGACTGCCTGGTTCTGTGTAGGCAGAGTGACAGCTTCAGGTTCTGAAATTCTAGAAAATGTCCAAATAACAAAGTATAAAAGGCACAAGCCAACACAAAATATTTGTGACTGAGACCCACTGGAAACAATAGAATTAGACCTCTGGGACGATTACACGTATGTCAAACACACGTTGCCCTTTTGGTATATAAATAGCAAGGGTGGGGACTCTACAAAATGGAGCATGCAGGGGAGGAGAATGAAACCCACCCCTTCCCTAGCTTCAGTGCAATACTGCACACCCAAGTTTGATGTCAAAATTTTGAAATATGACAGCTACACTGACCTTCTGTGGCCCCTTCCATCTGGTTAACTGAATGTGCATACAGAAGGGAGCAGGATTGCTGACACCCTGCCCTTGGGTGAAGGTGTGAAAGATCCCACCTGCATAGAAAGTGCATGGGCGTTGTCCATATTAACATAGGCAGGATCTACACTGCTGCTTTAAAACGGTTTATAGAACACTCTCCATATATAGTTCTCAAACTGTTTTCAAAGTGTCCTATGGGCAGGATCTACACTACTGCTTTATAATGGTTTATAACAGTTGTGACAACTGTTTAGGCCCAGGACACACACCATATACAGTTTTCAAAATGTTTTCAAAGTGTTATATCCTGCTTGGTGTAGATATGGCCATAGACCCATGAAAAGACAGGATTGATTCACGTACTTTAGTAGCAAGCAGACAAAAGGGAGGAAGGCACCAGAGGGCCAGGTAACATTTGGGTTGAGGTATTATTGCTGTTACTTTTATGTTTGGAGGATGAGTTGTAGAGAGGAGCCACTGGTAAGAAGCTTGTGATTTATTCTTGCTCTAAATTGTGTAAATGCCTTTAGGAACTTGAGGGTAATAATCAAGAGAATAATCAAAGGAGAAAAGAGAGGGCTGCCTGGGGTGAGCAATAGGCAGCAGTCAGTTGGGATCCAGGAGGAAAACCAGGGAGTTAAGAGCTGAGGGACTGAGCCAGGGGTCATGCAGAAACACACCAGGCCCTGGAAGACTACTCTTGCTCAGGCCAAACAGGAATGCCTTGATAGCCCTTCCTGTCTAGGAGGGCCCAATAGCCAGGCTGTGTGGATGGGGCTAGTTCATATTCTGAGAATACTTTGCTGCCTGTGAAGATGCTCCAAACCAAAGCTTTGGTTAGGGTGGCCACTTATGCATCACCAAAAAAAAGAGGAAACACATTGCCAAAAACAAGGATACCAATCTGTATAACATTTGCCTGTGCAAATGTCTACATGCAGTGTAAATTTCAGAATAATAACTTATTTTATATAGAAATGCAATACGTCTCCACATAGCAGAGGACTAGGTGACCAGTGAACCTGCTCAGCTGTCCATATGTTGTCTGGTGATGGGCAACCTCAAGGCCCCTTCAAGGCCCTCCCTTCTGATAGTACTTTATCTAAAGCAGACTTGGACTGGACAGCCCATCAAATAGACAAGTGTCCTCTGCTCGATGTCTAAAACAGAGGACTGATCTTTCAAAAGTAGGACACTTGGCTACCCTAGCTTTGGTGGCTCACCTCATGGGGCAGCTGCATACAGCTGAGCATTCCCAGTTTTAGTCCCGGTGGCTCTTAATGAGCCGGAGACCACATTAAGTTTCTGGGAAGTAGGGACAGGCAGAATTGAAGCGTTGCCAGATCCTGTGCCGGAACAGAGCAATCTGTGTGATCCTGTTCTAGCATTTCATGGATCCCCAAGACGATCCTCAAGTCTTGATTCTATCCTATATCTTGCACATATTACAGAAATTCCATTTTCACCATCTCTCTCTTTTGCTAGTTATAGGAAATACTCTTGGGGTTCATTATGCGATATTGCTGGAACTCTGCTTGTAAAATCAGGTGCTTTGGACAGTGTTCCAGCTGTGCAAACCTAAGTGGGGCAGAAGTAAGAAGAATAAATGTTCAAAAAACAGTGGCTTGATACCTAAATGTGCCACTTCTTTGAAGTGCTAAGAATCCTCCAGGACTAGTACTATATAATGAACCCATCGGAAGGTTAAATGCTTTCATTTCCAATGGCAGCAGGCCATTCTTTATTGTAGCCTTGCAGGGCCCCTGAAGGCCTAACATATTTATAAGTCAGAGACACCTGACTTTTCACTAGAAGGCAGTTTTATTCTGATGTGGCTTGCAGTCCAAGCAAGAGCATTTTCCTCATCTGGGCATTTATTATTTGCCTGATAGTTTCCAGCCCCGTCTTCAATGCCCATGTGTGCTTATTATGTCAGAGCAACGTAAGGCACCAGTGAGCTCGTCATTGGAACAGTTATTTATTTATTTATTTATCTATCTACTGGCATCTTCTTCACCGGCTTTATCCTATGTTGCGTTTAAAAAGGCTTCCCAGCTTTGAGCGTGCACTGATGGCAGGGCTCCTGGCTTCTGAAGAAAGAAAGAAATGCCAAAAGACTCTGTGTGGCTTCTTCTTCTTTCTTTTTTTTTTATGCAGACTGACAGCCGCTGAAACAGCCAGGAGTCTTTCAAATGGCTCCTCAATTTCCCTTCTCCAAGTACTTAAATGCCCTTGCCCAACGGGGACGGAAATATTTTCCCTCAGTAACCCTACTCACAAAGGCACACTTTGGCTTGTTTTGCACCATGCTGATGAATTGTGGCCAAGGGTCAGCAAGGAAAAAAGGAGATGGAAAACAAAGCAAGAGGATTCAAAACACATGAGCCTTGAGAGCACGAATGTCTTCACCTTATCTTGCTGCTTCACCCTAGGCTGCACGAGGCTAACAAAGTAAAAGCGGGATCTATAATGTCCAGCTGTACCTTGTACATTTTGTATTTTCCATCTTAGCTGCCTGAGCCAATTTCATCATTAATGCTTCACAGCAAGAGCTGCACCAGGGCAGACACAAGCACCCCCTGAATAGGTGTCCTCACACACAAAACCTATAGAGAAGGGGCCGGACAAAGGGAAAACAACCGGCAACATTTTTGAGCCTCAAGCTGTGTACGCAACATGGAACTGGGAGTTGCAATGATTCTCTCCTAATATTTGCATGTGGTAAAAAAAATGTAGTAAAAATTGCACTTAACTGCAAATAAAGCTGTATGCAGTCTTGGAAGCCCTTTGCAGCACAAAGGTGATTCATAACTAATAATAATAATAATAATAATAATAATAACAACAACAATATTTCTTGCCCGCCTCTCCACCCCGATTGAGGCAGGGAACAACAATAAATGATAAAATACATAATACTCATTTAAAACATAATATACATTGTTAAAAACCTCCTAAAAAACTTCCTAAAAACATTTTAAAAACATCTTAAAATTCCACTGGAAAGGCCTGCCAGAAGAGATCAGTCTTGAAAGCTTTCTTGAATGCTGGTGGACTATTAAGTTGACGAATCTCCTCCGGCAGGCCATTCCACAGTTTGGGAGCAGCAGAAGAGAAGGTCCTCTGGGTAACAGTTGTTAATCTAGTTTTTGCTAGCTAAAGTAGATTTTTCCCAGAGGACCTGAGTGTGCAGGGCGGATTGTACGGGAGAAGGCGATCCCGCAGGTAGCCTGGACCCAAACCACGTAAGTCTTTAACCAACACTCTATATTTTGCTCAGAAACTAATTGGCAGCTAGTGAAGAGATTTTAGAACTGGTGTAATGTGGTCTCCCCTAGGTGTACCTGTGACCAGCCTGGCTGCCATATTTTGAACTAGTTGAAGTTTCCGGACTAGGCACAAAGGTAGCCCTATGTAGAGTGCATTGCAGAAGTTGAGCCTTGAAGTTACCAGCGCATTCACTACCATCTTTAGGTCTTCTAACTCTAGGAAGGGGCGCAGCTGGCGTATTCCAATAATAAAATGATATTGATAAAAAGAGTGGGCACCTTTGTTTCCTGGTGTGATCTTGTGTCTGGATACAGTTGCATATAGCTTTGGAGGCCCTTTGCAACAGAAAAGCAATTCATAATTTTATTATTGAAATATTTCTATTAATAAAAAATGCTGCCCCTTTTATTTTCCTGCAGTGTTCCTGTGCTCTGAACAGCAATCTGAAGGTTTTCCTTTTTGCTTTATCCCCATGCCCAAAAAAAGCTTTACCTGCTATATTTCTCATGGCAGGCTGCTGTTAAAGGCATAGGAGCAAAGCCAATAAAAAGCTGGTAGCTCTAGCCACAATTTGCCCATCTCTCAAGGGCAGGAGAGGCAGAAACCCTATGTTTCAGTGTCTTTCATGAACGTCTTGACATTATATTTGTTTTTAAAGTCCTCCACAAATAATTCTTCACCAACTAATCAGTGTAGATTTAATTTTCAGTCGCAAGTTCAACTTGTAACCACAAGCCAGTTGCATGTACAAAATTTTTGATTTAGGGTTCTATAATTAGACATTTCATGGTTTTGTTTTTCTGTTGGCTTGTCTTATACTTGGCATTTGTTTTGTTGTGTGTTGTTCACAGAGGTAATTTAATATGCTTGCAATTGCATCCACCAGTTGGAAGTTAACTCCTATGACCCAGATCTTACATAAGAAATTCTGGTAATTATCCTCCATGCCAACATGGAGTGGCATGGCC
The DNA here is from genome assembly GCF_023053635.1 of Elgaria multicarinata webbii. Lineage (NCBI taxonomy): Eukaryota > Metazoa > Chordata > Lepidosauria > Squamata > Anguidae > Elgaria > Elgaria multicarinata. The sequence continues at coordinate 45,199,368 of NC_086172.1, forward strand.
TTGACTATAAATATTTATAGCTGAGATCCTAGACAACCCACTTTGTGTGCGGCCAGATAAGGTTGTTCTCCTGCAAGATAGGAGGATTTTTCTTAAATATCATTCTGGATAAGTGTGACGGAATGCCCCACCCCCAAACTGGCTTTTTTTCAACACAATTCCACCCAAACCTGTCTTCAGCTGGCTGGGGCTAGGGCCTGCCATGCTCAAAATTCCTACTATCTTAGATGCAGATTCTGGGATGCTGCCCATCTCAGCAGGCCTTCCTACCACATGAACCAACCCTGGAGGATTATGGCGCAGTATCTCATCACATAGTTGCAAGGGCGGCAGGAGGAGGGCTTTGACACAATATATGAAAGGGAGGCAACAGTCAGTTTTCCCTCAGTTGGGTCATGGATGAGTTTCCTCATCCTACTCCCCCATATTTCTGGGATTCAGCTGCTGGGATTCACTCTTTCCCCACTGAGGCCTTTTATGCCCAATCTCTCTCTCTCTCTCTCTCTCTCTCTCTCATCCTGTGTGTGCATCCGTCCCCTCACCAACTTCTTGGCCAGTCTCCAAGGACCTCATACAGCAAGGCCATATAGCTTTCATCTATCCTGGAAGAGAGAGACATCAACCTAACACTTTATAGTCACTGTTAAACATTTCTGGTTCATTTTATGATGCTAATATATGTTGGTGTGACTTGTTACTATACAGAAAGCCGCTAAATGTTTCATTGACGACACAAACAATAACAGGGCTTGTCATAGCCACATACTTACCTTTAATGACCCCTTGCCCCAAGAAAAAGAAGGACACCTCACCAGGACGTTTTCAGTTGTCACTGATGCTCATGAATTCTTTGTAGTTTTGAGGAGGCAAAACTTGTTGAACTGGCAAACAGCATCAAAATGCCCTCCTTGAACCCAAATTCATTAGGCAATTACAGGCCAGTCTCCAATATTCCATTTCTGGGCAAGGTATTGGAACATGTGGTGGCTCCCCAACTCCAGGGATTCCTGGATGAGACAGATTCATTTCAATCTGTCTTCAGATCTAGTTATCCTTCAGATCCATTTCAATCTGGCTTCAGATCTAGTTATGGGACAGAGACAGCTTTGGTCACCTTGGTGGATGACCTACACTGGGAACTGGACAGGGGGGCTGTATCCCTGTTGGTTCTGATGGATCTCTCAGCAGCATTCAATGCCATTGACCTTCTGGGCTGCCTCACTGGGATGGGACCTGGAGGCACTATTTTAGAGAACTTAATTGCAGCATTGGGTTGGATTCAGATTTTGTCAAATATAGATAAAACCCATTAAAATCAATGGAGCTTAAATTAGTCATGACTACTTTACATCCCACTGATTTCAACAGTTCTACTCAAAGTATGGCTATGTCTGGATCTAAGCCATTATATTTTGACTTAAAAATCCATTTGAAAGTATGCCCTTAATTTACCACTTCGCCAATTGTAAGTGCCCCCTCCCACTGAGCAATCAGTGAAAATAGATTCAATTTTGCAGCCCTAATTTGTACCCACATTTCTGACAGGAAAAATACACTTGGTGTTGACTTTTTCCTGTCTCCTGCAGGGAAGCTATATGGATGGTTCTATGGCTCATCCTCCACAATTTCCTGCTATAAATGATCACATAAAGTGACACTTCGTGGAATTTGTTTGATCCTTTTGAGGTGGCAGCTGATGGACAGTCAAATCAGCATGAGGTTGTGAGAGGGACGTGACAAGCAGTTGTGTGAACACTCTCCCTCTTCACCTACAAATCCAACCTCAAAATAATATATTTTTTCCTGCTTCCCTAGATGCAGTGACAGGATAGTACTAGTGACAAAATACTAATATTGCCTTTTATGTAATGATGTGTCATTGGCCACATCAGATATGACATATTTAACGAATGACAATGATATCTCCAGGGGAGAGGTGATTTACCCTTGAAATGACCACTAGTAAAGAAAAGTGGACCATTCTATTTTGCTGGCTCTTTTGCTTCTTTATTGCAGGCTTATGTCTTCTGAAGCAGAGACTATTCTGAGTTAAATATGGACCTGACAAAGTCCAAAATGAAACTGTCCCAGGATGGCATTTTTACAAAAGAGTTTTAGATTTTTATCTCTCTTCCACCAGATTGACTTTTCTACTTAAGAGGGACACTGTCTTATGAGTCAGAGCAAATGTTGAAAAGTTTAATGTCCCTTTTAGTCACAGTTCTGTAGCAAGGGCACATGGCAGCACTTTCCCTCCTGCTCAGTCTCAGCAGAGTTTACTGGATCATCAGTAGCTTTGGAATTCAGAGGTATCCATTTTACTGGGTATGTGCACGGCTTGAACTGAAATTCCAGTTTTGCAATGTCTCATGGCAGCCCTCGTATATCTATTATTTTGCAGATATTCTGTAAGACGTGCAAGTAGATTTACCACTGATATGTTGCTTAAAAGAAAATTCAAAGTGAATGTGGTGGTGGGGTGGTCCCTCATGAGGAATTTCAAAGGAAGTCAAAACATTTTCAGTGAAACTAGTGAAGAATCTCAGGGGGTTCTTGATCATTCCTAGGTTGACATGAGAATTCATTAAAAGAATTTTTTTCTGAGAAACTGTAAAAGAGCCCTGCTGGATCAGACCAAGTTTAGTCAGCCATCTTTCTTTCCTACAGTGGCCCACTAGATTCTTTCAGAAAGCCCCCAAGTATAGGGTGACTATCTGGAGAGGAGGACAGGGCACCTGTATCTTTAACAGTTGTATTGAAAAGGAAATTTCAGCAGGTGTTACTAAATTCCCTCTTCATCACAACAGTTAAAGCTGCAGGAGCCCTGCCCTCTTTAGTTAGTGTGACCAGATACAAAAGAGGGCAGGGCTCCTGCAGCTTTAACTGTTGTGACAAAGAGGGAATTTCACCAGGTGCTGCATGCATGCAAATGACACCTGCTAAATTTCTGTTAAAGATACAGGAGCCCTGTCCTCCTTTTCATATGGTCACCTTACACAAGTAGGATATGAAGCAGGGTATGAAGACAGCAGTGCTGCCCCTTGGTTTTCCCCATCCCACTCCACCAAATGATATCAAGTGGCTGATTATTTCTGAATACGGAGGTTCCATGTAACTATAATGGCTATCAGCCACTGATAAGCAAATCCTCTATGAGGGGGTGTGGCTAAGTGGAAGAGCATCTGCTTTGCATGCAGGAGGTCCCAGGTTCAATCCCCGGCGTCTCCAGGCAGGCCTGGGAAAAATTCTGCCTGAAACCCTGGCAAGCCATTGCTGCCAGCCGGTGTCGACAATACTGGACTAAATGGATCAGTGGGTGTGATTCAGTCTAAAACAGTTTCCTATGTTCCTAATTTGTGATGGACCATTGACCCTTCCCTTCCCTTATAAAGCCATCATGGTATCTTGATTACGCATTGCAGAAAGAATTATTTTCTTCCACAATTTTTACTGGTGTTTTATCATCCGAGTCTGATTCCTATCCGGTCAGTCTGTCTAAATTTTACAGGGAGATGGGAGAGAACTCAAGCTGGGACGGCTTTTTTGGCAGCAGCCTGTTCCTAGGCTAACCTCTAGCTCTGACCTAATCCATAATGCAATCTATTTTCCCCAGACAGTAAGAGATATTTCCACACTTCCAATTTGCCTATTCATTCTGAATGCTTCAGCACTGCTGCTCTTGGATTTCATTTTAGCATATTCTTGAGATTTCAGAGAACACAATAGCATCCCCCTCTACTTTACACAAAGCTCTGCAAGGGAAAGTTGCTACAGTCTTTTTCTATTAACCTGATATTGAATACCCTCAAGGTCATCACAGTATGGATGCCTCTTCCCTGATCTCTCTGACTTCCACTTTTTATGCTAACAGCTGCCTTGCACTTGCTGGTTTTGCTTCACTTTAGCATTCTCTTTCTCTCAGTCTCCCTTCTTTGCTGAAATTGATGGGGATTTGGCAAGTGATCCATGTGTCTCATTTCTGGTATGGATGAGCTGCCTCATTTTTATCTCCTTCAGGGAAGATTTAGAGTATTGCTTAAAGTTTTAGACTATTGTGCAATGGGGAAAATATGGAAAAGCTTTTCAGTGAGTACTTTGGGCTTGTAATCATCTGAGCAATGGAGTTTATGCTTGCAAAGTCACACTTCTTCCCAATCACTTAGATGCAGGTCATAATAACACGATGCTCATTTTATTCAAGGCAGAGGTGAAGGATACGACCGTTTCCCTGAAACAAATGCAAGTGAGCGGTGTCCAAAACTCCACACAAAATAGTCCTGGTGATGAGGATAAATCACTGAGCAAGCATTTCAGTGATTTGTATAATAGAAACGGTTTAGGGTTAAATCCTTCCAAGTGGCGCAAATGCGCATCTTTTAACACACACATCCTTCATACAGTGCATAAAAAATTTATTTATTTATTGCATTTTTATACCAGCCAATAGCCAAAGCTTAGGTCCAGTAATATACTTACTACGCTTGGCTCAAAGCAAGGTGGGACCTAGATCAGAGGGCTGGACACAGGTGAGTCTTGTATCATAATGCCCCCTTTTAGAAGGAACAATCAACGTGGATGTTTACATAGATCACCTGGTTCAGACGTTACATTAGATGTACCCTCTCTATCAGCACATGAAAAGGATTGTTGACCCAGTAAGTTTACAATACTGTATACATTCCTGAGAGTAAGTGCCACTGAACTCAATGGGGCTTACTTCAGAGTAGGCATGTATAGGCTTGCAAAGTTACAATCCTATGCACAAATACCTAGGAGTAAGTGCCATTGACTCAGTGGGGCTTACATCAGACTAGGCTTGTATTAGGATTGTACGGTCAGGGTATGAACTGGGCCTTATACGTAGAAAGTTTAGATTCTCCCTACAAATAGTGACAGGTAAAAAGAATCTTATTTGATTTAGCTCAGCATTTATCCTGCTGGGAAAGTAAGCTGCCCTTTAAGAAGGACACTTCATGAATACCTCATTCTAGCTAGCACAGATAGGAGAAGGCCAGGCTAGCTTAGGACAAACTGTTATGAGATATTTTGATGAAACCAGTTTAATCTAAAGACTGCAATGTTCATCAATCTGAGTGAAGTTGCACACTATTTATCCTGTGTTTAAATTTAGCACACAACCCTAAATAGGCCTTTTTGGAAGCATGGCACATGTGAATTCAATGGGATGCACTTCTGAATAAACCTGAACAGTCACATAACTTTAATAGTTATCTATTGTCCCGAATGAGAAAGGTTCCTTCGGACAAATTTGGGGATGTAATGTTCACTTCCTGTCCCTTCAAACAGAATAAAGGATGGACCTCATACATATCCTCAGAAGTGGACAGTTAATACTTTAAAACCAAAGCAAGTTAATTTTACTGGTCTGGGACAATATGATACCTCTACATTGCCCCACAAATAGGCTGTACAACTGTATCTTATTGTAAAAAGAATCAAGAGAATTGGGGAGCAGAGTTGGTCTGAGTGGCTGCAAACCTGTGGTAGCAGAGCTGAAATTCCATGTCTAAGAAATGTGTCCTGAAATATTTTGTGGATGATTTGGGGGCCTCCCCCAGCCCTATGCTTGAAGACGACAAATGGGTTATGATGTTTACCTGGATATCACTGTACTACACATTCTGGAGATCTTTCCCAACCCCCACTACCTTGAATGATCCAGACAGAAGAATGGCCATTTTTGCCTTCATGTATCCCTGTTCTTGGGTCTATGCCCGTTTGCACCATTAGGTGACCCAAATGCCAGGTTTCCATTTTTTAAACACACACACACACACACACACACACACACACGAAGTCTCTAGTCCTTGTGGAATGAGGAATAGGAGGAAAAATCTGCAGAAACTATTCTGCCAATCATTTTGTGAGAAATGAGCCATACCAGAATCAGTGTATATAGTGATATACTATACTACCATTTTTCTTCGATTCTAAGATGCCATCGATTGTAAGACGCACACTAATTTCAGTATCACCAACAGAAAATAAGCTTTGATTCTAAGAAATAATAAACACACTCGCGATTCTAAGACGCACCCTGTTTTTAGAGATGTTTATACGGGGGGGGGGAAAAGTGTGTCTTAGAATCAAAGAAATATGGTATATCAGTGTTTAGACAATGAGTGAAGTTACAGCTATGATAGACACTTAGGGACCTTAGAAATTTAAGTGACACACCCATTGCCTGAAAAAGAGATGTCCTGGTTCATTTTGAATCCTTCTTTTTTAAAGGGGGGGGGGTTTCTTCTCTGGTAGATTGCTTCCCAGAGAAAACAATGGAAACACCTCGCATTTGAGTGTAGCTGTGATTGAGAAGTTCTGTAACTGCTCTAAATCCAAATGCAGCATCAAAGACAGGAGTTCATGCTCATTTAAAGTCAGGTCTTTTCATGCAGGTCTTCCCCCCTTCCCTTTTGTGTTTGTAGACATTAAAAACGCGACCTGCCAATATAAATAAAATCCACTATTATTATTCTCATATTGTAGGGAGGGGCTTTGTCACGGCGGCTGATTTTATTTATTTATTTATTTATTTATTATTGCTTTTATAGCCTTCCTTTTTTCCTCCAAGGAACACAAGGCGGTGTACATAATGGTCTTCCTGTTCTCCACTTTATCTTCACAACAACAACCCTGTGAGGTGGGTTGGGCTGAGAGTGTGTGACTGGCCCAAAGTCACCCAGTGGGCTTCCATGGCTGAATGTGGGCTAGAACCCAGATCTCCCAACTCCCAGTCTGACACCTTAACCACTACACCACACTGGCTGATGCTGCATGAGCTCTACCAGCTCTGCAAAGTAGCCCAGTATGGCTCTACCCTTATTGCTTAGGAGAGAGGGCAGCAGCTGAGAGGCAGTAGTGTATGACAACCCTGCAATGTAGTCCAGTGTGTTGGTTTCCTTAGGGAAATGCAGCTGGATGAGACTTGTGAAGTTGGAAGCAGCAGCAGTGCTGAGGGAGGGGTAATGGGGGGATAATTGATTGCTTTCCCACCCATGGAGAGTAAAATAGGGGCAGCTGGCTGGATTTTGATCATAAAAATAGCCTGAAGGAAAGGTGTTAATCAACTCTTCCCCAGATCTGTTTTTGCAATCAACTTTGCAGCCCATCTACAGGCACCCCCTCCAAATTCTATGGGGGGGGGGAGGTGCAGTCTAGGCATCAGAGTTGTTAAACAATGTCTCAAAATGCTGTAGTAGAAGTTATTACCGCCTCTACTCCATCCCATCGGGGCACTTTTATTTTTGCCAATGAGTGACTTTATTCTTCAGCCAAAAACACCCCCACACAGAACACAACTTGTTTCACAGGTCAGTTTAGCTCAGTCTACTATCTCTCCGATGCTCTGATTTCCCAGCTCAAATCCAGCACCCTATTACACGCAGAAGCCTCATGAGCCATTGACCAGCATGTGACCCCCACACACATACACAATGTCTCAGCAGAGCATTATCTGTCCATACCAGGCCAATCTTTAAATTTGGCAATGTGTCATGCTTCCCTTTCCCTGTCTCTATGACCTCCTTCGCTTTTCCTGTCTCTGTGACAATAATCTGCCTTATATTTTTGTCACAGAGCATTCAGGATGCAACACTTTGATCTGCAGAAATTTCATATAGTCTGAAAGTCTGCATCTGACTTTCGTTTCACATAGGCCCCCTATGCTGCCTTTCTGCCTTCTTATGGGCAAAAGTGCATCATTCTTATCAAGGGTGGCCTTTGTTTTACCTCTGCCCTATATTCTACTATGCCACTATGTCACTTCCACAGGAAACACCCTCTAAGGATGCAGCCTTCTCTGATGGACAAGGGGTTCCAATTGAAGTGAGAAGAAACTGGGCTTCCTTTCTAGAGTCCATATTCTGCAAGGAGGGTGGTGTCATATCCCCCATCCTCAATTGCCACCTGGCTCCAAAGAGGACTCTGAGCCAGAGGAGACTCCCTCCACATCTACCCAATACCTGCTATGCTAGAGTCTTCCAGGCCAGGATACTTGGCTCTACCTGACTCTTCAGATTCAGAGGACCAAAGCCCATTACAGCCTTCACCACCCCCATCCAATAGGAGCCAGTGGCCACAAAATTGGGAAATGGCCCTTTTAGAAGCAAACTGCTTCTCTGAGGGGAAGGGGCTAACTGCAGGTCTAGAGCTGCTGGCCTTCAGAAGTCTCCTGAAAGCCTCTGACTGTTGCAGAGTCAATTGGTCTCCTTGACTGAGGGCTCATCTACACCAGCAGGATATTCTACTATGAATGCGGTATATAAAAGGCAGGAGCCACACTACTGCTTTATAGCAGTATTGAAGTGCACTGCAGGATCTATGCTACTGCTTTATAGTGGTACTGAGGTCCACTGATAAGTGTTGAGGCCCATTGACACATCTACACCAAGCAGGATATAACACTGTGAAAGGGGTATGAAAGCAGTTTATGGTATGTGTCAATGGCTCCCAACAGTTGTCAGTGCATTTCAATACTGCTATAAAGCAGTAGTGTGGCTCCTGCCTTTTAGACACTGCTTTCGTAGTGCAATATCCTGCTTGGTGTAGATAAGCCCTCAGTCTCAACTAACGTAGAGCTGTCCAAGGTCCTGAAAAAACCCTGCCTGGTCTAAGCTTGCCGTGTTATTCAGGAAACCAAACCTGACCTGATGCAATTGGACTTGACCAGATCCATCTTGACCTGATGAGACCCAAACTGATTTGACATGACTGAATTTAACTTGCTATGACTTGGCATGAGAATTTCTTCACCTGACATGATGCTTTCTTGGAAGTACTCTTAACTTGCTGGTTTTGGTACCTCTGGGCATCTTCAGCCAGGACAGGCAGGGGAGAGACTTCTCTTGTGAGTCTCCAAACTAGTTCACTCTTTCAGCTAGCTGAGGTAAGCCCATGGTTGCCCATCCCACACTTTCCCACCTCCCTCCTCCTAATAACAGATCCCAGCTGCTTCCCAATGGAGGGTTCCTACTGCTACTGATTAGAAGACTGTGGCCTTTGCTAGACCTACAGGATAATGCAGGATGGAGGAGGGATGATCTCTCATTGTGAGTAACACAAAACCCCACCCTTGTTTACACATCAGGCAAGGTGATCTCAACAAGAGAGCCGTCGCGCCCACCATTTAAAAAAACGTTTAAAGGGCCGGCTGCGCATGAGTGCATAAGCGACGAAAAGTAAGTATTTTTGAAAAAACAATTGATTTCCCCACTCCCCCCCACCCTGCCCCTGATGGGCACAGCTCCCAGCTCTGCACGTGTAATTGCACAGAGCCGGGGTCAAGCCACGGAAACGGGCCACACCTTCCGCGGTCTCAGGCTCAGCCCGGGACCGCAGAAAAAGTGGGGCCAAAGTGTAGGGCTATATCCCAGGGCCAGGGAGGGTTGATCTCTGCCTGAGCCTGGGATCCCCTGTGCGTTATCTGGACACACAGGGATAATCCCGGGTATCACCCTGGGAAATAGCCTGGTCTAGCAAATGCCATAGTGTAACTTTTCCATCTTTTTCTTCTTAACAGATCCTCTGAAAGGGACAGAAGAAGCAGTAGGAAAATACAGTAGGGTGACAAGTGGAAGACAATGTGGTCTTACTTAATCGGGCAAAAACATCTTACAACATAGGGCAGAGCAATCTTACAGAGGTTGGGCAGGTGGGGAGTCTATGGTAGAGAAACTGCCAGTTCCTAATCCCTGGAGGGCTTGAACCAGCCACAGGAGAAGGTGAGGAAGAGGCTTCCTACTTCCCCTGCTTTTTTTCTCACTGCTCTCCACCTCTCCCATTGGTTCCAGTGGGAGGGAAAATAACTACATCATCTCCAGGGCTGGCATAGATTTCTCCCTGTTCTGGGAATGTCCAGGATACGAGGGGACTTTATTTATTTATTTATTTATTTATTTTATTATATATTTATACTGCCCAACTGACTAGGCTCTCTGGGCAGTTTACAACTAAAACCATAAAATCCAATTTAACATTTTAAAATCACAAAAACCCAGAATAAGTTACAGTCCAGGGAAGGCTTGTTTAAAAAGATGTTTTTAGTAGGCATTTAAAAGATATTACATTTTCTGTCCTCCTGAACTGCACGAGGGAGGGTTTTCCAGAGGGTGGGTGCTGATACAGAGAAGGCCCACTGCTGAGGTTCTTCAAGAGGACATGCTCTTCATCTCGGAATGACGAGCAGGGCCTCCTTTGAAGACTGTAAATGTCGCCTGGGTGTACGTATATAAAGGAAGGCGGTCTGCTAGGTATCCTGGTCCCAAGTTGTTTAGGGCTTTGTACGGTAACAACATAACCTTGTATGTTCCTCAATAGCTAACAGGCAGCCAGTGCAGTTCTTTTAACTCTGGTTTTATGTGGGCAGAGCTCAGCGTCCCCATGAGCACCCAAGCTGCTGCATTCTGCACAAACTGCAGCTTCCGAACCACACATATGGGTAGCCCTACACAGAGTGCATTACAGTAACAAAACTTTTCTTTTTCCTAAAGCTTTTAAAACTTGATGTTGTGCAGACTTCTACTGTTACTTTCTACTGTTAGTTTTACCCTACCCTGTGCCTGCTTACCCTACCCTGTACCTGTTTGCATTCTCTTCCCCTCCTTATTGTTTTACTATGATTTTATTAGATTGTAAGCCTATGCGGCAGGGTCTTGCTATTTACTGTTTTACTCTGTACAGCACCATGTACACTGATGGTGCTATATAAATAAATAAATAAATAAATAAATAAATAATAATAATAATAATAATAATAATACAGTAGTCTAATCATAAGGTTACCAGTGCATGAATGACCTTAGCTAGGCTATCCCTATCCAGGAAGGGCATAGCTGGAATACCAACTGAAGTTAATAATGGGCGCTCCAGGGCACCTGGGTCTCCAGTGACAAAGATGGGTCCAGGAGCAGCCTAAACTATGGACCTACTCCTTTGGAGGGAGTGCAACCCCATCCAGAACAGGCAAACACTCCAATTCCCGGACCTGGGAACCACCAACCCACAAGGTCTCTGTCTTATCAGGACCCAGCTTCAGTTTATTGGCCCTCATCCAAACCATAACTGTATCCAGGCACCCGTTCAGAATGTGCATGGCCTCTCCTGATTCAGATGTTACAGAGAAATAGAGCTGGGTGTCATCAGCATACTGGTGACACCTTGCCCCAAATGTCCTGATGACTGCTCCCAATGGCTTCATATAGATATTAAATAACATTGGGGACAGGAAAATGTGGATCCAAAGCTTCCCCCGATCTGCCTCTGACACAGTCCTGGAATGCCCCCCTGCCCTTTACAGCCAATGGAGCACCACAACTTTCTGCTGACCATCAAGGGTGAATGTTTGGAGTAGACCACCCTCACTGTAGGCGAACCTTCTTCTTCTTTGCTCATTGGATGTACCCTTCCACAGCTCAAAATCGTGCTCAAAAGCTGTTTTGTTTTATTTTCAAATAAATCAAAATGAAAGTGGAATTTATCAAGTTGCCAAATGCTGGATTATATGGTTGCATCTGTGGATGCACGCAATTCATACTGCCTATGAAAAACAGGAGTGGCCTGGCCTTGGGATACCTAAGAGTTCCTCTGTTCTATCAGTCTTCAAGTCCAACCAGTGCCTTTTTAATTATATCATCCTTTCTTAAATTGCAGTCAATTATAGCATGCAGCTGTTAGTGCTATAAGGGTTACAACCTCCTTCAGTCGTGCTGTAAGACATGTTTATCAGAGATTTTGTTTTATTTAATTTGCTATAGCCAAGGGCAAGTTGTGTTGCATGGATTTAGAAGTTGGGAGCATGAGGTGGGGGAGGTATGACAACCATCTGATGCCTTGCAATGGAGTAAACCAGCCTTACTCAACTTGGTATCCTCCAGATGTTTAGTGCTACAACTCCCATCTTCTATGCAGGGCCGGTGCCAGACTATTTTGCGCCCTAGGCAAGGTGAGCTACTTTCACACACACACACACCCAAAAAATGCCAACTTTGTTTTTAAGAACATACGTTTCCTGGAAAAAAATAAGAAGCACAAAACTTGAAACTGCTAAATTTATTTTAAAGTGCAAGAAATACGTCATGCCAATTATAGCAAACAAATTGGAAAGGAACGTTTATGGGTCTAAAATGCATTATTCAATAGGAATATCACCTCCAAATCATCCCCCCCAACTCACACACACGCGCACACACACACTCAGCATCACTCACTCCAAACAAACACACGCATGAACACATGCATTCACTCAAAGACCCCATGCACCCCATTCACCCATATGTTCTCTCTCTCTCTTCTGGGCACATGCCAGAAGTCCGAACGTGGAGCCGCCCCGCCCCCACCCCAGTGTCCCTGGCATCGCTTCGGCTGGGCGGGCGTAGGGTGCCATCTCGCCCGCCCAGGCCCAGCTGAATCCTCGGGCCGGGATGGCTCACAGCCAATGTGCGTGAGTGCTGCACTGTGCCCGGCACCCCTCTTAGCTTGGTGCTCTAGGTGGCCGCCTGAGTGGCCTCTATGGTAGCACCGGCCCTGCTTCTATGGCCATTGGCCATGCTGGCTGGGGCTGATGGAAGTTGCAATCCAAAATATCTGAACTCACTGGGACTTGCTTCTAAGTACATATGTATAGAATTGTGTTGTAAAATGCCAGTAAACCACAGATTCTCTACCACTCCTACATACACACACGATTGGTAAAGTCCATAGACTTTTATGGGATATTTAATATGGTGGCTCTAGCAGTGAATGCAAATTGGTATGGGAAAATACACCGTTTCCCACAAGCTGAGTTGCACAGAGTCATTTCACCTTCTGTCCAGAAGCTCCTTCAGTTTCCACAAGCCTATAGGACCTTCATTTTTCTGATTCCCTGTTAACAGGGCTCATTGAGTTTACCACCTTACCCCATTCTGCTTCAAGGTCTTGGGCAAAAGCTCCAGCTCCAGTTTGTTCTTCTCATATTGTGTGCAAACAGCCCTTTGCAACTGTGATACTAGCTCCCTTTCCCAGCTTTCATCTGAAGCAGTGCTGCTAGTCATCTGAATTTCCCCCCACTCGCAACCCTGAATATGGGCACGAACACGTTTTCTAAAGGTTCACCACCACCCCTCCCTGCATATTCCTGGGCTTCCAATTGCATGAGAAAAGATTGCATTTGAGAGGCGCATGTTTTGCCTTCTTCTGACCTAACTGGGTGAATTCAGAAATGTGGGCTGTGAATTAACACCGATATCAGGCTACCTGCACGCTGCGTGGGTCACTTGCATTGCATTGCCTGCAGCAACTACTGCACATGGCCCAGCAACCCACACTTCTCAAAGGTTTCTAGGCTCAATTGGAAACCATTCTTCAAACATATTGCAATATCAACCTCTCATGGCTGGTTTAATATTTTGCACATTCAACGCCTTCACCCTGATCCAGGCAGGCACCGCATGTGCCTGTTTGTGATGGTTCTAGCTGAGTATTCCTAGGAGGAGGAGAAATCATGCTTTCAAATGAGAATTATGCATGTGGTTTCTTGATCACTTCAGCAGATATGCAGCCCCAGTCAGAATACTGGTGATTCATCACCAATCTGCCATGGTGAAAGACAAGGAAGAGGGAATAAATACATCCTACACTTCACCCATCCAAAACAGCTGGTCAGTGCTATCTCTGGGCTTTAGAGATACGGCTACATGGGTGCAGTCCAGATAGTGTGCATACACGTGGCTCGATTGCAGCAGTTTCTCAGTTACTTCTCATTGGGGACGTTCTTGTGGGTAGGGAATACTTTTACTCCGTCTCCCCGATACTAAAATTCAGGGTCATCCAGCGAAACAGATGAGCTCTGCAGTATATTAGCACTGTTTGTCAGCACAGACAGAAGGAAGTTCTTCACACAACGCATAATTAATGTACACAATTCACTTCCACAGTGGTGATGGCCACTGGCTTAGATGGCTTTAAAAGGAGATCAGACAAGTTGATGGAGGATAGGTCTATAGCTGAATCTCCCCTTCAGAAGCAGCCTGTAGAGGAACACCTTAGAAGGGCTTTTGCCTTCACCTCCTGCTTGTGGGCTTCTCAGAGGTATCTGGCTGGCCACTGTGGAAAACAGGATGTTGGCCTAGATGGGCCTTTAATAAGGCTCTTCTTATGTATATTACTTCAATTATGAGCCAGTATTTCCAGTAAGGAATAATTTTGAACCTTGTTCTTTCAGTACCCCTTGATTTTTAATGCCCTCTGCAAAGTAATTCTAAAACGATTATAATAATTTGCTATTAGCAACCTTTTTAAAGAGCACCGGACTTCAAAATAAATTCAGAAACAGCATTTTGTAAAGTGCTTTTTTATTAGGCCTTGTCAATTGCCCAGTGAAGTGCTTCCATGCAAGCTCAACTAACGTTAACCTAGGAAAACCACTGCTATTCAATACATACAGTTAGGCATCAAAAGTGCTAAATGTGACTAAGTACATGCAGAATCTACAACTGAAATGGAGCTTGATTCGCTTTCCAACCACATCGGAATATTTCGGTTAATTAACACTAGCTCCGCAGCTCACCATTCCTGTGGATATTTTCCATGATGTTCTCCCTTCAGGCTTTTTCCTTTAAAGTTTTACATATCTTGAACACACTCTAGTCAAATGTAAGCAAGTTTAAGCCCTACTCATTTAAATGGGAGAAATGTAGCAATTCTCTCTCCTTGGATTCAATGAGATTTGCAGCCTGCAATCCTATATTGATTTACTTGGGAGTAAACCTCACTGTATTCAATGGGACTTAGTTCTGAGTAGACACACGTAGGATTGCAGTGTTAATCTGCAAACCATGCACCCTTACTTCAAAATAAGTCCCATTTAACTCAGTAGTACATACTTCTAAGGAAACATGCACAGGGTCTTTATGATGCTCCTTATTTCTAGTTTTCAGGTGACATAATGTACACTCTTGATTCAAAAATGCAAAGGCACATCATATTTCACAAAGACCAAAAATGAGGAGCATAATGTACAATTGCTAGGGGGAATGATCATGGTATATTTTGATAATTTATTTTAACTAAGGAACTCCTACTTGAATATTTCTTTTAAAAGAGGAGAGAGAGAGAGAGAGAGAGAAGGAGAGGGAGAATGCTATTTCTATAAGCTAAGAAAGCAAGTGTACGTGCTATATCATGGAACAATAGTTCATCTACTTACAGTAAAACAGTAGGTGAAAAAATAACTTAAGAAATATTTGTCTTCCCCTTAGAGCACACCAGGTGCATAATCTCCACGTTCATTAAAATGGATAAAGCATACAACTGAAACAGTACACCGGTAAGGGAATCATATTGGAGCCTGTTTTCAGGGGGTGGGGGGTGGACTCATACATGCACATTCATCACTTGACTGCAACAGTAAGTGGTGACTTACATGTGTGAATGCACTCATCACAGGTCTAACGCCACAGATGGAACTTTCATACGTTCAATGTCACCTCAAAAAAGTTACGTTTCAGTCTACAACTTCACCTGGGAGTTGTCAAGTATTGAGTAAACAGGAGATGTACGTGCAATTATGAAATAGCCCTTAATAAACATGAAGAAAAGTCAAACTACAGGTTATTTGTGTTCTGAACAGATGAAACCATCTTCAGTTCCTAGGTATACATGAATTATTATGTACTGTGAGCAAATTAACTGGTATACATGAATTATTATGTATTATGAGCAAATTAACTGTGAATCATTGGTAATTTCTAGTACAAATTATAGAGTTCTTGTACAACATCAGGGTATTAAGTTGTTTCAAAAAAAAATCTGGTAGATAATTGGATTAAAAAGGTATATTCCACAAATTATAGATGCATAAACATTTAACCACATTCTCCCAAGTAAGTTATAAATGTAGCTTGGTCAGTGGAACTGCATTTATTCCTTTTCATCACACGGTCTATTTCTTTTCATTTGATTTCCTGCAGTTGGCTGTTCCATCTTGACTCGATCTTCTTGAGAAGAAAGAATAGCTCTACAGCTTGAGCTCAGTAAATCTAAGCTTGTGCTTGTACCTTTCCAGAACATTTCATCTCTGTGACAGATATTTATGTCATAATCCATACAGCCTTTTGAATATGAACTGTAAACATTTTTGGTTGTGGATGTAGAGGCAAACAGACCGATGTCGTCATTTCCAGGTAAAAAAAAACTTTCCACATTATCAGATGAAATAGTATTTAACTGTTTGACATGTTTGATTGCTTCCTGAGTGCCCAGTAATTCACTACCAAACGGAAATGTTGTATTAGCAACTTCCTTTAAACTGATAACATTGCTAGTGCGTAGTTTTTGACAGCTGGCATCTTTATTGTGTGTTATTAGATTATCTGAGGTAATGGTACCTTTTTGTTTGATGTTTTCTTCAACACCTGAAAGATTTAAAACCTCTGGTGAATAGCCCACTTCAGAGTCAGTTATACTGAGCAGTTCTGAATTTACAGAGCATTTTCCTAGCCTTTCAAATACATATTCATAGGTCGAGTTCTTTGCTTGGCTCAATTCTGTTAATGGATTGTGAAAATCATCAGTAGGTGCTTCTTGCCTACAAAGGTTTTGATGTGGAAACATGTTGTTGTTGTTGTTGTTGTTGTTATTGTTGTTATTGTTGCTGTTGTTCAAATTGCTATCTTTATTATTCTGCAAGATGGGTTCATCATCAGTGTTTGTAACTGGTATAACTTCCAGAACATCAGCTTTAAGCTTTTCATCTTTCTCCTTTTCAGCACTCTGCACGATTGCATTATCACATTCTTTCACATTCTTTCTACTTCCCTTCTCCTTTTCTGATTCTTCAGCTTCATTCATTTTCCCTCGCACATTTGCTTGTGAGTCAAGAGTCTCATCTTTCTTTTTCTCCTCAGTCTCCCAAAGATTGTTTGCTAGCTGATGCTGGTTTCTGTCACCCATGCATAGTTTTGTACAGGTTCTGGTAGTCTCTTGTTCAGAAACCTCTGGGGGCCATTTTGGTTTATTAACTTTAACCTCCTCTTCTACAGAGAATGCTTTTTTCGGTGTTTCCATAGAAGGAGGCCATGTAACGTTTAATTTGCCCCTCTCTGTGTTCTGTTTTAAATTGTCACTCAAAGTTTTACAATGTACTTGCTGACTGTCAGGATGCAAAATTTGATCACTTGGTTTCTCCACCTTTGATATGGGTAGATTAACTTCTTTAGCATGAACATAGCCAACGGGACCTTTTTGATCTTTGGAAGCCCATAATTCTTTATGTTGCTTGTGTCCAAAGCCTTCATCATAATTTCCTTTGGATTTGAAAAGTTGCTTAAAATGGGTTTTGCAGTATATTTTGCCATGGAGAGAAGCATAATTTCCCAAGCTGACAAATCAAAGAGAAAATGTTTTATGGCATCTATCTATCAATCAAATATGCTCCAAAAATATTCAATTTTAGTTGACATTTTAAGTACCTATAAATAACAGGGTCTATAAATGCAACCTTAACTCACATCATTTCTAAAAAGAAATAATACATACATTTAATTTAATGTATGATACCCAAAAGAATAAATAATATTGGGTAGGATTCAGACTTAGTCAGTGTTGACCACTTGATTTCAAAAGGGACATTAAAATATTCACACAATAGCATTTGAATTTTTAAAAAGTGCTGTAGAGTGCAAAATAATTTTAAAAGAACGCTGCCTTTCAGTCTTCACCATTTTGAATATTATAATGCAATATCTGGAATATTAATTTCATATTGAAATTAATATGCAATGTATGAAAATGTACTAATTTTCTTTTTTGTTTTGTTGATCTTTTAATTAGTATAAATGTACTTTTTAGCCTGCCTAACTTTTAAGAAATCATCAAAATTATAGCACCTACATTAAAAAGTGCTTTAGTGCATGCTAAATACTTCATTTAAAATGGTGGGCTCAGAATAGTCCATTCCCAAGTAGTATGGATAGAACATAATGGGAGTATGAACACACAAAAGCAGTATATCCCCTATTGGCATGTGGAAGGTACCCACTAAAGTCCCTCTCTTGCCACTTGAGATAGGTCTCAATCTCTCCCTCTCATAAGTAATGCATATGTGAGATTTCCTTCACTATTAATTCTGTGAAAAGTAGGGCATACTTAGGCCTTAGCTAGACCTACCTTTTGTTTCGGGAGAGAGGAGGGGAGATCTCACATTGGGATTAACACGAGATATCTCCCCCGTTTACACGTACGATGCAACAACCTCAGGAAGAGAGGCGTCACGCCCACCATTTTTTATTACTTTCTTAAAGCGACGGTAGTGCATGAACGGTCGTGCACAAAGGTGAAGTTTTTTTTTTTAAAAAAAATTAAATTAATTTCCCCGCTCCCCTCACTCTACCCCCGATGGGCACAGCGCTCCTGAGGAGTGCTGCGCCCTGTGCGCGGCTCCCGGCTCCTTGCGAGTAATTGTGCGGAGCGGGGTCAAGCCGTGGAAACGGGCCACACGTTCCGTGGTCTTGGGCTCAGCAGGCCCAAAGGGGAGGGCTCTATCCCGGGGCAAGGGACGGATGATCCCTCCCTGATCCCGGGATCCCCTGTGCATCCCGGGGTATAGCCTGGTCTAGCTAAGGCCTTAGTGCCCATGTATTCTTATACTTCAAACACAGGCAATGGCAAATCACTTTCAAGGGACAAATCACCTCAAGAAATCTTGCCACTTCGATTCTAGTTCTAAGATATATATCACAATTTTCATCCAGCAATGACAAAGTTTTAAAACACGGAGAGCCAATATTTTTCTCCTTTTGATGGAGATTCCCAGAGAAAAAGAGCTCAAGTGACCTGCCAAATGGACATCCCGGTGACAGAATTCAACAGGAAATTCAGATTTCTTGACTTCTGATCCAATACCTTGGGCATCACTCATATGAAAACAGATGCCAGCATATGACAATATTCACACGTCAAAGCTTTAATTGTTTGCTTCATCTTACCTTAATTTACTGCCACAGTGGTGACATCGAAAACATGATTTATGAAAAGTCTGCTTGTCGGCAACCAGACACTCCATTGGATAAACTCTCTTTTGACAAAGCAGGCATGTTTCCTTTCCCTGAAGTTGCAGTTTCTAGAAATAAATGAGACAGGGTGTCAGTGTCATGGGGTGTTATTCATTTTCTCTCTCTCTTTAAGCTATGCACAACATGTTCCATCACCACTAGAAAAGCTGAAGTGCTTGGCTCACAAATAATTAACACCTAAGCCTCCAGTTTAAATGGCCAAATAAACTTCAAGTAACAAAGCAACCTGTGCTCCATTCTTGAGAGGCTGGACCAATCTATTTACTTCGAAGACACAGGCCAGGCTTTAATATTTCAATAGGAAGAGGGGAAAAGAGGAAGCGTGAGGTGATTCATGCTTCCTATTTTTAGATTTTCACTGAAACTTGCGAAGCAGAAACTTACACAGTTAACTTCCAAGGGCTCAACCACATCTCCTCACAGGGAAGGGGATGCATATGGCCCGGTTCCCCTTTGCAATAGACAGTGGAAGTACTTTCACTGTGGGTTTTCTGCTGGCAGAAGATCATACATTTTTTTAAAGGGATGAAGCTACAGTATTGATCACTAACATATATGTATGTATGTATTTACTTTGCTGAATCAGACCAATTGCAAGAGTGTTGATCCTTTGTGTGGGGATATGACCTGACAACTTGGACGGCTTTAAAAGGGAATCTGACATATTCATGAAGGGTAGGGCTATCAATGGCTACTAGTCATGGTGGCGACAGGTTACTTCCAGTATCAGAAGTACTGAGTCTCTGTATACCAATTCCCAGGGAACGCGAGCAGGGTGTGTGCTGCTGCACTCAGGTCCTGCTTGAGGATTTCCCCATAGGCATCTGGTTGGCCATGGTGTGAACATGGTGTGGGAAATGCTGGACTAGACAGGCTGTTGCTCTGAGTCATGATTTTTATGTCCTTCTGACATAGGGCACGTCTATACCAGCCCTATTTCCCGGGATTGCCCTGGGATCGTTCCTGTGCATCCTGTGCATTCTTCTTTCGGAGAAGAAAGAGGAAGTAAACAAAGACCTGGCCCTTTCAGGGGTCATTTTTATTGTGGTGCTTTTCCTGCAGGCAGCAGGAAATAGCAGCACATTTCGTTCCCCCCACCCCCCCCCACCCAAAAAAAAGTCAGATTTTTTTTTCGGGGGGTGTCAATTTTGTGATGGAAAGAAGGCAAGAAGGAGCATTAGGTTGGCGAGAGGTGGATGGCTTCATCTAAAGGATGCAGGAAAAACCGTGAGTGGGCAGTAGCGAGCATGCAATAAATCACTCGTCTGATGAACACAATAGTTTCCTGCTACTTATTTGTGTTGCTTGCAAGGCTGTCGTGGGGCCCCTTCCTATGTCAATGCTGCCTTCCGTACCTCCCCGGTGATGTGGATAACCATCATTTTAATTTCCAACAATTCAACCAGAGCAATGCTATTTTGGGGACATTGTGGGAAATAAAAATTGTGATTGCCTGACACAATACTGGTTGCCTGACATTAAGGGCTGGGAGGGGAGGAATTAAGGAGGTCCCGGGCAGGTGTAGGCAGTGGGTGTTACTGGGCCTTGGCAGCTGCCCCATGATGCTGCTTGGTGATGCTGACCTGCTTGCTTGCCTCTCTCTTCCCCAATTCCTCTTAGTTCCTTGTCAGTCAGATGCTTTTTGCTAGGATGACCCACCTGGAGTTCAGCTTCTGGAAGATGCTTCTATCAGTTTTTAAGCCAAGATTCTCTTCAGCCCACTGCATGCCATTGTATGCAGTTCAGAAGGGTCCCCTACTCCCTAGAGCAGGCATTCAAGCCTATGCTGTGGGCACTGCCCCAAATTGTCTAATCATGGATCACCACTGTGTCGCCTGTCACATCTATGGATTTTAGGCTGTGTCTTATTCAGCAAAAACTTTTGTTTCATGTCTATTGGACCCTGTAACATCTCTTTAATAAGGGGTTGTCTAATTTGGCTAATTGCTGGTGGTGCAATCCAGTGAATGCTTCTTTTAAATATGCTTCTTTATGATGTTTTTTTCTTTCTGCATAAAGCTCTGGGGCTATCATTCTATGCATACTTAATTGGAATAAATCCCATTAAGCATACTGAAACTGTCTTTTGACATGCTTAGGATTGGACTACAGATTTTTTTTTAAGGCTGCGATCCTACACAAACTTACCTGTAAGCAAGCCTGGCACTCACGTCTGTGTAGACATGTATAGCATTGCGCTGTAAAAGCTCTACACTTCACACTATCTTACACAAAATGAAATTAAAATGCATCCACTATGGGCACACTCTACTAACAAGGGCTCCTGCACTAGCCGCTAGGAAATGAATGGAAACTACTACACAAGCTCACATTGTATTGTATATGCCATGCAAAGCCGAAAGCTTTCATTCAGTTCAATTTCCCAAAGGTGCACTCACATACATTTTTTAAAAACTAAAACGCATTAGTTGAGGTGTTAATTTTTTTTCCACTTTACGTTTCGTGCTCAAGAAAATATTTTCATTAGTAGAATTCAAATATAATATTTACCTTTGTCAAAATAAAACCTCAAACTCTTTCAGTACTGGTTAGTCACATGCTCAGCACATATATTAAGGCACATGCCTTTGGAAAAAGAGGAAAGAATAAAGATTTCTGAGAGAGAAAGAGAGGGAAAAGACAAGTGAAGAAACGTTAGTATGTCACGTCACCCTTCAAATTTCATATTAATTGCACAACCTTGTTTTATTGCCGTGGTGTCATACTCTTTAGAGCCGTAAAAAAACACCTTTCTCCACACCTCACATGCCTTATTTACCACTTATAAACTCTGCTTGCTCATGGAAGCTGCTCCGCACTTCCGCTTCCGCAGCTTCTGATACGGTGTAGCCGAGACTTTTAAATACTCTCTCACTTTCTTGCCACGTCTTCTGAAAATTCCTTAGCAGTTCTTCCGGCGAATCGGCAGCAGAAATATCCAAGAGGTGGCCTGAGATCACGTCTTCGTACGTCGGAGGTGCGCGTTTGAAGCCAAATCCTCCAGACTGCATCCCGTCGACGCTCCGTGATGTGGAGGTGGCGGATCTCGATTCAACGATGGTGTTCTCAAAGGAGTCCAGGCCGGAAGAGCGTTGGGCATGAGACGTTGCGTCAAAGCACACCATCGGTTCCAAGGGATGCTCTTTAACGACACATTGCTTTGCTTTTGGTTCTCTTTGCCGCTTCCCTGGAGACTTTTGGAAACCATCTTTTTGCTTTTCGCTCTCTTGAGAAATTTCTCCAAATTCATCCTTCCTAAACCTCTGCCTTTCTTCCTTTATTTTGCCACTGATGACACCATTTTTGACATACCTTTTCTTGCATTTCTCTTCTGCTATTGGCTTATTATTCAATGTTCCTGACACTATATCTACTTTATCCTCACTCTCATGGCCTAATCTTTCAGGTATATCTGGTTCCTTCCTTATGTGAATCATCTGCTCAGATGCTTCAAACCTATGCACAAGCCCTTTAGGATCAGCCTTAGGAACCTCAAATGTTTGCGTAATGGAAATCGGGTCTAAATTCTGTCCAAGTGGCTCTAGGCCTTCTGGAATGTTTCCTCTCTTTTTGGAGATGTATGTTTTGCTTGTTTCAGATTCCTCACGAGTTCCTTTCTTTTGCTTCACTGTACCAGCAGTTCCATGTGATTCATTTACAGGTGACACTTTTGAAGATGAAACATCAGATTGTCGTGCCTCAATCTTGATTTGCCGACGGAGTGTTGCGGGGGATTTCACAATCTCTGACCTTCTTTCCACAATAGGAATTGGGGTTACTGATCGATTTTGTGTTGCTCCTTGAGACAGTTTTACTGTGGTGTCTTTAAGCTTGGCAAGTTGCTCAGAACGGCTCCTTGGAGGGGATGGAGAGAGGCAGGCAGCTGGCTGCTGCATCTTACACGTTGGGGTAACAGACCTGGGAGGGGGTGATGGTGGAACTGGAGTACTTTCCCTTTGGACAGGAGATGAGAGCTCCCTGAAAGGGGATTCAATGCATCTAGATTCAATTGTAATGTAAGTTGGCGAGGGTGCTCGCATTCTTAGGGATGGCGAAGAACTTTTGATTTCTGAAAATCTGTGCGCATTCACTTGCTGCTTTATTTCTTGATGTGCCATTGTGTCTTTGATCATCTCTTTCGTCTTCTGTGAATCTTTCCTGCTAGAGCCAATGCTTACTTTAGCCATTTTCTGTGGTGATCCTCCAACTCTAAGAGAGTCTTTTCTAGGTCTTAGGGGTTTCGTGGAAATCATGACTGTCTGGATTGCATCTTCGCATGACTCAAGCATTTTGGCAGCTTGATCTTTAATAACTGATAATACTTCTTTCATCTTTTCAACATTATTTTCTTGTGCGATATAAGTTAAGCTTTGCTTCCTTTCTTTTTCTACCAGCCATTCTGGAATAACATTTAGGAAGGTCTGAAATGTTTTGATTCCATTTTTATTTGGCTCAGTTTCAAACTCCTTCACTCTGGACAATACTTGCTGTACTTCCTCACGTTTCCGCAAGAATGCTAATACATCTATGGAGCCTTTCTCATTATTTTGTACTGATTCTCTTGATGGACTAGATAATAATATCTTTTTCTGTGTAAGTTCTTGTTGCGGCTCCATTGTCTTAAGAAGGCCTTTTTTCTGTTGCATTATCTTTTCCCTAGCACATTCCCTTCCTTGCAGAGTACTGTTTTCCTGGGACAGTTTCTTGTTTTTGATGTTTATATCTGAAATAAGAGTTTTCTCTTGTTCAGAAGTCAAAGTCTGTGACTCTTGATGTATACCAATTATCTTTTGTTTGACCATTTTTTCTGATTTATTGCTAACCTCTTCTTGTTTACTTTGAATTATTACTTTCTCCTCTTTAGGGCAAGAAATTACCTGCCTATGCCTTCCTTCCATAGCCAAAGAGACTCTTTCTTGTTTAATTTCGTCTTTCCCCATTTCTTTCCTTTGAACTAACTTTTGTTTCACTTCACTGGATTCTGTGTCCTTTACTTCATGCCTGCCTTCAGTGAATTTTAAAATCGGTTTCTCCATGTGCATCTTCTCATCAACATTCACATGATTATTTGCCTTTATAGTGCTTTGCTTTTTTCTATTAGAATTGCTTATATTTTCTTTTTGTTTTTCTTGAATGCGTTGGTTCACAACATTCTGGACGCTAGTTGCCTCTTGCGTTTTGTGGGTCACAGAATCCTTGTGGGTTCCATGTAAGCTTTGATCTAAAGCAGGAAGCTTGACAGTTCTAACTTTGAAAGTAGGGGACCCAGTTTTACTTTTCGTCATATGCAACTGCTCCTCATTTTGGTGCTGCTCTTTCTTTTGCATAGTGTGTTCTCTTTGGGTCTGTACCTTCTGAGAAGACACACAGTGTTTTGTAAGGCTTTGTGACTCGTGGACTGCCTTTTTTCTAATGTGCTCTTCTGCTGAGATTTTTAAAACGTTTTGGGACTGTTCCACTGTTGCTATGTTTGGCACAGGCTGAGGATCATCCTTTTGCAATCCCACGACTTGCGGCTTCACCTGACGTTCAGGCTCTGCAAGTATATCTGGAGTGGCAAAGGGTGGTGGACCTTGCAGAGGGTTTTGGTCCTCCTCATCTGGTTTTAATACTGGCAGACAATATTCTGATCCTGTCTGAATGGAACTTCCCCACGTTTCACTGTTTCTTCTCATAACTAGTTGACAAACATCTTTCGCTTGCTTTTGCTCCAGCTCTTCCCTTTGCTGTCTGAATTTTTCTTCTGCAATCATTAAAGGGGTTTTAAATTTCCGTACATAAGGCTTAGGCTTCATTTGTGTGGCCTCTGCTGGAAGGGAAGGTGACCTAACAAGCGGGAAAGCACTTGTTTTCTTTACTGCTGATGTCTCCAGCTTATTCGCTTCCATAACAGATGCAGCCCTTCTAACCTCTTCTGTTTTTGTGCAGACTCTGTCCTCTTTCTTTTCAAGGCTAACCATTTTCCGCACCATTGCGCTCTCCGTTTTTTCTCCCGTTGTTTTTGCCATATTGTTTTCTTTCTGCATCTGAACAACATTTGGTTGGATTTTCTGACCTGTTTGAGGTGAGCTTCCTTCTAACTCATTTGCAAGTTCTTTCTGGGGATGTTTCTTGATGTATGGGCCCCTGCCGGGTTTAATGCCAACAGGAGGATGTACGGATGGTTGCAATGCTTTCTCTAGATCTTTGAGGAAATGTTCTTTCTTCTGTTTTGGCAGAGGAGGAGGTGGTGGAGTCAAAGCAGATGCCAATCCACATTCATGTTTGTCTTCTGCTGGAGGTGGTGGAGGAAAATGCTCGCACTCCGTTTTCACCTGTCTTACTGGCGGTGGAGGTGAAGGAAACCCTTGTCTGTCAGAATCCATCATTAAATGAGTTAGAGGAGGGGGAGGTGGCGGCAGAGGCAAGTCAGCTTCAGAGGAAATGACTGACAGTGGTGGTGAAGGAGGAGGGGGAGGTGGGGGCGGGGAATCAACTTCTGATCTGTCTGGGCCCTTGGGGTTCTTCTTTGGATTCAGGGGATTTTTCACCAGACCTCTGACGTTTGACTCAGCGTCTTCCAACTTAGCCTTTCCCCTGAACCTCGACATGGATTTCTCATTTTGCTGGATAATGTCACACTTTTGCTTCCTTTCAGCTTCTTTAAATTGTCTGTGCATTTCCTGTGTGACTTTGACTTTTTGATTAGTTTTTATATTCTGTTCGGATGCCATGGAAACCTCAGCTTGGCTTGCCTTAACATTATTTTTCATCTCTTTGAGAGCCTCCTTTGAATGCAGAGATTGTTTTCTATCTTGCTGCACTTCTTGCGTTTGAAAATGACCAGCTGCTTTGGAAATCATGCCAGTTGACATGTTGACCAGTTGCTCTGCACCTCTGTGATGGGAGCTATAATCGCTCGTGGACAGTGCTGATTTTTCTTTCATCTCCTCGTGACAGTTCATGTCAAAATATTCTTCATCTTTATGTTCGTGAAATGCATTCCGTTTCTTTCCAGTAATTTGTTTTGCGGACTGTACAACACTAGATGAACTGTCTTTCCTCAGTATTCTGCTTGCTTCTGATTTCTCTGTTCCTTCATTTTTCTGAACAAGACTACAAAAAGCAGATTGATCAATCACATATTGATCAGTACGAGTCTTTCCTTCTCTTTTGGCAACATTCTGGATTCTGACTTTATCTAGAGATTTATCTGCTTTTTCAGTGACCTTGTATTGGGAATTAGATAAACACTTCACATTTCTCTGATCTGCCTCATGAATCTTGGTGCTCTGTTTTTGATCCAAATGGATCGCTCTGGTATCTTCAGTGAAGATGCTCTCCTTTTCAAACTTCGCTCCTGCATGATGTTCCTGATGAGATTTAATATTATTTTGTAAACGTCCAGTTACATTAACTTCGTTCTTGACTAATTTTTGAGATGGCTTAAACGGCATCTGGTTGGTTCTTTTCAGGTCTCTACGCACGCCTGCTTGGTGTTGCATTGTTTTTCTTTCTGCAGAGGCTTCTAGCAAGCTTTCTCCAGCGCCATGAACAACTTCTTTGGCTATTTCTTCTCTACCTACTTCTTTGAAAGACTGCTGAACTGCTTTTAAAGACTTGAGTGTGGACTCAAGGTCAGCTCGAACAACATCTTCTCTTAAGACTTCATTTTTTGTGTGCATTGCTTTCTCCAGCGATTCAATCGCCTGCTTAATATCGCCAGGGATGATATCAGGTTTTTCTGTTTCTTTCAGGCGATAAGCTGATTCTTTAAGAGACTTCAGGATTGCAAGGATATCAGCTTTGATAATTTCTTCCTTTTCTGTAACAGTTGTTTGATTTATGGCCTGACTAAGGGAATATAAGGCTGCCTTCAAATCACCTTTTATAATTTCTTCTTTGCATACATGACAAGATGTATTTTGCGGCTCAGTCATAAAGATCTTAACTGCATTGCACACATCTCCAGGGATGATGTCAGTTTCATTAACTGTCCGTTGAATTTGAGACTTCTTTTTCTTAAGTAACAGTTTTGTGCCTTCCACGTCACCCCCAATTATTTCCTCCACCTCTTCCTCCTCCTCCTGATCCCTTCTTGCAAATGTTTCATTTGTTCCTGTCTGGAGTAGTTTCAAATAATCCAGAGCCCCGGCTTCTATGCATGTTGTAAAAAACTGAACATTGCCCCTTTCTGAATCGTCTATTTTAGGCCTTTCCGATATTTCATTATTCATTGCAGAGGAGAGGAGGCTGTGAATCGTACGCTTCACATCGCCACCTATAACTTCATCTTGCTCGATTTTATTGTTGTCCTTTTTGTGAAAGAGAGAATAGACTGTCATGTTAATATCTCCCCTCTCATTTTCTTGAATTAAAATTCCACGTGTTGCAGAGTTCTCCTTATTAAACAGGCTGTTTATTGCTTGCTGTATATCACCTCTCACCACCTCTTCCTTTTCAATGTGAACATCTGTTGCTCTAGTCAGCAACTGCTCTTTGGTCAAATTCACATTGCCCTTTTCGTCCTCATTTATTTTAGCTTCCCTTTCAACAGCGCTTGGTCTGGACAGCAAGTTCAACATGATGTTGGCTAAATCCCCTTTAATAATCTCTTCTTTTTGTACTTCAGGTGCCTCCTGATTCATCAGTTTATATTTTGCCATTCGGACATCTCCAATTTCATCTGCCTCCAGGATAATTCCATGAGATGCCACAACTTTGTGAGAATAAAGTTCCTTTAAAGTTTCTTTCACACTTTTCCCTACGATTTCCTCCTTTTCAACCTTACTTTCATTGAATTCATGGAAAGGAGTGGTTTCAAAAAGCCATGTTGTGGTCTTCACATCTGCCTGTGGAATTTCTTCTTTATCTATTTTTGTATCGCTTTCATCTGTTTCCTTAATGGAGTCCAGGGGCTGGTTTTCAAAAAGCCACACTGCATTCTGAACATCACCTTCTTGCACATCTTCCTTTGTTACTGTCTTGACATCTTTGTACTCTGACCCCTCTCCTCTAATTTCGTCGATGGTATGTGATTCAAATAACCAAGTAGATGTTTTAACATTGCCTTGCTGTATTTCACTGACACTCACTGTTCTTACATACCTGCCTCCTTGGGTTTCTTCAGATTCAAATAATTTCTTGTTGGCTTTCACATCCCCACCCTGAACACTGTCAACTGTGGGCATGATGATTTTTTCTTCATCTGAAATGGTGTCCAATGCTTGCGTTTCAAATCGGTATCTGACTGAGCTAACATCTCCTTTCTGAATATCTTCCTGGGTGACTGATTTTATAACATACACATTATCAGATTGGTTTATTGATCCTAAAGGCTTCGTTTCAAAGAGCCACCGAGTCCCACGTACATCTCCATGAATCACTTCTTCCTTTTTAACGGTCGTCACTTCATGATAATACCCTTCTTTGTCTTGAATTGCATAGAGGGGCTGGGTCTCGAAGAGCATTCTGTAGCTTTTCACATCTCCTTTTGTGATCTCTTCTTCACTAATGGTTTTCTTGATGCTGTCTACCTCTACAGAAGATTCATCTTTAATCTGATCCAAAGAAAATGTTTCGAAGACAAAGCAACCTTTCCTCACGTTTCCACCCTGGATGTCTGTAACAGTTTTTGCTGAGGTCCTGTCTCCTTCGTGCTCCGTTAATTCATCTAGAGACTGATTCTCAAAAAGCCAGCAGCAATGCAAAACATCCCCTTTCTGTATGTCTTCATTTTGTATGGTTTTAATTTTGTTCAAAACTTCCTCCGAGCTGAAATTGATTGAGTCTAATGATTGGTTCTCAAATTTATACTTCATAGTTGAGACATCTCCAGGCTGGATATCAATTTCCACAACTCGCTTCAGCTCTTGGTCTTCTTCTCCTTGTATATTTTCTAGCTTCTCGGTCTCAAAAAGGAAACACGCGGTCCGGACATCGCTGCCCTGGATGTCCTCCTGCTCCACTGTGTGTAGTTTTACAGCTGTTTCTGATTCTTCCCCTATGGCATCAAGAGGTTGGGTTTCAAAAAGCAGAGTACAGGTTTTGACATCGCCTCTATGTATCTCTTCAGTATCTGTCACTACCTCCTCTTTGTCATACAGAGTTTCCATTGGCTGGTTTTCAAATAGCCACCTGCACGTTTTTACATCCCCTTTGACAATTTCTGTTGTCTCCATCTGTTCTTTGCTTTCTTCATCCTCCACATTACTAAAATATTTAATGGCGTCAAGAGGCTGAGTTTCGAACAGCCACTTAGCTGTTTTCACATCACCTGACTGTACTTCTTGTGAAGATATCCCTTTGATGATCTCAATTTTTTCAATACTCTCATCAAACTGGTCAATGGGCCTTGTTTCAAAGAGCCACCTGCAGTTTCTGACATCTCCCCTTACAACCTCTTCTTGTCGAATTGTTTTAACTTCATGATATTTCCCAAGGCTATCCTGGATTGCATATAATGGAGTTGTCTCAAAAACAGCTTTATTTAATTTCACTGCACCTCTTGTTACACCTTCAATGAGAATTTTATGAGCGTTGTCTTGTTTACTTAAATGGCATGTTTCAAATGCATGCTTGCAGCTCCTCACATCTCCCTTGTCAATTTCCTCCAGTTTCACCGTTCTTATGAATTCTTTTCTTTCCTCCCTGATCTGTTCCAGAGGCTGAGTCTCAAAAATCCACTTCTGATGCCTCACATCTCCCTTCTCTTCCTCAGTGGCAGCCATTTTTGGAAGCTTTCCAACTTCTGGGCTGTCCTTTAGCATATCCATTGGCAATGTTTCAAATAAGTGTTTAGTAGTATTTACATCCCCTCCTATTATTTCTTCTGTGGGCCAAAAATTTGTCTCTTCCCTTTCTTTTAGGGTATCAAGAGGATGAGTCTCAAAAAGCCAACATTTTCTGCAGACATCAGTGCCTACAATGACTTCTTTTTCCACAACAGATTCTTCGGAATCCTCTTTAATAGTATCCAAAGGCTGGGTTTCAAATAACCATTTTGCCCTGCCCACTTCACCTTTGATACTTTCCTCCATGGAGATTCCACGGACAACTTTGATTTCCATGGAATCTTTGTTGATCATGTCTAGAGGCTGTGTTTCAAACATCCAGCGTACTGTTCTGACATCTCCTCTCTCAAGGTCTTCTCTATGGACAGTTTTAATCTCCAGCATTTGGCCTAAATTGTTTCTAATGACATACATTGGTAGAGTTTCAAAATGCCTTATGCTTCTTTTCACGTCGCCTTTAATCTCCTTTAGTTCAGATCGGAGCTGCAGCAACTTAGCTTCATCCACTGAATAAAGCTGTCCAAGAGTGTCCAATTGCTGGGTTTCAAACATATAGCTCACTGTTTTGACATCTCCACCAGTGATTTCCTTAATGAAGGTCTCATTGGATTCTTGTTCCTTCTCGTGGTGAATTTTATTCATTGAGTCCAATGGCTGAGTTTCGAACATCCAAGTAGCTGTGCGGACATCTCCCCGAGCCAGTTCAGGAATTTTGTCTTCACTTTCTGTGTCGTCTGGGGAATGAGTCCCCAGTGCATCCATGGGTTGTGTTTCAAACATCCATGTAGTATACTTAACATCTCCGCCTGCAATAATTTCTTGGTCTGCAATGCTTGGGTCAGGGGATTCATCCTTGATTGAATCCAGAGGCTGATTCTCAAAGATCCACCTCATAGACTGGACCTCTCCCTTTAGGATTTCATCCCATTCCAAATACTCTCTTTCTGGGCTCATGCACTTTTGTGGGCTGCTTTCTGTGTTTTCAAAGACATACCTAACCTGACGTACATCTCCTGCTACTGAGCTACCTATCTCAGTGTCCCTACTAGAGACTATCTCAGAAACATCACTGAAGTACTCTTTTTCTAAATTCTTCCTCAATTCCGGGTGAATGTGTTTATATAAACGCTTTAATTCATAAAGATTTCTTTGCTTAGAATACAAATCTTTGGGAAGAGGTTGCTTTGATGGTGAGGGAGAGGGTTCAGGGGACTGGGAAAACTTTGTCATATCAGATGGAGCCTGTAATAAGTCTGGAGATGGTGGAGGAGGAAATTCCTCTGTACTCCCATACTTAGAAGAGTTGCTGTAGGCTGCAGCTGAAGCAGCGGATGCGTATTCTGTTTTCCTTTCCATATATATGTCCTGTTGTCTACTGGATGAAGCTGATTCCGCAGCAGAAGAAAAGGCTGCAGAAGGCCAAACCATGTCTTGATACTCATTTTCAATCTTTAGGGGATAAAATTAGTATTTTTAAAAAAGCTATTTCCCTGACCATAATCCGGTATTCATACAATACAGTTGAGTCAGTTGGGTGAACAGCTAAGCAATAAGAGTCTTCAAAGGAAATCAAATTCCTCATTTCACCCAAAATAATACTTACATGCAACAGGTCATTTAATATACCCTGTGAACTATGATGTAATTCATCCATTGCTTTCACTATTGCCAAGAACTAGTTTATATCTATAATGTTTCATTTATCTACACTGAAGTATATGTACATTCTTAGATAATCTGGATATTATCTGATTTATCTTATATTAGCAGCTGTAGCAGTCATGGATTCTCAGTTTCTTATAAGAATGGGAAGTGGACAGAACACAGAGCATGCAACCAGGGCACAAGAATTTGCTGATACAAAAGAGAATACATTAAAGAGTAAGGATGTACCTATAGATGGGTATTTATCAAAGGATATACTTGAGGATGTTACACTATTCAAGATGATTTCTGTTAAATATAATTTAAAGTGCAAACTGCTCATAACAGCTCGATCCTATGAGTCAGTGCTTCGTGAGATTGTGTTTATGGATCCCAACATAGGCATGATGCACTAACAGACAGGGATGCAGGAATAAAGCATCGTAGCACTCTACGCAATCAAGGGGAAGTTACGTAATCCAGTCCCATTACTTCTTTGCAGTAAGGACTTGGTAGGCAGAACAGCTGGCAGCCTCCATCCTGCTTGCCAGAGATGAGAGGACACTTTGGGCAGTATCTAATGGGATTGCTGTGCTTACGCAATTGACATAGCACCAGCATAAGTGACCTCTAAGAGGACTTTCAGACAGGTTGGCAGGAGGGTCATGTTTCCTTACCGTTGCTCTCTTCCAGGGCCGGATCTACACCTTGAAAACCTTTTGAAAATGGTATACAGAATGTGTCCTGGGCCCAAACAGTTG
Organism: Elgaria multicarinata webbii; assembly: GCF_023053635.1. Lineage (NCBI taxonomy): Eukaryota > Metazoa > Chordata > Lepidosauria > Squamata > Anguidae > Elgaria > Elgaria multicarinata. The sequence continues at coordinate 45,231,612 of NC_086172.1, forward strand.
TCAAAACCATTATAAACCATTATAAACCAGTAGTGTAGATCCTGCCCTGGTTCTCTTCTGTGTTTGAAACAAGCACAATTACATGGAGAAGAGAGCAGTGACCATATGGCCTGTACATTTCAATGGGACAGCACCCTCTAGTGGGCATTAACGCAACCTCAGAGGAGTCGGGTTTTCTGAGGTTTATTTTATGACTTTAAAACTGAGAAAAGGAGTGGGAGATATGCAGGAGGCTGACATCCTCATCAAAAGGACCTGTGAACATCTGTGAAAAGCCAGTAACGAGCATGCTATAAATCGCTCCTTTAAAGAAGCTCTAAGGCGACACTAATAGCATAGGTTTTCCAGGGAAACCAATTGTGCCACCTACACTATTGGCATTGCACTAGAACTCACTAACCCTAGTGCTACCTCAGTTGCATAAACACAGTGTTGGATATTGCCTTTTAGTGGCAAACATTTTTGCCCTCTGACTTCAAACTGTCCCCCAAACGACTGGAGCATAAATCACCCACTTTCCAAACACAACCATAGTTTACAGAAAATTGCATTGCAAATATCACCTAAATGAATTAATTAAATAATGTTATTCAATACTTACAGCTATTGTAACTTAGAAAGGAATTTGGGTGTCACAATAAAAATGATAATAATTCAGTATCGGTCAGATGAAGGATTCCCTTTCCATATACCACTGACCTTGATCTGCTTTGCAGGCGTTCCACTCTCTCGTCCAGAATGAAACATCTTTCCCTGCGCCGTTTTTTCAAAATGCTGCTTTAAAGATTGCGTAGAAATCACTGGAATCTCCTCATTCTTGGTTGTGTTGACCACTGTGATATGAAAACATAACTAAAAGGCTTATTCCAATAAGGTATTTCATTCAAGTAAACTGGCATTCAAGAGGCAGCTGGACAGCCATCTGTCAGGGATGCTTTAAGGTGGATTCCTGCATTCAGCAGGGGGTTGGACTCGATGGCTTTATAGGCCCCTTCCAACTTTACTATTCTAAGATTCTATGATTTGGTTAGAGGCTAGTAATGTGGAGGTGCCTACTTTTCCTCTGAAACAGGTGGAGCTGATCATTCTCCTTTTGAAAGAGGAAGTAAACAACTTGCATGTGGCCAATTAAGAGGGCTGTTTCAATCACACTGCTTCTCCTGCACACAGCAGGAGTTAGCGGCAACTTCTGTCTTTAAAAATAAGTCAGACTTACTGGGGTGGGTTTTTTTGTGGTGCAAAGAAGACTAGAAGAGGCAGGAGGCAGACGATGTCATGAGAGGGACCCACAAAAATCTGTGAGTGCCCATAACAAGCGTGCAATAAAACGCTCATCTGATTGAGCTATTTGCTTATTATTATTATTATTATTATTATTATTATTATTATTATTATTATTATTATTATTATTTTCTTCCACCTTTTTCCAAGTACTGGGACTCAAGGCGGTTTACAAGATTAAAACATGTACAATTAAAACATATAAATATAAATTACAAAAGTCTATATGTATACAACATAATTTGCTGTGTGAACCAATTGCTGTTTCTTGTTGTCTTCCAGTAAACTCTGCCAGTTCTCTTACCTGTTTCATCAATACTTTCAGTAATGTTAGAAACTGTCTTAGCCTCAGTGGAAGCTTGCTCATGATGAGAAACCTGTACAAAACAATTGCAATTTTATTTATTTATTTATTTATTGTATTTTTATACCACCCAATAGCTGAAGCTCTTATGTGATCTTACCTATGTTTTCTGTGACTTAGAGGACAAAGAAACAAAGTCTTTATTAAGGGGAGGGTCTGATTTCTACTCCAACCAGAGTTGGTACTCCATAGTTATCTGCAAGCCAGGAAGTGAGCAGTTGAAATTTCACCTTTCACACAAATTCATAAGGCAGAGTCAGGTAAGACTCTGGCTGCAACCCTGTAACGCTTTCCTGAACTTAGAAATGTGGGGCTTACTTTCAAGCAGACTTGTATATGATTATGCTGGCTATCACTTAGCTTCCCCCCCCCCCAATTACTTGAAATGCATTTATTTATCTAAAAGATTGGTCTTCTGCTATTCACAAAAGATGTCAAAATAAATAATACCAGTGTGTTTGACCATGCTTGAATTAGAAGGGGTCATAGGGAAACCAGCTCCCTTTCCTTTTGTGACACACCTTCTAACTATTGGTTTTAGAAGGCTACAGGTTTGCATGATTTGGCTTGAACTGGAGAAGCCAGGGGTTTGGGGGTCCCATTAAGGCCCCTCTACCATTTTTGCCATAATCTGAGCAGTGCTATTTAGTACTTAGATAATAATTATTGTGGCTGCACTTTTCCCCAAATGACACAAGAACAGAAACTAATCTGGTTATCTCCATGTATTGTTCCTCTGATACATCACGCACTAACATCTCTTCTAGTATTTGGGCACCTGTCTACCCAAAAGTGTGGTTAAAAAAAAAGACTGCTCACAAGTCTGAACTGGTTCTGCAGGTTACTTCATATATGAGATGACTGCAATATGTGATGACAGGGTAGAATGAGGATTGCCATTGTTGGGCAGCTCCTGATGCCCATGTATTCAAAAGGACCCACTAATGCTTCACTGCCACACCTGAATTGCCCGTAGCCCTTCCACAGTGAGGACTGTCCTGCTTTAGCCCTTCAAATACAGGTCTGTCCTCCATAAAGTAGGACATTTGGACTCCCTACCAATGGACGACAACAACAAAACCCACAAAAACAAAACCTGGAGCCCTGTTAATGATGACTTTTTCATGCAAATCCTCAAATTCAAAACTGTTGATCACAGCAGTTCAAATTTGTCTGTGAATCACTGTGTGATGAGTAATGCACTTTCCACTCTGAATCATCACTAAAAACACATTCTTGCCACCAAACCAGATTGGCTGCCATAAGCACAGCAAGGCAAGACTGGCATCACACTCTGAAAACCTGCGTTGCTGTGCCGTTGCCTGGTGACATAAAAACTATTAAGAGATACAGGTACCTTTTCTGACTGAAAGGCTTCCAGCTGCGTTTCTTCTGAAGTCACGTCATCTACTCTTGTTTCTGTGCTGCTTCTTGACATCTTGGCTTGACTTTGACTTGTCACCTTCTGAAGATGAATAAAAATAATTCCACCTGTGTAACTTTACAATAAACTTATAAACAAAACACACACAAAAACACCTTATTTTTGCCTTTCAAATGATTCTTCGGTAGAAATGATCAAACAGCTAGTTATTGACCAGTAGATTATAATTAATAATTTAATTGGCAAGGATAAGATAAAACTGAGATAGTTTTTGTTGTAACACACATAGTAGGCTCATTTTCAGAGTGCATCCAGATGATTTCCTTTACTAGACTCTGTAGCATAAGATTTATATTAAAAGAAGTAGTATGCAGTGACCAGAGTTTTAATGCAAACTTTTTCCTGGCTCAAGAATGCTGAGAGTTAGTTGTAAGAGACCACCGCTGCCCAGACGCGGAGGAGAGAGAGGGCGGCTACACTGGAGCAACAACAGCTAGGTAAGGAGAATGGGCATGGAGTGTCACAGTGGAGTGCTTGTTTAAAGGAGTGCCCCCTTTCACTTGTAATACCTAGTCCCAGTCTGAATCAAGCTTTGGAAATTTTGGCAATCATTGCCATTTTCCCTGGGAGGGAAACAGGCAGAGAGGCCATTCACCTTCCTAAAGGGCAAGTGAATGTAGGTCGGCAATTGGCCAGGATTGTAGTGATCTCTAGCAATCAGTACATTCGTGGGAAGCAATATCTGTGGTGTCAGCAATTATTATAAACCTGCTGCCAGGAGGTTAGTATTCTGGCCATGATCAAGGTAAAATCTTATTCATTTCAACAAGTGATTTCTACTTTGTAGCAATCGTGTGTGAGAGCATGGAGCATACTCAATAGATGGAGACAAAAGATCCCTCTGAGATCCATACTACCACGATACACCAGCAGGCTTTGGTGGCCATTTTGAAAATGAGATGCTTGATTCTGTAGGGTTCTTATGACTTTCCACAGGGAAACATTCCGAGATACACAAATTGAGGATTGTGCAGCTCATATCTTCCAAATCCTCAGCAGGGATAATTGGGAGTAAATTTTAAGGAAAGAATTTATCCCCTTGTTTGCTATTTTGCTATTTACTAGCGAATTGATCTGGCTTCTCATGGGTTGGAATAGCGCTTAGTTTGATAGAGTGAAGTCTTCAGGCAAACTTAGCAGCTGTTAGAATTCAACATATTGGGCCCATTCAATATGACCGAAGGCCTGTCTTCCAGCACCCTTAGGCGAGATTGTTGCCATGGTGTACCTGTACAGCCCCTTAAGAGAGGTCTGTTCACTCTATTCCTTTGAGGGAGGGCTTATAAGTCTGTCTCTTGGTCCAGTAACCTTCTCTGGCTTTAAACTGTATCAACTGCAAAGTTTTGCCCTGGTTAGGGAAGCCTTTCCCTAGTGACTGAAAATGTCTTCAAGCACAAGGACACATTAAAATCAATTAATGCATTTCATAAAATAACCACGAGGTGCACAGTCATAGAGTCCCCTTGGTATATATGCCAAGTTTCAGGTATCTAGGTTTGACCATCTTGGAAGTATGGTGCTGACAAACGGATAGGCACACATCCTCTTTTATTCTTACACTTTAATATTTGTATACTGTCATATTTGCTAAAAAGCCATCAAGCTAGTACCCAGCTATTTAAAACAATAAAACAGTAACAAAGAAAAGAAAATACGAACATTAAAAACACGAATACATTAGAATATTCAAACAACTATATAGATTAAAAAGATGTGACTTACACAAATTCATAAATGCTTTTCTGTGTCCAGACATGAAAGAGAGAATGTGGTTTGCAGAATGGAAGGGTTTTAACACTCCAATTATTGCTTGTAATGGCAATAACATAAGTAGAGGCAGCAATCAGGTTGGCTGACGGCATAATGCATCAAGTTCAAACTAGCTGCATAGCAGCAAGAGGAAAAATGGGCAAAATTATTTAGACAGGCCTTTTTTCATAAATGTAATTGTGGAAATGCTGTTGTAAAGTGATTTTCACATAAAAATAGTGTGTGGTAGAAAGCAAATGCAGAAAAATCAATACACGTCCCACAGGTAAGAATGGATGTTAAGATGTGTTCAAGATTGATTTTTTACATTCAGAATTCTCTGGAGTAAATCACTGTTGAAAGGAAGCAGAAATCGAGGACTCTGGGATTTCACCATAAATTGTCATCTCTTGCTTGTTATGAGATCAAACTTAAGTTGCCTGAAATTAAGTATTTTCCTAATTATGGTTCCATTATGGTTACAGTTGGATGCAGAATGACAGTGAACAATGGTTAGCAAATGTTCCAATGTTTGTTTTGTATTTATAGGAGAATCTTCACCACAGCATAAATGGGGCTGTGATACAGTAAGTGGTTTGAGTGGTTAGTGGCATGCCTTTTACAATTTGCCTTTCTCTTTTTCACAGAGTGAGTAAGAGGCATAGTATACGTATGGTGCCACCCACAGTTCATTCTACTTCTGTGTGTGTCATATAAAGCTGCTGTGTTGTGTAGGCTCGGTAATGCCATATTGTACAAATATAAGATAAGGTCTCTAATCTTAGACTATAACTCCAAGTAACATTGTTAGATAAAATAAATTCTACATTGATAATGGAAAAGATTATAGAGATAAATCTGTGTATTAGGAGAGAACTCAGCCACTCAGATTCTCTTGATGAAAGAAATTCTACTGGCTACATTAATTTGATGTGTTCATAACTAATCCATCAGTCCTGATGATCATAGTTACTTAAACATAATCTCCTTTATTCCTACTTTTGAATGGAGTACTGTGAACCTATGCTTACATTCTTGGAACTAGCGATAGAGAATCATAGAATAGTAGAGTTGGAAGGGGCCTATAAGGCCATCGAATCCAACACCCCGCTCAATGCAGGAATCCACCCTAAAGCATCCCTGACAGATGGCTGTCCAGCTGCCTCTTGAAGGCCTCTAGTGTGGGAGAGCCCACAATCTCCCTAGGTAACTGGTTCCATTGACGTACTGCTCTAACCGTGAGGAAGTTTTTCCTGATGTCCAGCCAGAATTTGGCTTCCTGTAACTTGAGCCCATTATTCCGTGTCCTGCACTCTGGGATGAAGAATTTTGGAAATGGACTCCCCCAGTCCAGAGATTCCCAAGCCGTTTCAAGTTGTGCCTTTCTCCCCACTGTATTTCAGTGGGCCTGTTCAGACAATACACTAAACCCTGCTTAGGTCGCTAACCCTTCTGCAGTAAATGGTTAGGGAGCATGTTTAAACCATGGTTATGTACCCACCATGCTCAGGACTGGTTCATGCAACATGCTAAGTCATCGTCTACATGACATGCTAAGTCATAACGTTTAGCTCAAAGGCTACTGTGGCTTAGCATGTTATCACAACAGGGTCAGTTTGGCTTATAATGCTTCAGCACCAGCCCTTTTAACTGCTAGTTTCCCTTCTCCTCATTTCCCCAAATATACCAAGATCTGGGAGAAGAAGGAATAAAAACCCCAGCTGAGGTGGCTTGCAATTGCCAAGGCCTGTCCATAAGTTCCTAATGATCTGGTGTGCAGACTTTTGAACATGGCAATGAGAACTCCGTGATGTTTTAAACAAACTTCCTGACCCACTGACCATAATGAATAAACATGAGTAGCAATGGGCAGGAGGAAGTCAGTCATTCCATTCAAAATTTAAAGCAGACTTATCTAATTTTGCACTTTCAAACGCCTGTGCAAATCAAAACTCAGTTATCCTTTGGAATTTTGCAAAGGAGTTCTCTAATTGAAAAAAACCACCATATATTAGAGAAAGCAACGTTGAAATATGCATTGTATTAGGAATGCTGTTTGCAAAAAACCCTGCATATATTAAGCAAAAATGTGTACAAAAATGCATGCATTAGGAGAAATGTGCACAAAAATGTTCATGCATTTTCATGCAAACTTTTTTTAAAAAAAAATCTTAAAATTTAAGACTGGAAAAACTCAAAATTTGATAGAAGTCTAATTTAAGATTGGAAAAATGAGAAACATTGAGAAGCCAAAACTGACAGATTTGTCAATCCCTCCCTGAGAGTTCCCAGCCAGAATTCATGACAGTGATGCTGTCTGCTAGCATACTCAGAGAAGCCTTACAAAGAGAAGGTAATTTGGGGAGGGACTTCAGCTTTTGCTAACCCTCCTTGCTGCTGTTTTCCCTTCTCCCCTTCACAACTTGGAAAGGGAGAAGAGGAAGGAAAGTGGTACATGAGTGCCAGCCCTGGGGCCTAACTTGTGACAGAGTCAAGGTCTGGCACAGGGTAACAGGAATGTGGGGCAGAGGTAGGAGGCATGGGCATACATGGGCTGGGATCAGACCAATAGGAACTGAGGGCCAGAGGACAGGCTGGGGGTCCAATACCAGATTAGATAAGCAAGACAGGGTCTGGACTGTTGACCAATGGAATGAGTTGGTCAGATGGCCAACCCTGCCCAGAAGGAGGGGTTTTTATAGGCCATGGTGCCTGTTCATTGGGCTTTGCAGGGTCTGCTGATCTCAGGCTGTGGGGTCAGTTGACAGAATCCAGGCCAGTACTGCAGCCTAGAGGCACTTTACTTCTTTTCCCTTGTCCTGTGGAGTCTGGTCTGGCTGGTGAGTTGACTGAAGGCCAAGAATGATGGTGGTGAAAGAAGCAAGGTGCCACAGGAAGTTTGGGACCCCCCTCAGTGCTCCGGAAAAGAGCTCTCTTAGACTGCTTTTCCACACTTGCTGCTGAAAAATAAAGATTGACCTTTTCTCTGAGAATTATATATTTTGGAAAGACCCATTCCATTCTGAATTGTAATGGCTGGTCTTTACCCATCAGTACTTGAGGCTACTAGCCCATTGCTATGCTTGTTTAGTTATTTATTTACAAGATTTATATGCCGCTCTACATCCACTAAAATATCCAAGCAGTGTTTACTCAGAAGCACGTCTCAGAATGGATCTTATTGCCAAGTAAGTTTGCCTATGATTACTGCCTTGGTTCCAATTGCATGATTAACTTCTGATTAAAGGGTATTAGATTTGACTTAAATTGTCTGTTTCCTTTTATTGCTTATTTGATATGTTACTCAGATTCTTCTTGTTACATGGCAGCAGATATGCAAACATTACATTAAAGATTCTGATTTTGTATAAAACAACAACAACATATTGGACCAAACAGCATGGGAGATTAGAGAGTTTGCCACCCGCTCATTTATGAACCGCATTAGTAAATGGCATTGTTTAGTCTGTATAGTGTATTCATCTCTCAGCCTCTATGATTGTCCATCAAATCCATCCATCTTAGTTTGCTTTTATATAGCCCTGGTAACAAGCTGTCAACCCCCTTCAAGCAAACCCCTAAATAGAACAGATGAGCCCTACATGTCTGTGACCAATATTTCTAATCACATTCTTTAGAGAGATGTGCAGCTTGAGGTCTCTGAAGGGGAATGATGATCATATTCTTCAGCAGTGACCCAGGTGCACTTCCCTGGTTTTACTAGCAGTAATCCATTTTCCTGAGCTTTCTGCACTTTTTATGATGAGGCAAACTTCATATCAGTTGATGCTTTTTGTTATGGCTTGGTGTCCTCCAGTCTATAAGAATTCTGCTTCATCCCTTTTGTTGAAGAAGGCAGGGTGCTTTGTCTGAGAGCATTCGTATCCGACAGCCAGGTATTGACTGATTGACCTCTTTACCCTTTAGAATCAAGTTAGTACTTGTGTCTGAGATTTTTTTTTCGAGAATAGAAGACGTCCTTTCCTACTACAAACAATGCAGTGGAACATTCCTGTAGCTAGACAACATGCTTAGATGATATTGTGACCCTCCAGTTACACTTCAGTTTATAAACAGCACTTTCAGAAAGTTTTTGTAAAGCCGGAGAAAATGAGGCTTTTAATTGTGAAAGAGAAAAGGAGCACAATTTCTTCTAGTGCATTTGCACTATTCCACTATACCACAGTGCCACCTAGAGGTTATGTAACAGAAAAGCAGGAAAGGAAGTACATTTCATGTAGTGCTCAGATCTCAATTCTGTGACAAAACTGAAAATAGATGCAGCTGATTAACAGCTTTGTGCAGTAAAGCTCATTAGGCTGACTTTGAACTTTAGCTGGTTTTCTTGTTGGGTTCTTCTCCTGTTCTATTCTAGGTGTGCTTCCAGAAGTGCTGCCAATCAAAAGGCATTGTGCGGCTATCACATCTTTCTTTTTTTAGTGTATTTTTTTTCTTATGGTAAGAAAAAAGATGGAAGCAATAGTGGAAAAACATGGGAGGACTACAAATTGAAGATGTTGTTGTCTGGACACTCTGTAAAAATCCGTGAATGAGGCAGAGTGGTTGCGCAATTTTAAAAAAAAACCTTGTCTGGAAGCGCTCTAGTTGTTTACAACATCCACCCTGATACATCTGAAGTCTCAAAAGTCCGATTTTTCCTTGCTATTTCTGATTTTCTGTTTCGTTCAATTATGCCCTTTGGTTTCTTCGGGTCATCCCCCCACACTGTTTCACTGGATAACCCTGCTCTGTTTACTACATGTAGAGAGCAACCCTCTGGTCCCTTGGAAGCCAAGGCAGCTCAAACCTTTGCACATCCACAGGGTGGTGCCCTGCACACCCAAACTCCAAACTGTCCCTGTCAGGGGCTAGAAGATATGGTGAATCTCGCCTCCTGGCCACCATGAAATCCTCCACAGTGGCTTCCTCCCTGAGGCTGGAAGTCTGACTTTGGGGAAAGGGGAAGAATATATGCCAGTGGGGTGGGAGGGAATGGATCCCCAGCCCTTCACACCACCCCTGGCAGAAGGTGAAAATTACACCAGCACTGCAGGTGGTGTAACTCATTTCTCTCCCATTGAGGGGGGAAATGTTTCACTGGGGGAGGGGGGAAACACAGCAGAGAGAGCAAGGAATGAAAAACAAAAACAAAACCTGGCTCTGTTTAGAAGTGGAGAAGGAAGCATAGAATAAAGACACAGACACCAGAACTTGGATTAAACTAGGGGCTCTTTATTTGAGTAATATGGATAATTCATCCCTCCCTGGATCTGCATGTGTAAGTGCGGGAATCAAAGGGTCCTGTCATAGGCCACTTGCCTGGCTTTATGGGCGAGCACTCCCCAAAGCTTGGAGCCAGGTAAAACACCCGGCTCCTTACTTATATGTCACTCTACAAGTGTGGGGAGACCACCCCACATCACCCCCTCCCCACGCCTCACAGCTCAGGGTAGGTGAGGCAGGAGGGTCTCCAAAGGCAAACCATATCCTGACACGGGGGCCTCACAGTTCCCTAACAGCAGGTCCTCCGGATATGCCAATCACCAAAAGGTGCCATAGTGCTCACTGTCCCTACCCTAAAATTACCAATTCCCGCACCTCACTGAAATAAATTAACCTATTTATCAATCCTCCTTCTTAGCAATTCCAATTTGAAGTAGGCAAAACCTCGATGAAGGAAATTCCTACTCAGCCCTCCTTCCAAAAGGAGCGACTGGCTAATCCCATACTAGATTAAGGGAGGGAGGGTGGCAGCCGAGACAAAACAGGGCGAGCTTCTGGGCAGGCTGGCTCTTATAGTCCTAGCTCCGCCCTGTCTCTTAAGGCAAACGTGCCTATGCACATGAGGTGCCTGCATCATCCTTCTCTGCTTTTTGTTCTCCAATGTGGTAACTTTGGTCAGGTGCTCAGGCTGCTTTTTAATTTATAGGGCTAGTCCTCAGCCCATGCATCATCATCATCATCATCATCATCATCATCATCATCATCGTCTTAGGGTAAATTAATGCTTGCCTCTTTTTCTTCTGTTCTCTTTTCTGCTAAACATTCTTATTTAAAAAAAAATCAATTTTTTTCTCATTCTTTTTCTCCCCGCTGCCTCCTTTCAGTGGTTAATTCTGTGCTCCACCCCCCAACTTCTCCTTCCTCCCTAAGTTCAACCCTCAGATTTTTGCTCGTTCCCCCACCCCAAGATAAATCAGCAACTGTTTATTCTTCTATTTCTGTTATTCCATCTTCCATCCCTTTTGAAATTCTTATTTTAGAATATTTTTTACCTCAGGGAAGGACAATCTTTGAGTAAAAGAGCAAATGTTTTGCATGCAGAAGGCCTGATATTCCATCCCTGGCAGCTCCAGGTAGAGCTGGGAAAGAGCTTCAGAGAGTCACTGCCAGTCCATGTAGGCAATTTTGAGTTAGATGGACCAAAGATCATCCAAAGAAACAGCAGAGAAAAACAAAGAAGTAGAAGAAATCTAGGAAGTTGCCTTATCCCAAGGACGCTTCTTAGGTGTCTTCTACTTAGGGCGCAGTCTGATGTTGATAGTCAGCAGCTTCCAAAGTTGGAGGCTGCTGAGTATCTTAATGCAGGGTGGCCAGAGCATGGAGGCGATCCTCACCTCTGTGCTCTGGCCACCCTGGAATTTTGCTAGATGGGCAATTTCACCCATCTAACCATGAGGCTTCAGAGTGAGAGGGAAGGACACTGGGGCAAGCATAGGTCTCCTCCCCTCCCCATCCCAGGGCCACCCCCCTTTCCATATTTCCGCACTCAGGTTTCCGAGCATGGAGATGTAAGTGGCTCAGTTCTCTCCACGCTGGCTACAAGGGAAGGGGAAAGGGGCAACGAGTGCAGTTTATTGGCTCTGAGGTCGGAACAAGTAAATTGAATAATCCTATTGCCCCCCAGGCACTGTCCAAGGGCCATAGGATTGCTTTCTTATGGTGTTCTTTCGTGTGTTTGTTTGTTTTGGTCTTCTTCTGCTAATTCTCTGAGTGATCTTTGTGTTCTTTTGACCTCATCATGGTAGTGCTATTGATCCTATTACTTCTCTCCTCCCATCCTTAAACATATCATCACACTTATCTTTGCTTCTTTACATTTTTGATCTCACAACAACAACAACAACAACAACAACAACAACAACAACAACAATATTTCTTACACTTGGATCAAGGCGGGGAACAACAGAAAATAAAACACATAAAAACTGATTAAAAACATAGTATACATGAATAAAACATCCTTAAAACATCCTAAACATCCTAAAATTCCACTGGATAGGCCTGCTGGAATAGATCAGTCTTTATTGCTTTTTTAAATGCTAAAAGACTGGCAAGTTTCTCATGAATTTTCTTTGGACTTTAAATCTAAATTAATTTCTCATTTTTAAAAAACAAAACTAACAGCTCTTGATCTTGGTTATCAGCCAGTTTTTCCTCTTACTTTTCTTTCTTAATCACTAGAACAATTTGTTTTCACACAGCATTTGGATTTCCCTTGGTTTAATACACTTCTTGACCCTTGTCAAACTGATTTCCATACTTACTATTGAACAGAAACAAGTTTCCTTTCTTTAACTAATTTATCTGAATGTCAGCTTTCTGTTGATCTCTTCTTGATCTATCCTCTGCATCCAATATTGTTAATCATCCTTGTCTTCTTTGTATGATCCTGTTTTTTGTGGTTCTGTTCCAATTTAGTTTTCCTTGTATCTTTCTAATTGGACTTGCGTATCTCTTAATCAAGATTCCTAAAACATTTTGTTCAAAGCTCATTGCTTCTCATTCTTTACCTTCATCCTTTTGGTTCTCTTATTCAGTTTTTTTCCATATTCATGATCATGTCTGCTGACAATATTCAGTCCTTCTTTTCTATTTCTGAGCTATCCTTCTTTTGTTGATCTTTCATCTTGTCTTCTTACTGCTTCCTCATGTCTGTCTGCTCATTCTTTGAAGTTAAATCTTTAAATGGAATACAGAATATCTTATTTTCCCCCCTCACTATCTTCTCTTCCCATTTTTTTCTGTTTCTTTGATTACGGCTGATGTTATTATTTGTCCGTCTCTTCAAGCTAGAGATCTTGGTGTTATTTATGTTCCTTTTCTTTCTTTTTCATCATAGATTTTATCCTGTCATTTACTCCTGTCATTTTCAGTTGTCAAAGATGGCTGAAATCCATCTGTTTCTTTCTGTTCTCTGCCTATACTTTGGATCATTCTCTTATTTTGTCGTAGCTGGATAATTGCAGTGCTCTTTTCGTTGGTCTTCCCAATTCCATCCATAAAACCTTCGTTCCTGTTTTGCCTTACCACCTGCCTTATTTTATTTGACATGAATATGATCATGTTTCTCTGACTTTGATTTCTCTCCGCTGCTTACCTTTTTTCTTTTCACATTCAATTTAAGATTCTGTTTCTGACCTTCAAATATATTCATTCTCTTGACCCTGCTTATCTTTGATCTCTGATTTCTCTATATTCTCCCTCTCCTGTCTACATTTTTCTGGTTCTTTGTTGCTTGTTAAATGCTTTATTTCCTCATTTCTTTCACACCTTCATGCTTTTTCTCTTATTGCTCCTTAACTGTGGAACTTTTTGCCAAATGATATTGGTTATATTGATTCTCTTCCTCTTATTTTTTTTAAAAAAATCTATATGCACTTATATACAATGTGATCTTATATATGTCTGTTTAGAAGCAATTCCTATTTAGCTGAATGGGGCTTCTCCCAGGTAAATGTATATAGGATTCCAGCCGAAACCTTGTTTATTTTAGCTACATTATATCCAACTTTTTTTTTAATCCATTTTTATTTTAAGATGTTATTTTTTAAAATAATGGTACATTTTTGTCTTACACTGATAGTGAGACCACTTGGCAAGGGGTGCCATTCTATGTTCTATACACTGCACGGCTGTTGTTTTTAGGCATTTCACAAAAAATAAATATGAAATAACTTTCAAACTTTTTTTTTTTAACTTTACCTAGACAAGTGGAAAAGAGGTACGATGACTTATCATAGAATTATATAGTTGAACATGACCTCAGAGATTATCTAATCCACCCCCTGCTCAGTGCAAGCTCTGTGCTGCAGGGTGCAGCTACCACATCCCTGGCAGTGGTCATCCAGCTACCGTATATCCCTCTACCGTATATCCCTCTACCGAAGTGGAGACCACCACCTCCCAAGGCATTGTGTTCTACTGCTGAACTGTCCTCACTGTTAGGAGGTTTCTCCTAATGTGTTTAGCCCAACTCTGCTTCCCTGCAATTTCCACCCATTGGTTCTAGACTTGCCCTCTGGAACAACAGAGAACATGTTTGCTCCATCTTCTGCATGGTAACCTTTCAGAAATTCGAACACCACTATCAAGTCTTCCATTAATCTCCTCTTCTAGAGGCAAACCATGCCTAGCTCTTTCAAGAGTTCCTCATAGGACCTGGATTTCCAGAACCCTCACCATCCTGCTTACTCTTCTCAGGACATGCTCTAACTTGTCATTGTCCTTCTTCAAACGGGTCTCCCAGTAATAGACACAGTACTCCAAATGTGGCCTGACTAATGCAGAATACAGAGGAACCATTATTTCCCATGATCGGGACACTATGAGACTACATTAGCATCACACTGCTGGATTATATTCCGCTTGTGATTTACTAGATCCTTTTCACATGTACTATTGCCATGCCAGGACTCCCTCATTCTATACTTGATTTTTTGTAGCTAATTACAAGATTTTACATTAATCTTGGTCGAATCCTATTTCGTTAGATTTGGCCCACTGTTCTAGTCTGTCTAGATCCTTTGAATCTTGATCCTTTCTTCTGTACTGTTGGCTATCTCTTCTAGCTTTATGTCAACGGCAAATGTAATAAGCAATTCCTCTATGGCCCCATCCAGGGCCTAGGACAGAGCCACACAGCACTCCACTCAGGCGGATGCCAAGCCATTAATTAGCACTCACTGAGTACAGGTGCTCCACCATTTGTGGATCTACTCCATTATAGCATTGTCAAGAAGGATATCATGCATGTTAGGTGGGGGCTTATCTGATTTTTATCCTCACCCAAACCCTGTCAGATGGATTCGATGGCGACTTGCCCAAATACTTTTCTCAATTGCTACATGAGTTTTGACCTTGGTCTCCTCTTACCTAAATCCAGTACTGTATCCACTACACTGCACTTGGGAAGGGGGTGGGATCAGCAACTCTCAATACATGAGGAAGTGCCTTCCGCTCATGAACAAGTAGTGGTGGGGAAGAGTTGGATACAGCCATCTTTAAGGTGGATTCCTGCATTGAGCAGGGGGTTGGTTTTGATGGCCTTATAGGCCCCTTCCAACTCTACCATACTATGATTCTTTGATCTTGCCTTGGATCCAAAATGTTCCTCTCTATGAAACTTTTTAGGGAAGATCTCCCCAGTGATAGGCCCCTCAGTGATTGGAAAAGAGCAAACCGAACTCTCAAAATTGAAATTTTAACTCCCCACCCCATTGACTATCCCAGAGGGAGAAACAAGTATTGAATTGAAAGCTGCAATCCTGAAGAAAGTTCAAGGTCAAACCAGGTAAATTTTCCACTGAAAAGTAGAGGAATGACAGTCACTTGTCAACAGATTTTGCTTATTTGTTTTAGAATATGAAGCACACAACCATAATTATTGCTCCTAATGTAGGTGATACGTGCCTTACATCCAAAATTTAAAATGTATCTTGGTCATGTTTCTATTGCTATCTGAGGTATTGCAGAAAAGGTTGCGTTGAATGTTGACTCTAGGTTCCAAAGTCAAATAAGGACAATATGCCAAGATGGATTTCCTTGCTACCATCAGCTACATGAATCCCAGTTTGAGATAGGGTAACACGGAGGACCTGATCTTTGTATTTGCTTGAGTGGCTTAAAACAGCTTTCAGTAGGGGAAAGCATCACATTGATTTAAAAAACACTGAATAATTTCCTGTGACAGCTCAGCAGGGGTTGGGTTCCCTTGAGAGTTGTCGGAAGTCTGTGGATGCGAAGACTTAGCTTGAGCAGTTCCAGAAGGGGGGAAACACGGCATAACTCAACTCGATGAGACTTTTGCTGGAGGCGACTTTCTCTGCATGTGTCACATATACCTCAAGGGATATAGCTACCACATGTATTTCAATATACACATATTTTTAGCCTTGGGTCTACTCTAAGTGAATCAAATGCACAAGGGATAAGTACCAGTTGAGATTGCACCCAGGAAGAGTGTGGTATATTACTGCCAAATAATGTTAAATCACCTATTTTTCACTACGGGTATGTGTGGTATTTATAATTCTACATCTAATAGAGGAGAAAGCTCCCTCAGATATAAATACAGCACAGTCACAGAAAGAAGAAGAAATATGTCTGAACTCTGTAAGGATGATCTGCCTTCTATATCAGGGATGGGCAGAAGGTAGATCTTTGCTAGTTCTCTGGCTGGTTTGGAGTAGATTGGCAAAGATTCCTGGCTCCCAACTGTTCACCGATAGCAGCAACAGAACAGCTCCCTACATACCCGAGTTTATACTGCTGAAACGAAGAAAGTGTGGGGCAACCAGGTGTGGATTTTAGATGGAAGGTCTCTTTAATTCCAAGTGTTTTTTGTTTTTGTTTTTTGGCTTCTGTGTCTGGTTGCTAGATCTCAGGGTCTGAAAAAAGCAATGCAGATCCTGCCTCTGCTGTGTGCAATGTATACATTTTGATGGTGTGAATGATGGGTGGGCAATGAATGCCCTCCCACTTTTGCATCCCCATTCACATTCCTTGATGAAATTCTTGTGGGCCATGCAAAAAATTTAAAATAGTTGATGGTGTGTGCGTGTGTGTGCGTGTGTGTGTGTGTAATAAAACATGATTAAAACAACAATAAAACAAATGAATTAAATCACAATTAAAACCAGAACAATAACAGAATAAAACAATATCCAAACCAACAGACCCATTTACACATCAAAGTCCTGCTTGAATAAAAAAAGTGCTTTGCCTGCTGGCTGAAGGATAGCACAGAGGGAACAAACCTTGTTTCAAATTAAAGGTCACTCCGGAAGACCTTAAGACCCAGGTGGGCTCATATGGGAGAAGGCGATCTTTCAAGTAGCCTGGTCCTAGTTATATAGGGTTTTATAGGTCATAACCTTCACTTTGAATTCTGCCAAAAACAGATTGGTAGCCAGTGAAGCTGTTGTAACAAGGGAGTCATGTGCTCCTGGAACCTGGCTCTGGTGGACATTCTGGCTGCAGCATTTTGGACCAGCTGGAGTTTCTGAACAGTTTTTTGAAGGCAGTCCCATGATGTGTGTGTTACAGTAGTTCAAAGGGGATGTAACTAAGACATGCATGACCATGGGCAGATCAGACATCTCTAGGAACAGGTGCAGTTGGTGCATTAGCCTCAGCCATGCAAACACACTCCAGGCCACCACTGACATCTGTGTATCAGGTTCAAGTCCAAGTCCAAGAATACATTCAAACTGTGAGCCTGAGCCCTCAGGGGAAGTGTAACCCCATCCAGATCAGGGAATCAGGTTGAATCCTGATTCCCTGATCTGCCGTTCAACTGACCAAGAGCCATTCAAGGATGATCAGCAGTCTGAAAACAAAGCCCTATGAGGAAAGACTGAAAGAACTGGGCGTGTTTAGCCTGGAAAAGGGAAGACTGAGGGAAAACGTGATAGCATTCTCAAAGTACTTGGAAGGTTGTCACACAGAGGAGGGCCAGGATCTCTTCTCGATCCTTCCAGGACATGGATTAATAGGCTCAAGTTACAGGAAGTCAAATTCTGTCTGGACTTCAGAAAAAACTTCCTGACTGTTAAAGCAGTACGACAGTGGAACCAATTAACTAGGGAGGCCATGGACTCTCCCACACTAGTGGCATTCAAGGTGCAGCTGCATAGCCAACTGTCAGGTATGCTTTAAGGTGGATTCCTTCACTGAGCAGGGGGTTGGACCCAATGGCGTTATTTATAGCCCCCTTCCAACTCTACTATTCTATGATTGTATGATTCTGTCTTGTCTGGATTAAGCTTCAACTTGCTTGCCCTCATCCAGTGCATTACTGACATCAGGCACTGGTATAGAACTAGAACAGCATCCTTGGATTTGGATGGAAAGGAGAGACAGAGCTGGGGCACCAAAACCCCAAACTCCAAACTATCCCAGCAGTTTCACATACTGTATATGTTAAATTTAGCTTGACTCCCTTAATATTGGTCTTTTGATAGCTGAGAAGAACTATACCGTTCTGCAGAGTTTTTAGTGATTAATGCCATTCTTCGCTTTTAGGAGGTTCCCCCACTTAATTGGAAGACTTTCTTTAATGAGGTTTAACTTTTGATTTGTTTGGGATCGTTGTATTGGGCAAAAGGTGGGATACAAATATAATAATAATAATAATAATAATAATAATAATAATAATAATAATGTTTTTATGATTTTACCGTAAATTGCCCCGAGTACTCATTGAGTTGAAGTGAGCTTCATGGCTGAGTGCAAATTTGAACCTGGGTCCTAGGATTTTCCAGTCCTAGTCTAACACTCTAACCACAACTGAATTACTTTTGGTCTATTTAGGAGAGTTTTGAATACTAGATTAGAAAGCCATCTGTAGTAACTAAGAAAACTGTGGTGCATATAACTATATCTGTTCTCATGTTTCTGGTGATGGAATCCCTAGAACCTCAAAATGAGCAAATTGAATGGTGGCAGCTATCCTGAGCCCGGTGCCGATGTGAAAGCCAGCTAGCCTATTAAAAATAATCCCAGAGTGCTTCTATTAAGTGGCAAATCTGTCCACTAGTGCAGCCTATGTGGAGTTAAACACTTCAACATGTCTTTGCCAGTAACAGAATACCACCTTGAAAAATCCAAATTGCCGCACAATTATTAAAGGTAGGTTACTGCTGGTGAGGGAAACAGTGGAGGCTGGTGGCTCTGATGTTAGTGGGGCTCTGGGTTTCAGTCAGAACTGTAAAGGAGCTATCCATAGTGCTGAACCCAGTTTGGGGCTAGGGTTGAGCTCCATGGATAGCTCCTTTGGAGTTCTGTCTGTTTCTAACTGACATCCAAAACGGATTCACAGCCCCACTGACATCGGACCCATCAGCCTCCACTGGAGGGAAATGATAACTCTCGCCTCCTCTTCTCATGCGC
Source organism: Elgaria multicarinata webbii (assembly GCF_023053635.1). Taxonomy (NCBI): domain Eukaryota; kingdom Metazoa; phylum Chordata; class Lepidosauria; order Squamata; family Anguidae; genus Elgaria; species Elgaria multicarinata. The sequence continues at coordinate 45,250,622 of NC_086172.1, forward strand.
CATACTACACCCTCTCCAAGACTCACTCCCACGCTGTGATTAGCCTTCAAAAAGGCATTCCAATGAAGTCTAATTGCTACAGGAGCGCTCAGGAGGGGGTCACAGTTGGGGAGGTTAACTCTTCCCTCCCCAGCTGTGACCCTGCCAAATAGCCTCGGCTGTGCTGAAATTAGGCTTGGGAATACCTTCCATTGGCTTCAGGAGGTGTGTGTGTGTATCAATTTATTTATTTATGACATTTCTAATCCGCCCAATAGCCGGAGCTCTGCAATGGTGCATGAGCATGTGCTTGTGACTGGTATGTGCATGTGAGAAAGTGTGGGGTGGCCCTACCCACTGACATCACAGGACCCATCACCTTTGCACCCCAGACACTGCTGGCATGTGACCCCTGGCACATTACTTCTCAGGCAATGCAGCCCATGGACCAATTTCCCCCTATGCCTATATAGCAGAATAAACCACTATTACGAACACTGCAGCTAAAGTGGATTCCATGAATAAAGCACACCGACTATAACTTGTTTCTCAAGATAACACGTTATCTTGAGAAACAGGTTTGGGCATTTCGGTATGCTTTGACAAAAAAATTAGACGGACATCCTATGTAACTTTATTGACATGGACAATAACTAAGCTCCCTGCCTCTTTCTTGCCAGGCCGCAAATGGACTTAAAATGCTGACATCTGAATGGAGGTTGGAAGAAGAAAGAAACTGGCAGACATGAAGTTAAAAACATCATCTTAGCTATGCAGTATTTACTGCACAAATATGATGGCCACCCAGTAAAAGTTTAGCATAAAACCAAACTTTCAACTTTTTGAGTCTGAAAAGAGGCTTTTGTCCAATTAATCATATGTCCCATGAATGATGCCACTCTTAATTGGATTTTCAAATATATCGTGAAACAGAAATCAGCTTACCTACAACAGGTTTGTAAAAAGCCAAAGTAAGTGCACCTTTAGGCATCCCATCTCTGTGTGCCAGCTTTATACAAATAAATCCTATTAACATAATGTGAGCTACAGGGCTAAAACCCACAGAACTATCATAACCTTTTAGACTGAAAAGGAATTCCAAACACTGGAGACACTCACAGAGAAAATGGAGATAATCTTTTCAATATTAATAGAACAAGGCAGAGGAGAAAGGGGGACTGTTTGGATAAATTGTGTGGCCTGACCCTGTGCATGTGTTTACTTAGACTTTGAGCTTTTCTACATGAGGCTGTTAATCCACTGTATCTTCTTTCAGTTTCATAGCAGAACTGAGATCCAAATGCAACAAGAAGGGCATTCCTTTTCCTGCTTTTCTGCAACATAAGCTCTGGGTGGCACTGTGGTTCAGTGGGATAGTGCAAACACACAAGTGAAAAAAAAAATTAATTTATTTTTGCTTTCACAGTACTGCATTATCCCTGCTCTAAAAAAGAAAACTTGTGGAAAGTGCTGTTTAAAAACAGAAGCAAAACTGGAAGGTTTCAACATCATCTAAAGAACCAGTAATGTCAAGCACACAGCAAATGCCTCATGTAGAAAACCTCATAAGACAAACTTGGTTCAATGTGAATTACTTCCAGATAGATCTGCATAATATTGCATATTAAACCTTATTTAGATACCCATGAGGTAAAATGGGCAACAGTATGTAATTCCGCTGCTATCACCTTTGCTCCAAAATGACTAATTTAAATTCCATTAAATTCAATGGGTCTACTCTAATTATGACCTTACCCATAGTCTTCAGTCCATTTTCTCCTAGTCTCTCTCATAACTGCCCTCAAGTGTCCATTGTCACTTCTGTCAACATTTCTGTCAACATTTTAAAGGGACAGTGCACCTTGCTGAGTTCAGGACTATTTCCTCTGTTAATGAAGTGCGAGATTCTGACATAGTTCTCCCAAAATATTGTACCAGTTTAAAATCTTAGGGCACAATTCTCAGTATATTTGGATAGAAAAAAGTCCTACAAGTCTCAGTATTTCTAGGTAGCATGACTGCCTGCAGAATGATGGCAGTTGTAGGACTTTTTCTTCTTCTTAAGCATGCATAGGATTGCCCTTTTAAGCACTTACATAACTCGCATATAACTTTTAAACACAAATTTCCAACCTACCCACAGTTCATTTTATTACAACTCTTAATATAGATTAAGCTAAAAGTGTTTTTTCAATGATTAATCTTTGCTATGCAGCCCACTTTTTCTACGTAGTTTTCAGAGACGGTTGTTCCCTGCTTTTCCTATAGTGGCCCTGTTCAGATGCAACTTGGGAAAGGGTAGTTAGGCTAACCACGCTGCATAGTGGTTAACACTAATCACTATGTGTACTCTTGCCAGACAATCATGGAACCACTTTGCCTAACCACCCTCCACCCTAGCCACAATTCTTGAGGCCACGTAGCTTCTCCTTGCATTGCTGCAGTGTGTGGGAGTAGCTGCTTTTCTGTAACAGCTTGGAGAACCTGGGAAGAGTTTTTTGTGCCTCTTGGTGTACAGGGATGTTTTTGCTTTATGCAGGGCAGCTGATGTTTGTGCCTGGGAGCATGGAGCGCTCAAGGTTGCTGGGCTGTTAACAGCGGTGTGGAATTTAAGGATGCTGCAGGCATTCCATAGAAGGACAGACTCCCCACCCTCTCGCTCGGGCTGGTGGACTGGGGTCTGTGAACCCTCATGGACCATACATGCCTCTGATCTTCTGGAAATGGCAGCTATATGCCCAAGATTTCTGTAAAAGACCTTTTACGCAGAATAACGTAGCACCATGCCAGGGCAGGTGGCAGTGAGCGTTTGGTGAGCACCCACAGACCATGGACAAAGATGAGTCCTTACACCCCTATTTCCTGCACACTTCTCCAATTACATACTGGGTTGAGGGCAGAGAGCGAGGAGGCTGTGTCATGTGTCGCTAGGCAGATTTTGGCCATGGAGATCTTGCACACTGGCAGGAGTGGCAAGGGCTTTTCAGCTGCTCTTGCTGCTGAGCTCTATGGCAGCACTCAGTTAACCACGGGGGTCTGACATATAACACGCTAAGCTATGGTTGGGGCCGCTAACCCTTTTGCAGCACATGGTTAGTGAGGGTGGTTAAACCGTGGTTATATAGCCACCATGGTTAGGAAAAATGCCCTACACACAACACACTAAGCCATCATGGTTAGTTCAAAATGCTTAACCATCATGGCTTAGTGTGTTATCTGAGCAGGGACACTTATTCTGATCCACTGCCATGCTTTCTAGCCCAATTTTGGGATCTCAGTCTTACATCTCTTTACTATATCCTTCTTGATGCATCCTTGATTATGCAACCTGTCATCTTTGTCTCTGTCAATCATTACAGATTCTTTTATTTTTAATGGCATTTTCTCAAATATCATGCTCCTTGAATATTTATCATGATTTGTAAAAGGCCGACATATATTTTGCAGCCTTAAAAAAGAAAAGGATAGTTGTATGTATAAATGTATATCCCACATACTAGATATTCATAATCTCTCAAATGTTTTATGTTTTTATTATGATTTCCAGAATATAATTTGCCACAATGGCATCTGGACCATTATCATCAGATCCTTTGTTGATGGCAGCAGCAGTTTCCTGTTAGGGAACAGTTTCAGCATTGCACTGGGCCTTGTAGTTTATAGCTAAGACTTAATTAGAAGTAGTCTGGAAGGATTTGGGCCTATTCAGGCTGTGGAATGTCAGAATCTGTGTGAGATTATCTCTGTCAGCTTTTTCAGAGCAGAGCAAAGGGGAGTCACTCTACTCCACACGTCCGACTGCAGAGTTGGCCTTGAGAAGGAAGGAGGCTGGTAGCTCTCTGTGAGAACCTGCCAGAGATAATCTCACACAGCTTCTGTGTGAGATTATCTACAGACTGAATAGGCCCAAATCCTTCCAGACTAATTCTAATTACGTTTTAGCTATAAACTACAAGGCCTACTGCAGTGCTGGAATTGGGCCCTGACATTTCCCTCCTGGGACACATAGCAGGGAATTTCGATTGGAACAGTAACGGAAAGGTCTTTACCTCTCAAGCAAGGAGAAGATTGCTCTCACTAGTCATCATCCCCAAATGATAAGCATCAAATCCAGCAGAAAGATGAGCATCCACACTGATGGGGCTAGAGTATGACTGCTTAGTCATTCCAACCATGAAGACTGTGCAGGTGCAGAAAGTAGTAATAAATCTCAATATTAATTATGAAGATGTTGCAACTCCAGTTGATGAGAATCGTTGCTTACTATGCATTCTGAAGTTACAAACAGCCTAGACTCAAAAGTAAGGGCTGACAAATTACAAGTTTTGTCAGCATCACTAGTTGCAACTGGCTTGTTGTGGTGCAGTTGGTGGTGTTTTAATTCCAAGCACAGGAGAACTAAGTTTTAATTGGAATATAGTAAAGAAAGAAAGAAATGTGGCGTTTGGAAAGAGATCAGAAGCTAGCCTGTTCTACACTGCCAATAAAAGCAAAATAATAATATGTCTATTATTGAAGGGCAGAGTACGGGAATAATCATCACTATCCTCACAACACCCTGTTATCAAATTCCCATTAGCTCTAAGCCTTTTAGATAAATTTCTTGATGACAAAATGAGGAACCTTTGTTATTTAAGAAGCATACAAGTGTTGCATTGGGAGTTGCTATTTGTATCAGCTTCCCAAAATATGTGTCTGAGTGGGAGGCTAATCTCCAAAAAGCAGGGCTGCCCAAAGGGGGCAACTGAGGCAATTTCCCCCAGCCCCAACAAAGCAAGGGATCTTCTGCCTCAGCTCCTGTGCATGTCCCCGCCCCCTGCCCTCTACCAGGTTGCTCTTCACTTGACCTTTTAGGGAGCATCAGAAAGGCCTCCAACACAACATCTGCCCCAGGCCTCATAAACCCTCTAGGTAGCCCTGCTAAAAGAGCATAATGGGAAGCAATCTTTAATTACGTGGAAGGTGTCAACTGCTTCTGACCAGCCTGGAGAGGTCAGGAAACAGCTAACATGGCATGAAGTCCTTGAAGATAAAGCCCAGTATCAACATAAACATATTTAATACACTCTAAAAGACTAGTATAAAGAATTTATTTACACTTGTTTGAGATGACCTCTATAACTCTCTCCTGGTTTTTCTGCTGAGCCATGTTAAATTCACACCAGTAAAATGCTGTACCTTGCCATCAAATGCTGCCAGTATAGTTCACTGAATTATTACAGCTGACAGGAATTTCTGTCTGTAGATGCAAGAGCACTGGTCTGAGGCATATCTAAATTTTGAGTATGGTGCACAAAAAGCAATATTTAAGTTATACTTAAACATTGCTTTTTGTGCACCATACTCAAAATTTAGAAGGATTCTGGTATCTCACTTCACATTTTTCTTGCTATGTTTCACCTGAATTTGCCTACGTGTAATTTATAACGACATAGTATCTAACAGAACATCTAACTCCACTATTTTATAACAACATAGTTTCTAATGGAACATCTAACTTGTCTGGATCAGGCCTTCAGCCCTGGATAACAATGCTGACTTGTTGTCAGATACAGTTGAGAACATCAGTCATGTCCATTAATTCTAAAGTAAAACCATTACAGTCCTGATCCTGAATGAGATGAGGCAAGAGGCTAACAGTGAGATGAAGCAAGAGGCTACAAGACAGTTCTCCCAGAAAGACAGGAACAGGAACAGGACAGCACCACGGAGAGCTCCAAGTGGATCTGGAAGCCAGACAAGCATCACATTGTGACTGAGCCTTAAGCAGGTGTTTAGCTTCCTTTAGACTGGTTAGCTCTGCCTCCACACTGACTGATGCCTTTTCACTTCAAGGGGCCTTAGGCTGTCACAATACTGGGATCGCTGTGGCACGCTGGTGTCTTCAGGTTGTGAGAGTCCAAGGATGGCAATGCATCGTCCGGATGCAGGGGGCGCAGGTCCCTGGGGTCTTCTTGGAAAACTGGGTCCTGAGGAGGTGGAAGCCTCATGATGCTTTTCTGTAACCAAGTCCTCTCCCTGAAGAATTATCTTAGAAGCCTCTTCTTCTGAAGATGAGGGATTGGGATCCTATGAGGATGAGGGTTCAGGTTCCTGGTCCATGATGCCATTTTAGATGTTTGATTCTTCTATTCTATTTTTTTATTATTATTTTAACCTCTGTTTTGGGAACCTCTCAGAGAGATTCAGTGATCAGGTAGTATAGAAATGTCATCAATACATTAATTAATAAATAGAACTAAATAAAACAAATGTGGCCATTTTTGTGGTTACTTAGTGTGCAGCTACTCCACAAATTACACTAAAAGCCCTGATCAAATGCTCAGCACGATCAGCTCAACAAGGAGCAACATCCCTAATTCCCAAACCGGCAATCTGTTTTGTCAAAGTGAACAGTGCTTATTACCATCTGATCAAGGCTGTACATGCTCAGATTTCAGTTCAGCAACGGATTCAGCCCTAGCAATTAAATGCAGTGATCTACCCTGGAATCCTTGCATACAAGTCACCTTCCCCTTTATTTGAGTTTATGTTTAACGCTAAAAGAAGGCTAATAAAGAAGTTAAGGGTGGAAGTAAGCATTGGGTCCAGCAGGGGGCTACTAAAAAAATGCTATTTCCCCACTGAGTTCTCCCTCCAACCCCATGCAGATTATTATATCATGGTGGTGTGCATTTCCCCACCCGTAATCTGTATCATTGGTTGCTGCTGTCAGAGTGGAGAAAAGCAGTATGTGGTAATGTCACAACATGGGGCGAGTGCTTCTCCTTGCTACAGAAGTGAGAAAACTTGACATAGATTTTCAATGGCAGTCCTGTGTCATGGATAATATGTAGTCCCAAACTGAGTATTAACAGAGAATTAAGAAAGCAGAGCAAAATATTGGAAATTGTTCCTTTAAAAATATAAAGAATTGGGTACAGATTTGCTTTTCTGTGAATGGAAGAGTGCCTTTTTGTTAGTAAAATGAATCTAGGTCCAGCAGAGACTCCCTGCTGAAGGAAGTGTGTGTGTGTGTGTGTGTGTGTGTGTGTGGGAGGCATCACCTCCAACAATGATCCACAGGGTCCTGCAATGCTCTAGAATAGCTTTTCAGGAGCTACAGGGGGAAAGAGAAATTACCAAAATCACCTCCTCTCTAGCAGCATCCGAGGAGCATCATTCTTTATTTGTTTACAGCACACACACACACACACACACACACACACACACACACACACATTATGATGTTTTCAGTCTGTGGCCCTCATCAGGATTCTGGGCTACTTTTAGCAATTTCAGTCTATTTCATCCTATATTTCATAAGTGGCTTTTTTGGAATGGATCCAAAAGCATCCTTTAGAGCCTTGCTGTGGATCTTGCCCCACTCCCTTAATTTGAAATCTGCCAAACCCCAAACCCGGCAATGATATGACATCTCTGCAGGGATGTAATTTTTCCGGCTACGGGTTGTGCGAAAGGAATTAATCGCAATGGTCACTGTGAAAAACACACACGATTCCATTGACATGTACCTCCAGCGTTAGACCCAAAGCATTTTCTGGTAATGTTGTTAATTATTTATATATTCCTCGTTGCAACTGGAGGGGGGGGGACTGCCTTTGGACAGAGCTCTGTTTTTATGTAAATAAAACCTGCTCACATTGACCCCCAAAGGCAGCTAACTGTCTCTCTGTGGTCTTTAATAACTGAATGGCATAATTGACAGTGACCTTGTGTATATGTGACCTTGATTTAAGTACCCTGAGACCATCGCACATTATTTATTGGTGCTACTGAGTTTCAGACTAGCATCATTTGGCAGTTTCATAGATGAGCACCGAGCATTAAAGTAAATGTGGCTGTTTATCAAGCCATTACTATTTTTCAAAATGAACAGAACACAGAGAGTGCAATGAGTTTCATTATACCATCCCTTCCATATTCCAGAAATCATTAACTTGGCTGCAACAGTTTCTTCTTCTTCATGATATATGATAATGAAGTAATAAAATACATAAACCTCTTATCTAAACCAACATTTGGAAACTGCATTTATTCAGCTTTGTGTAGCATCTGGTTCTTCTGTGCCATTTTTGATCTGTTTAGAGAAGCTGATTAAATTTAAACACAAAGAAAACAGCAAACTCTTTCCCAAAGAAAACCGCTTAGCATAGCTTCCAGAAAAAAAATATGCAAAACACTTGCAGATCATTTATAATGAATTATAACCCTAAAGATGTGGTTTACATTTTCATATATCTTGGGCTACAGATCAGATGTATGTTTGGAATCACTACTCTACAATGAGAACTTTGTCTATTATTTGGGTGTTGGTTGTTTGCCTTACAATTCATTAGCCTTGCTAAACAGAACATCTCCAATATTCATGCACATCTAGGAAAATGGCCTATCAGGGAATCTCATATTTATTCAAAGCCAAGTGGATGCTAACAGTGATTCCGTTCACATCCTTCCTCAGAGTTGGCTGTGGGCACAGCAGTTCTCAAATTATGTTTGGGTCTCATGACACTGGAGGGACTCACAACAGAGTTGGCATGTCTTTAAAAAAGCAACATACAAATTACCTATAAGCATGATTGGATAGCATACACAGCATGAGCACTATTTTATATGATGATTACCCAGAAGGTCAGTCGGTATTATTGCTACTACTACTTAATATTACCTGTACAGATTTATGTTGGTATTGGTATTGAGTATTCCATGAAGAGCTGGTTTCTTCTTTTTCAAATTGGTTCTTCACACTTGCCAAGCCTCCAGGTATCCTGCAAGCCTCTGAATCCTCCAGAGCCTGTTGGGAAAACAAAATGGATCTGTTTATTCAGCGCAGTAAATAACTTCTTTTTCTCCTTCTTCTTCTTCTGAATATATATATATATATATATATATATATATATATATATATATGGATGTTTGTGTATCTAAGCTCCATCCGACGAGCGTTTTACTGCACGCTCATTACTGGACACTCACAGAGTTTGCTCAGGTCCCTCACATGACGTTGTCTGCCTCCCGCGCCCCTTCCGCCCCTCCTGGCCTTCCTTTCGCGACAAGAAAACCCTAATTAAGTCTGATGATTTTTTAAACTCGGAATGGCTGCTCTCTCCTGCTGTGTGCAGGAGAAGCAGCGCCATTAGAGCAGTGGACTCAATGGGCCTCGTGCTCGTTCTGTACTTCCTCTTTTGAAAAGAGGAAGTAACTGAGGAACAAAAACATGGGTGGAGAAGCGAAGGTAGGGAGTGTGTTAACCCCCAGTGTGATGGAGCTTTCTCTTAATTTTTCATTACAACTATAAATGCATTTATTTGTATGGTCCTACATTCCGGAAATGAATATTTACTTGGTTGTTCTCTCTCTTAAAGTACAATCCTCTATATGTCTACTCAAAAGCAAGACTCACTGAGTTCAATGGATCTTATTCCTAGGTAAGTAGATATGGATTTGCAACCAGACCTAACTATAACTCCATGTCTGCCTATACTTAGACATTATGCTACATCATTTTGTAGGGTTATACTTTAAATTGTATCTCCCCCACAAGAAAAATACAAAAACATTTTAAATATTAAAGGTGTTTAAAAGGAAAGTTGCAAATGATTCAATGTGTGATGATTTTTTTTGGGGGGGGGGGAGGTTTAGTTTTATTACTCATCTTGGCTTATATGTAAAGTATATTTTGGTACCTGATGGGTCAACACTGTTCATTATATTCCAACTGCAGCTCATTTACATACATTTCTTAATAAGTCATGCCAATGTTTTGAAGCAAGCCCATTAGGAGACTGTCAGCAAAATACTTAGAATATGAATGGGCTATACATTATCGAGATTCATACATAGAGAAGCTTGCTGTGGTGTTATTATTACCTCATTGATTTAAAAGATTAAAGGCACACTAACAATAAGCAGCCTTCAGAACCTCCTAATCTAGTGCTTCTTCAATACCATTAACTACTTTATGCCATCAGGTGTTCAGAGACATGTACGTGATTCTGTTGTTATAGGGCTATGAATTAATCTCTTTTTAAAACCAACATGGGAAGTCTCAGAGGCCTCTTCCATAATGCTAAGGATTAGTGCAATGATGGAGGCTGCACATTGTGTTTGGGAAGAACAGCACTCAGATGCCGACACAGTGATCTGCGGAGCAGGTTACAAGCTGAGGCTCAATGACAAATTGGAAATGGGAATTCTGGTGAGACCATTAAAAAAAGAAGAAGCTCACAATGCATCTGGAGGTGACGTCCTCTTGTCAACCACAACAATGACTAATCAGTGCCCCTTTGGCTTCCCCCATTACCTATTAATCTCACTTGTTTCTCTCAACTTGAACTTGTTATTTTTAATACCTTGGAAGCGGTGGGAGTAGATGAGAGGACGAGCCAGTAGGGTAATAATTGCTTAGTGGTTCCAAAAATGCCCCTCCTGAGTTTTCGTCTTCCTCTGCCTCCAACTGAATATGGCAGTAGAAAATCTCTCATAAGCTACCATTCCTCTGCATTAACCACATCTATCTCTGTGGCTGGTGCTATTGTACAGATCAAACTGTGATGGGAACATTCAGTAGCCTTCTGTAGTCATGCTCTTAGTGCTCCACCTCAGGGAAGTGGGTGTGACCACAGCCCATAAACAACTGGACCCCACACACTGTTAGCATCACCAAGGAACCCCTTTTAAAGCAGACACCAGAGAATGTTAGGAGGTAGTTAGCTGCTGTGATGTCCTGCCTTCACCTGTATCATCTTGGTTTCAACTAAGATGCCCACAAGCTACCTGACAGGACTATCCACGCCACTAGCACCCAGAACCTACTTTCATCCCCCCTGTGCTAATGACGTGTGTGAGGGTTTTGGCCTACTGCTGCCGCTCCTGTGTCGCCTTTATTCTTCACGCCCCACAGCTCCACAGCCCAGCAACCTAGCCCTCAGTTTCCCATTTCGTTGCCACCATTAATAGTTTTCTCCACAGTCATTCTTCCACAGAATGTAATTAGAATTTAACTTAAGTAAGTGTGTATATGTAGGCTTATTGGTCTCCTCAGTTGAAATGCGTATGGTTACAAGGTACCTAAGCGTATCGGTTTCTGTCAGCTTGTTCTCTTACAAGTTCCACTACAGAATACTACCATCTATTCTAAAGCACAACAACCCACACTAAACCTTTCTATTCAGTATCTGCCTCTCACAGAATCATACTCTTTAACTCTCTTTTAATCAATCACTTCTACCCTTCACTTCACAGAATCCTAACCCACACACTCTCTGGGCTCATCTACACCAAGCAGGCTATTCTGGTATGAAAGTGGTATATAAAAGGCAGGAGCCACACTACTGCTTTATAGTGGTATTGAAGTGCACTGACAACTGTTGGGGCCTATTGACATATACCATATACCACTTTTATACTGCTATATCCTGCTTGGTGTGCCTCCTGCCTTTTATATACCACTTTCATAGTGGAATATCCAGCTTGGTGTAGATGAGCCCTCTGTCTCCCACTTCTCCCACAGAATCCTACACTTCTGTCTCTTATCATACCCCTTACTTAACTGTCTTGCTGTCAGCTCAGATTCCCTATATAAAGTGCTACATTTCTCCAGCTCCTCCCACTCTCACCATCCAATCAGCATTCACGCATTCAAACCCCCCCCCCCTTAGGAACCCAACCTGTGCATAGAAATTGTAAGTACCGTACATTGAGGCCTACTTACTTCCTGGAACTTTATACATAAAATAAACCATTAACTTTTCATATATTTTAGGGCTGTGCTCTGCTTTGTTTCGGGTCGAAGCAGCAGCATTGGAGCGGCCTGATTTGCCTCCGTTAAAGGCAGATGCAAAGCGAGTCGGGGGCTTAGCAAAGCATCGTGAAGCGAAGTGCCCATTTGCGGAGCGATCTGCTTACTCGCGAGGCTCCGCCCACCATTTTGGAACTTTTTCCCCATAGGATTGCATTGGGCGAAAAAAGCACGTATAACTTTTTTGTTTTTAAAGCTACATCCCTGAAACTTACTGTGCTTAGAGAATGATGATTGGTGGTTATTTGTGTCTATTTTCATAATTTTTTGTCGTGCAGTTTGCTTGCTATTAATTTTTATAGAATGGGTAAAATGGGAGGGGGGAAGCTCTTGACATATTCAACTCCACATCGTGATAAGTAATCACCTGATGTGAAGCATTCTCCAATCCCAATGTTGGAGGGGTGGGGGAATAAGCAAAACAGGATACTTAGTAACTTTACTTTCTTGTCTTTGGACTGGACTTTTTTCAGTGTTTTGAAGCAGTAGCCCCAGTAAACTCACACACACAACCTTAAATCATATACTAAGTAAAATAACAGATAGGCAACACACCACTGCAAGGTACCCACCATAACCTTGGTAGACAACTGGATAGAAGTGGTGCAAGGGGATGATGTCCATACAGCATGTGGATGTGCCCAGTGCACACTGCCCTGCCTTGGGGGTCATCAGAACCCTCCATAGGGTAGCCAGTGGAAAAGCCAATGAGTTGCACGGGTTGAGGTGTGACATGGCTTCTCAAAGGCAGGTACCTAGACAGGACCGGCCAAATGAGTGGTGGCACAATCCCCTGTCCTTCTGGGCATGTCCACTTTCCCCTTACTAGTAATAAAGTCAGACACAGCCTTTTAAAAAAATTCTTGTTGTTGTGATTATTAGCAACACTGCTGCTTTTAATTCAACCCCTCCTTTGTTTGTTTGTTTATTTATTTATTAAATTTATACCACCCCTTAGCCAAAGCTGTCCTGGCTTTCCCTCTTCAGTGAAGTCAGGCAGGCTGTTCATTGTGGTTCAATTTCTTATTGTTGTTGTGATTATTATTAGTAGTACTGCTATTATTAACGTTATTATTATTGTTTAATAATGGCTGTGATCACAGTGCAGTCAATCAACTCTGAGGGAAGGAACACAAAGCTTTACTCTTATCCTCCTTGCCCCGTATTAGTTATGGGATGCAAAAGGCATCTCTCTCTGCTGTTCCCGCCTCACAGGGCCGGTTTGCATTACTGGCTTTGAATGGCCTAGAAACAATCCTTGGCTCACTTACTTGTGCCTGCAGAAATGTCTGCTGCATGCCTGCCTTCCCGCCTGGGTGCTGTCATTGCGGTGTATTGGGATCTGCTGGAACTTACTTCCCCATAGATCTATGGCATAGTCGTACATCGTGTAGCACCTCTCTACCTGCCCCTCTGTCCTCCTGGTGCCTGGGAGATGCAGATGGGCTGTGTGGGTCAACAACACAACAAGCCTATGGCACGCTACAGGGGCATAGCCACCTGCTTCCTCTCCTCATTTGTGCCTGCCTCACAGGGCTGGTTTGTGGGTTATTATTATTATTATTATTATTATTATTATTATTATTATTATTTATATAGCACCATCAATGTACATGGTGCTGTACAGAGTAAAACAGTAAAACAGTAAATAGCAAGACCCTGCCGCATAGGCTTACATTCTAATTAAATCATGGTAAAACAATAAGGAGGGGAAGAGAATGCAGACTCAGGGCATTAGTCCTTCCTTGTGATGAAAAGGCAGCTGCATTGCTGCTGCGCTCACCCTGTTTAAGATTTCTGGAAGTTCCGTGTGTCCATTTTTTAAGTGTTTAACCTGAGATGAAGATTCTTATTTAGATATATCCCCCCAAAATCAGAGCATGCTTGGATTTCCTCCAATATTGGCAGGAATAAGGATCTAGGTGGAAGTTCTCATGGTGGGGCAGTTGCAGGTGTATATCTGGAAAAATGATGAAGATACATGCATTTCTGTAAATGGGGGAAAATATTTTTTAAAAATCCCCCCAAAATCAAAGCATGCATGGATTTCTTCCAAAATGGGCATGAATAAGGATCTAGGTGGAAGCTCTCATGGTGGGCAGTTGCAGGTATGTATCTGGAAAAATGATGGAGATACATGCCTTTCTGAAAATGGGTTGGTTTTTTTCAAATATTCTCCAAAAATCAGGGCATACTCGGATTGCCTTCAAAATGGGCATGTATCTGGATACATTTATAAGCTCTCATGGTGCCCATTTTGATGTTTCTAACTTTAAAACTAAAAAAGTTATAGGGGGTTGACATTTTCAATGCAAGTCTATGGAGAGGGGCACGGAGCTCCGATCCGGATCCGGAGTCCCGCAGCGGAGCGGACTGGACCATAAGCGGATTGACACAGGGTGAAGCGGACCCGATCCAGAAGTTGTGGATCAGGATCCAGAGCGGATCGGGGGGGTCTGTGCACAGCCCTAATATATTTACATTTACGGCATATAAGGCAGCTGAACATCACAGCTGCCACCTCAATTCTTGGCAGTCAGAAGTCAGGGCATTCACACAAATGAACATAAGGACATAAGAAGAGCCATGCTGGATCAGACCAAAGGTCCTCCTAGTCCAGCACTCCATTCATACAGTGGCCAACCAGCTATCAACTAAGAAGCCACAAGCAGGACATGGGTGCAACAGAACCTGCCCACTCATGTTCCCCAGCAACTGGAGTATATAGTTTACTGCCTCTGATACTGGTGGTGGCACATAGCCATCAGGTCCAGTAGCCATCGATAGCCTTCTCCTCCAGGAATTTATCCAACCCCCTTTTAAAGCCATCCAAATTGGTGGCCATCACTACATCGTGTGGTAGTGAATTCCATGGTGTAAATATGCACTGTGTGAAGAAGTACTCCCTTTTATCTGTCCTGAATCTCCCACCAATCAACTTCATGGGATGATTCCAGGTTCTAGTATTATGAGTAAGGGAGGTATCTTTTCCCAAAACGTGCTCTGATCAAAATGGTCCCTCCCAAGCTGCTTTTCTTCAGAAAAATGAGCTGCTGGCGTTGCAATACACACAAATGCATGTAACGTATAGTTTGCTTGTGAGTGTATAGATTTCTACTTGTTTCTTATATATCGCTGCATTGTTTAATAATATCAAAGTGTGGGTGGGCGAAGCTATTTTACTATTCTAGTGCCAGCTTGATAAATCTTACATTTGCTTCTAGCATTCTTGTATATTAAAGCTGTGAAAAATAGATGAACACACACACACACACACAGAGTAAATCTCCATTGTGCACTTTGCTTTACAGAAATGCAAGGGAATATATTTTCAGAGCATACAGTGGGATAACAAACATGTTTTGGACAGGTATGAATTCATTTGGGGATTTGACAGTGCCAAGCCTGGGAAATTGCCTCCCAAAACAGCCTCAAAGGCATATTGATTTTATTTTTTTTGATGGAACATGTTACTTGGTCAAAAAAAGAAAAAAAGAAGAGACACCAGGGTCATTTTATATGGTATATTTGCCCACTGACACGCACATTTAACAGCTGACATGAAGGGCTGACTTGTATGAATAGTAGTGTGACAAATGAATGTGTGCTGTACTGAACATCAATAGAGCCTTTCATGTAACCTCTGCTTTGATCTCTTGGACTTCAGAAGGTCCTTCCTCATATGTTACACCAGGGGCAGGTAACTTCTAAGGGTCCAGGTGCCAACTAGCAACCCCCAGAACTGGTTCTGGACTGCACTTCCTACTGCCAAAATTGCCACTCCCAAATCCCCCTTTCTCTTTAAACAAGGTGTGTGAGGAACACACACCTTGTTGTAATGTATAATCAGACTCCCAGAAGCCCTTGGGGAGTGCAGATTTGCATTTTAAAAAGTTCTACAGTGAAAATGCTGGGGTTTCGCCCCTGCTGCACCACCACAATTTGGTGGCAATTCGGCCGCAGATAATGTGGGGTGTAGTGGGTAGGGTGACCATATGAAAAGGAGGACAGGGCTCCTGTATCTTTTACAGTTGTAGAGAAAAGGGTATTTCAGCAGCTGCCATTTTTATGCAAGCAGCACCTGGTGAAATTCCCTCTTCATCACAACAGTTCAAGCTGGAGGAGCCCTGCCCTCTTTTGTATCTGGTCACTCTATTATAGCTCCTGCAGCTTGACCTGCTGTGATGAAGAGGGAATTTCATCAGGTGCTGCATGCATACAAATGGCACCCACTGAAATTCCCTTTTCTGTACAACTGTTAAAGATACAGAAGCCTGGTCTTCCTTTTCATATGGTCACCCTATTGTAGTGTACAAAGTCATCTTTAGTTCTACACATACCTGTCTTTCTCAGGGGAAAGCTTGCTGTGGCTGAAGAGGAAGACAAGTGGGATTTGCTGTAGGTGTATAAGAGTTTGTTTGTGACTCTACCTTTTGCTGCCAAATTATGCAGGCGCCTTGGCAGAGGGACTGGGGAAAGTTTAATGACTGATCTGCCTATGATAGAACAGGCATTACTGAGGCTAGGAACAGAATGGGGAAAAGCAGAAAATGATCAAGGAGCTAGTCCAACTACCTCATGTTTTCACTAGTGCAAGCAGTGGACTATAAAAAATATGTATGATATGAGAGCAATGCATTTTATAAATACACTGGTCCTGTTCAGAAGACACGTTAAACCATGGCTTTAACCATGGTGGTTCAGCCAGAAAGCTAGGCCATGTTCAGAAGACACCTTAAACCATGGCTTTAACCACAGTGAATAAGGCTTTTTGCTTTATTCACTGTGGTTAAAGCCATGGTTTAACGTGTCTTCTGAATGGGGACAATCTCTGATTAAGGATCTGTCAACTCCATTCCGCAGTTCGATATCGAACCTCGGCATGGAAGTTCTCCATTTTCTCAGTTTAGGGTGCAAGAGTTTTCTTATAGTTTTTCCACATTGACTTTTGCACAAACCCCCCACCCAATAAACCCTCAGTTTTGACCACGAGTATCAACCCCAGCCAGGCACAACCCCCCTTGGGGCTATGCTGTTCCCAGCTAGGGGTAGACAATTATGTCAGTTTTGGTTTCTCTCAGTTTCTCATTTTTTCTAATCTTAAGTTTGGTACATCCCAAATGTTGAGAATTTATTTAAAAGTTCACATGAAAATTTGTACACGTCTTTGTGTGCATTTCTGCTAATACATGCATTTGTGTTCTCAATTTTGCCAAATATGCACATTTTCTCAAGTAGTTTACCTAATATAATGCATTTCTGAGCATTATTTTCACTAATATATGCATTTGCATACATTTTCTCCTAATATACACATTTTTTACAGGTTTAATTTTTATTGGAGAATTCCTTTGCAAAATTTGGAGAAGCATTCACTCGCATATTGGTTCAAAAATGTGAAATTAGGTAAGTTCACGTTAAGATGAGAATTGAAGGATCCCACCCCCCATCCCTCTCTCTGACAGTACCTGTCATTTTGGGAACCATTAGGGGAATTATCAACATGTTGTGCCTTACTTTTACACTTGGGTCTGGTTTTACCTGGTTTTCACACCGCAAACTAGCTAAAGCTGCCAGGATCTGACATAGTGTTTCTAAAAACACTACAGGAACTAGCAAGTCAGTGGGGAAGGTAATTTCCTTGAAATGTCCCAGTCATTTTGGGTAGCTACTACATATATCTGAGGAGCAACTAGGCATGTCCTAACAAAACAGCACTGCTTTCCAAAGGATGCAAAAGACATGAAGTTATGTTTGAAGATCTATGTTTTGGCAGAGTAAATGTGAATAGCCAGTTATATTAGCAAGTGGCCATTTCATGCATGCCTAGCACAAGGCAGTGTATTTTCAATGATTTGTAGTGGGCAATTTTAGCTTGACACTCTTTAAGCTCTCTGTTGAATGTTACTTATATAAAAGGCCATTGGCAAATATCCACTGTCCTTTCAGACATCCTGTTCAAGAAAAACTAGCATTGATTTCAATGTTAGGTTTGGCTATGTTTGAAGTCCTTAAATGGCACCAAATGCACAATATTCAGTTAATTTATAATGCATAGGTAACTAGAATTCTTACTGTAGTTCTTCCTTTTGAAAGAGACTACAGGTTTCCATTAAATTCTCTATTTTCATTATAAAAGATCTCTCTCAAGCAAACACCAAAACAAACTAGTAGAATCTTCCAACAGAAAGTATAACACAAAACGTAAGATATAATGTGAAATGACAACAACCTACCACCCTTAATGCAACAGCCACAGTATGATAGGTAGCAGCTATGAGGTGATAAGTGTTTGGTTGTCCAGTTGGCTCCCATTGCTGAATAATGGGATAAAGTGTCATGGCAATGATAAGTGATAGCTAGTCCTAGGATGGCTGATGATAGCAATTTCACATATTCATGAGCAAGTAAAAACAAAACCACCATGTGGATACTGCATTGTGCGAAACCGCTTAGAGAAACAAAAACATGAATTTGTTTTGCCTGTTTGATTGTATGAGGCCTATTCTTCAGCTGCAGCCTGTGGCACTTGTATACATATATATGTTTTGCGTGTATGCCTGAGGGATACCACAAAATGTACCACATTTCCTGCATGGGGGAGGCTGCATGGGGGAGGGTGTTTCGCAGGGTGGGCATTACTGCAGAGAAGACCCGCCCTTGAAATTCTGTTGGTCACAGGACATTCTGTTGGTCACAGGATAACCAGTAAGGCATCCTCTGGAGATTGGCTGGGTATATCTAGCAGGAGACTGTCTGCTAGGTATCCTAGTCCCAAGTTGTCTAGGGCTTGTATGGCAGCAACATAACATTGAGCATGGCTCAGTAGCTAATAGCCACCAAGTGCTCTTCTTTTAACACGAGCATTATGTCCCAGTGAGCATCCTAGCTGCAGCATTCTGCATCGTTGCAGCTTCCAAACCAGGTACAAAGGCAGCCCCACATAGAGCACATTATAGTAGTCTAATTGTGAGATTACCAGTGCAGGGACCACTGTGGCTAAGCTGTTCCTGTCCTGGAAATGGGTGCAGTTGGTGCACCAACCACAGTTGATAATAAGCACTTCTCTGGCCACTGGGGTCATCTGGGACTCCAGGAGCAAAGATGGACCCAGGAGCACCCCCAAACAACATACCTGCTCCTTCAAAGGGAGTGCAATCCCATCCAGAACACGCTAGCAACCCAATGCCTGGGAACCACACACCCATGGGGACTGAATCTGATCAGGATTCAGCTTCAGTTTTTTAGTCGTCATCCAGGCCATCATTGCACCAGGCACCAATTCAGAATTTGCACAGCCTCCCCGGATTCAGATGTCATAGGGAAATAGAGCTGGGTATCATCAGCACAGTGCTGACATCTTGTCCCAAATCTCATATATATATATATATATATATATATATATATATATATATAGTGTGTGTGTGTGTGTGTGTGTGTGTGTGCTTTCTAAAGATTAAAACCTAAAATATTGTATGAAATAACCCCCCACAATGTAATCTTTAAACTATACTTAATTTTTAACTATTTAACTTTTAACTATCCCTAATTTGGGTGTCTCCCTTTGAGCTATGAATTGAATCATTTTTGATCAGGCCCACAATGTCTCTTGGACTTTTGTTTTCTTTAGCATTTGCCCAGCGCTGGAAAGTAAAATGCTTCTAAACTTATTTCATGCATGTTGGGTGTGAATTCTCATGTGCAGCTAAATAAAGATTAATTCTAGAGCAGAAGTTCTAAGTGACAGAGTCGAAGTCAGCAGTTCTAAGCAGAAAATAGGCACCCCAGTGGGTGCACAGCAGTGATCCCTCTGACCCATGTTATTATCTGTGCAGAGAGCAATTTATTTTTCCGAGCAATCCAGGAATTAGTTACACCTTCAGAGCAAGCCCCAAGGGATTGGTTCCTAATCATATTTGTTATCCCTCAGCAGGGCCTAAATAAGCCTTTCTTAGTATTTCCAGTTTAGTACACAACCAGTTCTCAACTTCTTTCAGATATCTCTACTGGGAAGGGGGGGTCCCCTAACTCTAGAACAGTTGCAATCACTGTAGTTTAGATTATTTGGGGGAGTTTATCTTTTTTATGAGAGGTTAGGAACAGAACTCTGAAGTTATGTGATGGCTATCTTGAAATTATCTCCATCCCAGCAGAATCTCTTATTTAATAACGAATCCATTAATTAGTATCCCGCCTTTCCACCAAAAATGACACTTGGGGTGGTTAACAACAATAAAATAGAGGTTAAAAACAAAATCTTAATGAAAACATAACCTAAAAACAGATCCATAAAAACACAATTAGCAAAATAATAATAAAAGGAATAGACAGCACCCAACTTATTGAAAGTCCCTTCAGCAGCAGACCAGTTTATGTACCAAGGACTTGCCTGAATAAAAGTCTTTGCCGGCTAGTGGTTTAGCAACAGAGATGGAGCCAACCTAGCCTCTCTCAGCAGGGAGTTCCACAGCCTGGAAGCAGCCACCAAGAAGGCCCTCTCTTACGTCCCCACCAGATGTGCCTCCAATGGCACTAGAACTGAGAAATGGAACTTGCCCCAAAGTTCTTAGAACCTAGGCAGGATCATATAGGAGAATGTGGTCTTTCAGGCAGCCTAGTCTCAAGTCATAAGTGTATAACCAGCACTTTGAATTGTGCCTGGAAACATACCAGTAGCCAGTGAAGCTGTTGTAATGAAGGAATCACGTGCTCCCTGAAACTGGCCCTAGCCGCATTCTGGAACAGCTGAACTTTCCAAACACTTTCCAAAGGCAGACCCACATAGAGCACGTTACAGTAGTCCAAACAGAATGTACTTAACGCCTGTGTGACTGTGACAAGATCAGGCTTCTCTAGGGACAGGGACAGCTGGCAGACTAGCCACTAGGGGTGTGTAGAGTGGGACTGCTCCTCCCAAAATTCGGAGCAGTGCTCCGATGAGGTGATTCCCTGCCCTGATTTTCAGGGCGATTCTGTCTCCCCGCACTGTCGGATTACCCATTGGAAAACACTAGCACACAAAAGAAGCAATTTAATGGGAAATGTGGAGCTCTTACATTGGCAGAGGAGTTGCTGATCTCGACTTTGGACACAGCTGCCTGGTACAAAGCCATCCTTTCCTTCAGTGGGACGATCTCCTGGGAGTCCAGGAGGTCCTTATCACTCTGGTTAGTCCTTCCTGAAAGTCCACTTGCTGATTTCTGGCCACCAGTGGAAGCTAAAACCAAGAACAACAGAACATTTTTTAAAAAAAACCTTTCTTTTTGCATAAAATAAGCAGCAAAAATTGCTCATACTATAGGTACGCAAAGCTAATATTTTCATTCCCTCCCTAGAGAACATTAGAAATAATGTTGCATAATTCCCTTTTTCAGATGGTTTCACTTCCTGTGACCTGTCTCTAGCTCTGTTGGGGGTTTTTTTATGATATATTTTGTTGTTTAATTGAATGTTATATGAGTGGCCCTGAGCGTTGTTATAAATCTTTTAATAAATATTAAATGCAGTGTGCTTTTTCTCCCATGGATAGGTGTCCCTCACGGATCTCAAAGATGCCCAGTAGAAGAAAATTCAATTTCAGAACCACCGGGTGGAAAAGTAGGAAGTGGGTGAACCATTAATAGATTAACGGAGGCGAAAACATGCTAGATGAGGGAAAATTCAGAGACTTAAACTTAACTGAATGTTTCAGAAAGGTTGAACAATTTAAAAAAGGAACACAAAAAGAACCCAGTGAACTCCACCTATAAGGGGCAGTCACAACAATCGATTGACAGAGTATGTTAGTGGGATCTGCAACAAAATGTAGCAGTGCATTCAATTTCCACACTCCTCAGTTTTCCATTTCTATTTTTCAACATATACTCAATGTTCCATGGCTACTGAGCACTGTCAGTCCTCATTTGGGTGTAATTTAAGCAGATTGCCCATTAATCTTTTTGCTCTACACAAAGTCCTCACTTCTTCCATGTCTTCTGTGCTCATTCATCTCTCAACCCCAACATTTCACCCTCCATTTTCTGTTTTTTTTTGGGGGGGGGGGTTTCCGGAGGGTGGTACCCCAACAAGTCTACTTTCTGGATATATTTTTCTACTTCTGCAGATTTCAAAGTTCCCCCAAGCATCCTGATACTTTCTTCCTAGATGGCTCCAGCTTCTCTACATAATGATTGAGAGGCACCACTAGACTTGGCCATTAATAGAAATGATAGCCACATTGAGGCTATAGGTGACAGATCAAGGTAGAAATAAGTGGCAAGGTTAAAAAAAAAACCCTCCCCCTTCAATCCAGTACATTAGCCAGACTCCATGTTATTATTATTATTATTTATTTATTTATTTATTTATTTATTTATATAGCACCATCAATGTACATGTTATATTGCTCTTCTGCTGATCAACAAATGTCAGAGGTGCAAACAAGCCATGTCAACTCTAACTGGTGCTGAATGATTGGTACAAAATAAGGAGGAGTGTGAGTCGTGTGTCATCAGAACATAAGAAGAGCCCTGCTGGATCAGACCAAGGGTCCATCTAGTCCAGCATTCTGTTCACAGAGTGTCCAACCAGCTGTTGACCAGGGACCCACAAGCAGGACATGGTGCTACAGCACCCTGTCACCCCTGTTCCCCAGCAACTGGTGCATACAGGCTTACTGCCTCTGATACTGGAGGTTGCACATAGCCATCAGGACTAGTAGCCATTGACAGACTTCTCCCCTAGGAATTCATCCAACTCCCTTTTAAAGCCATCCAAACTGATAGCCATTACAATCTTGCTCCTCATAGCTCATTAAACCATTGAGCGATGGTCTTGCAGGGAGGAATTCAGGAGCTTTGGCACCTGTGGCCAGCTTCCATCAAGGCCTCAGAGGGTCACATGTATCTTGCAAGACATCAAGCAGGACATTGTGCAACAGCATTCTCCCACCCATGTTCTCCAGTGACTGGTGTATATAGACTTACTCTCCATGTGTCCTCTCATCTATCCATCCATCCATGCCAAGCTGCCTTGAAATATATATAATATGCTGCACTCCAGACTTCACTCATAGAGTATTAATTATTTTGTCTGTACTACTTTGATAAATCCCTCAAAATAATTAATTATTTTGACCTCACTTGACGCATTGCAAAATGAAGTCACTGTGCAAGAGCTGAATACTCCAGAGTCCACAGGTTATTTTAATTCTGTGATACTGCTTGTAAAAATGCAAAACATACAATATTTCCTCTATTAACCTTACAACCAGGTCAGCCATTTTCTTTGCAACCAGCAATTAATGAAATTATCCCTGTCAAATATGTGTATTTTCTTGTCATAATATGCTTTTTTATTTGCAGCTTAATGAACTTCAGAAATGTTGGATTAAGCTCTTAGCCAGACTACAACATAAGCTTTTTAGTAGAGAACAGAAAAGCCAGCATTTCTATATTTGACAAAAACAAATTCATATATAATACATTATAATTTGATCCATACATTCACACTTTTAAAAACTATACAGTTGAAACAAGCAAACTGTTTAGAATTTCTGCATTGAATATGCTGCATAGAATAACCCTGTTTTCATGCATTTTCCATTCATTTTTATAAAGCTTGTAGCTTTGGTCATCATGACTTGTGCCCAATATTAATTTGCTTTGATTCTGATTGTTGTTTGTTTCCTCCACTTTGATCACAGTAGGGAGTGTGATGCTAGGAAATTGTTAGGCTCTCCATGGTGACAGCATTCATAGGTTTCACTAGGAACTTCACTGCAATTCTCAATATCACTTAACCCTGATTTTTTGGGAGTTATGAACCAAAAGATTCAGGTCTTAAAACACAAATTTGTTAGCCTTATATAGCTGCAGACATTTTTCAGCCCAAGAGATTATAAAATACTCCCTGTTTTAAGTACTCTGGCTTCTCAGGGGATGCGTTTGAGCATGGCAATCTGGTATACCTATAAGAAAAAGAGGCTACTAGCTCTTTGTTTGACTGTTGATGGAGACAGAATGAACGCCACTGTGGTTTTGTAGACGGTTTTACATTTATAATTACTCCAAAAAGTAATTTATTTCGTTGTACAGCTCCTGACGAAGGATCTCTGGATCCGAAACATTGAGCGTTATACAAGTTTGATTGAAAATTGTTTTGAACATTTTTAAATTTTTATATTTCGGATAAAAATAAAGAAATTTATTTTGACATTTCTTAGCACCAGAGCTAGTAGCCTCTTTTTCTTATATTTATTTTATTTATTTATTTATCATACTTATACCCCGCTCCTCAGCCAAAAAAGGCTCTCGGAGCGGCTTACACTTAGCAAAAAAGACAGTCCCTGCCCTCAGGCTTACAATCTAATAAAGACATGACACACAAGGAAAAGGAGTCCAGGAGGGAGGGAGGGAGGAGAGAGAAAGAAAGAGAGAGAGAGAGAGAGAGAGAGAGAGAGAGAGAGAGAGAGTCCAGCAGGAGCAGGCCCCGATGTTACTTCTGCCTGCTCCTGTCCCCTCGGTCCTTCTTCTTCCCCACAGGGCCAAGATGGCAGTTTGCCCTGTGGGGGGGGGGAAGAGTCCAGCAGGAGCAGGCCCCGATGTTACTTCTGCCTGCTCCTGTCCCCTCGGTCCTTCTTCTTCCCCACAGGGCCAAGATGGCAGTTTGCCCTGTGGGGGGGGGAAGAGTCCAGCAGGAGCAGGCCTTTTTTATAGCCTTTTTGTGGTGCTTTCCCCCTCTTTTTCCTCAACAATCTGGTATACCAAACATGGATTTTCAGAATGCAGCGTGAGATCAAACAAATGAGCAAGGAAGGGGAGAATTTGGCTTTTGCTATACATCTGTTGAAAAGCCACATATGCATGAAAAGGCACAGAGTCGTTAATGTATGTGCAAGTTGAGGCTTCCCTTAGCTAAAACAAGGGGAAAGTCAATGAGGTCTGCAAATTTCATCCATTTCTCACTATCTAAGGCAGCCTTCCTCAACCTGGGGCGCTCCAGATGTGTTGGACTACAACTCCCAGAATGCCCCAGGCTGAGCCCGAGACTGTGGAACATGTGGCCAGGTGCTGCGGGTTGACTCTCCTCCGCACGATTCCTCACGCGGAGCATGGAGCTGCATCCATTGGGGGTAGGGTGGGGGGAGCGGGGAAAATAATTTACATTTTAAAAAAACACTTACCTTTAGCGCACGAGTGTTTGTGCGCTGATACCTCTTTAAAAAATATTTTAAAATGGCGGACGCGAAACCTCTCCTGCTGTGGTTGTTGTGTGTCACGTGTAGACAGAGGAGGGATCTCGCGATAAACACATTACGGGATCTTCCCTCCTCTGTTGCGGGCTAAATGGTAGGTCTAGCTAAGGCCTGAGTGCCATGAACTTCCTCCACCACTTGCTTGATGATCAGCAGTGATCTACAGCAAACCACTACCACCATGACCACCCATGTGGGCTGCACTTGTTGGCAGAACATTACATCCAGGAATAATTTCAAGGTGTTCATGATTTAACCTCCATTCAGAACTGCTCTACTAACCTGACCTGTCCCAATCTAGAAATGAGCATTTCCACTTTTTGCAGGACATCCTAAAGGAATTGCTGTTGAGCAAGTGGTAGGCCCTGCTTGCAGAATGGAATCAGCCGTGAGCATCACTCGCAGAACTGCCTGCTTGGATACTGCCCAATATTTGTTAAGCAAGTTTAGAATGGGTTTGAGATAGGCACCTCTTCCCATAAACACACACACCTTTGTTGGAGTTGTTTCACTGTCACCTTTAGTCAAACGAACAACAATACAAAAAACTGCAAGCGTGTTTTCCAGGTAAAAATGGAATGAGTACACATCCCCCACGAGCAGTGAACTCTATTTTCAAACTCTCTTAGGAATAAACTTTAGTATTATTTTATGACAGCCAACA
Source organism: Elgaria multicarinata webbii (assembly GCF_023053635.1). Taxonomy (NCBI): domain Eukaryota; kingdom Metazoa; phylum Chordata; class Lepidosauria; order Squamata; family Anguidae; genus Elgaria; species Elgaria multicarinata. The sequence goes on from NC_086172.1 coordinate 45,276,299, forward strand.
TAATACTAAATTTTAATTAGTTTAGAAGTTATAAGTTACAAGATTTTGTAGGGATGGACAAACTTCCCCCACATCCTGTTCACGCTCTGCTCACCAGACTCCTGTTAGTTGCCTGCCCCCAGCAGACACGTGGGGTGATCCTTCAGACAGTCTGTGGGTGCCCAGCGAGAGCTTGTGTCTATTTTTTGTATTCATGAGCCACGATTTGCACAAAAACAGGGCTGGGAATATTTACAGAAATCACAATTTACAAAAAAAATACAACCATACATAGTGCAATTTGTGCAAAATTGCAGGTGTACAGGACCATTTACAACTTTGAATTTGCGCAGGTTGTGATTTCCATGAATATTCCTAGCTGCAATTTTGCTCAAATTGCAATTTGGACCAAAAAAATAAAAGGCAGTCTTAACTGAAAATAGCTTCCAGCTATTTCTGCTTGTTTTAAGAACTAGGGGACAAAAATTAATCAGGGTTCAAGCCAGACAATTGTTTCTAAGGACCCAATCCCATGCATTTAGACAGAAAAAAGCCCTACAATTCCAAGCATTCTCTAGACAGCCTAAGAGAGTCAATTAGAGATAGGCAGATCTGTCAAGCTCTAGCTCATCGAGGTTTTCATTTTTCCACCACCCAGGTCATTCCATTTCAGTTTTGTGGTCCCCACCCACCCCGTCTGCACAGAACTTTGTATGCATTTTTGTGTGCATTCTAGAAATGTACACAATTTTCTTTGTGCATTTTCCACATGTGCCCATCTTAATGAATGCAATTTGTTTTGTTTTACAGAGCACAACCCAAATGTACAGATTTCTGACCACAAATTGCATTGAGATCAGTTGCAGGAAGAGGAATGAAGTGGGTCAATCATGGGAAAGCCTCGATGGAGTGATTTTCTCGCCCATCTCTAGGTATGGCTTCTAGGTATTGTTTCCCATGGCTTACTCTGCAATCATTTCTTTTGTCCTACTGTCATCTGTGGTCAACCACACTGTTAAGATGACAGAAGCTCTAGACAATCCTGTGAATAGAGCAAAATACATCTGTGTGCTGTTGTGTGTGTGTGTGTTTTTTAAACTACCACCCTGGAATGGTACTTTAAAGTGCAGTGGATTGATGCTTGCAATGATTCACATAATGGAAAAGTTACAATAAACTGTGAAAACAAAGTTTTGATTATATACTACATACTTGATATGCCTGATAACCTAAGAGAGATTATTACCACTGAGTTTGAATTGATATCCAATGGGCTTAAGCACACTTAATTCTGTGCTGCATTGTGGACAAAATGATTAATGATTTGTTCTGACATAATTGAACTGAAAGAAGACCCACCAATTGGGAGACTGAAATGCACATTTTTAAAAAAATGTTTTGAAGATGTATGCCAGGAAATCAAAGGAAGCAGAATGCAACCGTGAATATATTTTTTTCTTTTCTTTTCATTTGCTTGTTAGACAACTAGGATAAAGATAAGAAATAAAATCCCTGTGTCACCTTGATTCCTTGGGATCACATCACAAAAGTACCTGGTATTTTTGTTTCCTTCTCTAATGTATTGTTTCTATATTGTTTTCAGTGATAAGGGTAATTGCTCCCTATTGATCCTTTTAGTGATTTTTTGCAGACTTTGATAGAGTTAATCATGAGGTGCTTGTGATACAGATGAGAGAGATGATGGGCATGTAAGGGGACATTCTTGAATGATTACATTTATTGATGGCAAGGAAATGCAAAAAGACGCTCATACTTAAATGATGGTATTCACTGCCACAAGATGTAGTGATGCCCACCAATTTTGATGGCTTTAAAAGGGTGTGTGGCATTACCCCCACTGTTCTGTTCCCTTAGTTAGGTATGTCTGGTTTCGTATGTCTAGTGAGTGCAGAATGTTGGACTGAGTGGATGTGGCTGATGATGTTGTGAAAGGGGGGAGGAGTATAAATGGGGGAGTCTAAAGCTTGGTGGGTTATTGGTTGGGAGTGTCAGTGAGGATTGTCAGTGGTGTGGAGAGTGAAAGGAGATAAGATTTTAAAGAGACTTAAGATTACTGTTATTATTAAAACTAGTAGATTAAGCAGGTTAACTTGAATTTAAAGTAACTAAGATCTGTTCAACAAAAATAAACATTTTATTTTGTTTTGTTACCTCAAACCACGTGTCTTCTTGGCTTTATCACTTGCTCTACAGTTACTATTGTAAACACCTCATCTATAACCTTCATCTTATTACATACACAGTAAAACCTTTTCAGATTCTAGCCTTTGCTGTGTTTTACCCTACCCTCAGGTTGTTCAAGTGGTGGCACTTGGCTTGAGGAGGGTTTGTGTGTGACAAGGCCTGGTGTATGAGGTCTGTGTCATGACAGGGAGTTAGATAAATTCTTGGAGAAGGCTATCTAATCACAATGGCTATATGCTACCTCCAGTATCAGAGGCACTGGGGCTATGTACACCAGTTGCTGGGGAACATGAGCAGGAAGGTGCTTTCACACTCATGTCCTGCTTCTGATCCAGCATGGCTCTTCTTATGTTCTTATGAGGGAAAACTGTTCATTGGGAATTTCTTCAATGAGTTACATGGTTCAACTTCATGGTTCAACTTCAATGAGTTACAATCCTATTCTGTTTTCTGGAACAGCTGAGATAATACACAGATTTAGAGTGAGGTGCCATCAATTTGCTGACTATACACTGCTACGTCTCTTCATTCCAGTTAACCCAGGTCACTGGGTGTTTATGTAGTGTCTTGCTAGAGACACCCATCACTAATGGAGTTCTGCCTGCCCTATTCACACAAGTTCACAACCTTGGACTGCTACTGGATCTCCTGCTGCAACTGGAGGAATTTAAAAGTACAACTCTCATCTTTCCTTCTGTTTAATTTCGCAACAAGCTTCAGCTGTGACTATCCTACAGCTGTGAGGAGTCTTTGTGAGATGTGTCTGAATCCATTGATTACACATACCTTTCTGGCACAAGCCAAGGCACTCTGTTTGATATATGCCTTAAAGACCACCCCCCCTATATAAATATGATAGAGCCAGGCTTGCTGAACTGTTGACATGGCAACTTAATGAATTTTTTGCTTTTGTTAGCCCGTATAACTGCATGCTGTGCACATCCCTAAGCAACAAGTTTGGCATACCTGTCCTAAAAGTCTCAGGCTCACACATACATTTTGAGATCCACCCAAACAGGCAGAAACAAATCAATTAAATTATGATTTGATTTCATTATAAAAATGTTTATTGGAACTCTAAGGGTCAAACTAAACAGGATGTTGGAGATCTATGATCAGTTCTCTCATTATTTAGATTTATTTTAAAAACGTACGTGTGTGTGTGTGTGTGTGTGTGTGTGTGTGTGAACCCGTCCCTCCTCCAAAGGTGCCCTTCTAGAAGCACCACGTTTACCCATATGTGTGTTTTTAAAGAGACCAGAGATCCAATTGTGGATGTCCAACATCTCACCTAGTTCGGCCTTATATCATTTGTCATACACAGACTTATCTGGGCTGGATTGGAGTCTCTGAATTCAACTAGTGCTCTGTTAATTAAGAAGGAGTTGTAAGTACAGTGTGCAGGGCAATAATCTTACTCAACACTTCACCAGTCCCTTACACAGTTGTCACTGCATTGTTGGATCATTGGGATAACAGCAGTACAAAATGGGCACTAAATCGTCTCCTTGGATAGGCAGTCACTGATATTTGCTATTCTGCTCTGGCAGAACCCAAAAGAAAAGAAAGCAAGACCTTCAATGGCTGTAGGCTCAGAGAGCAGAGCAGCAAAATCATATCCACGGCTTTTCTTAGCATTCTGTGCTAGTCCTTCAATCTATCACTATTCAAACACAGTTTGATGTATGACAGGAAACTTTCCTAGTGTGAAAAGACTATATCAGGTCCTTTCAAAAGGATTGTGACTGAAGTGCCTTGCATTAGCTGCTCTGAAGACCTGTGCGTAAGCAAAGATCTGGGATGCTGCATAATATGTAATAGAGTTCAGCAGTACTCTGAAACACACCAGCAGATGGAGTCTCTCCTATAGTTATTTGAGGAATATGCTGTTCTAATGTCACATAAAACATTACACATGCAGCAATTTCCCTTTGGCAAAGTAATGCTGATTGTTAATAAACAGCAATCCATCTGCATACTGTTTACCATTTCTTTCATTTTAGACATGAAGTGAAGGAAAAGTACTTAAAAGATAATGCATCCAAGCAAAAAGAAGTTCCTTCCAAAATTATTGGAAGAATGTTTGCATTGGTTGACTGGAGAAGAAACTAGTGCTGTACATAATATAGAATACATACCCCTGTCTTCCAGGATTCTAATTGTGGCTTGTATCCCTTACCTTTCGTGATAGCCTCCGTCATCACTATTTTAAGAAGGCTAAAAATTTAATCTTTAACATGTCGCTCTGACTATTAACGTTACCGTTAGCTCTTTAATATTTTTAAATTATTTTTAAATATTTAAATATTTTCATGATGGTATCTATTGTTTTGGTTGTGATTTTATTTTTTATGACTGTTAAACCACCCCAAAGGCATCTTCCAGTTGGGCATTTTATAAATAAATATAGGGAGGAAGTATGGGGCAGTATCCAACACTGTTGCTCCGCTTACACCATTGACATAGTGGTAGCATAAGCAAGCTCTGTTGCAATAACAGTAGCGTATGCTGGCATGATGGGTTTCCCTGGAAGCCCCGTTGCATTGTTATTGGCATTGTGCTAGAGGCTACTTATGCTAGCACTATGTCAATGACAGAAGTGGAAAGCCAACAAAGGTTACTGCTCATGATTTGGTTTAAACAGAGGGAAGCCAGTAGGCGGAGGTTATGCATTTCATTAAAATCTCCCCTGCCTTTCTTGTCATAATTTGAGCGCATGGCTACAGCATATCCTTTTAAAACGTATATTCATAGGTTGTTGTTAAACGTTGGCTGTGACTAGAGAAATGCAAAACAGGTAAGGCAGAACTTTGCCCAAACTCTTACTTCCCTTGACTTACTCTATAAAGCTAATATATGCTCCTTGATCCAGTAGTACAGAGAATGTGTACGCAGCCATCTCTAGCATCATGAAAATAGCAGTATTCACATGTAAGCACCAAGCCGTTTTCTCTTGGCAATTTCCCTATGCCTCTGCTATGCTAAGGGGAACATATATAATTAACAGGATGCCTTAAAAGCATCACCATGAATATCCTCACTCTCGGCGTAGATGAAGAAAAGAAGTCGTGAGCATCCTCTAGCTTATTAATAATCTCTCTGTTGAGAATCAACCACCCATCTCCCCCAAGTTTACAGTCATGAAAATTGCACCAATCAAGTCTGGGTAAGGATGGAAACTTTTATGCAGCACCGCACAATTCCTGTAAACAGGATGTTTCCTTCAGAAATGGGAAATGGTCAGCCTGCAATTCTATATTTATTGAAATATTCCATATGCTCCACCAGAACCTTGCTATTAATTCCCACATGGGTACGCAGCGCTAACAACATCTGAACATTGTTTTGAGGATATTGGCAACAGAAAGCTCTTAAGCTGAGCACATCGCCCTAGGAATGCAGTTCCTATGTGGTGAATCTCAGTAATCACTGTTGCATGAGAACGGGTTGTATTCAGTTGGTGACCCTCCACTGATGGAAGGCTCTTTGATGCAGCAGAGGCTTCTGTCAGCAGAACTGGGATGGAAATGATTTCTGGAAATTTACCCTCCCTCCTGCAGGACACCCCCTGCAACCCTCAAAAATCTCTCCAAAGAGTTGGCAATCCCTTGGAACAACATGGCAGGTGGCAAAGGGGGCTGGAAAGGGGAGAGAGTGTTGCCAAATATCACTTACCTCCTTGTTCTGCTGGCAAAAGCTATTGCTGCATCAAAGAGCATTCCCTTAGTGGAGAGACATCAACTAGATACAATGGATGAATCTGTCAATTTCAGCTTCTCTCAGTTTCTTGTTTGTCTAGTCTTGAGTTTGGTTTATCCCACACATTGTGGGGTTTCTTTTAATAAAAAGTTTGGAGCACAATCTGTGTTCATTTTTGTGTGCCTTTCTCCTAGTACATGCATTTTTGTACACACTTTTGCCTATATAATTTTGCAAGTAATTTTCCTAATATAATGCATTTTGAATGCTCTTCGCACTAATATATACGTGTGGGGGGGGGCTGTTTCCGGCCTTAGGCCTGGGCGTCAGTTAAAGCCGCCACCCAGAGCACAACAGAGGCAGGTAAGGCCCCCTCTCCACTTACCTGGCTCCGAAGCTTCGGACCAGTCCGAACCGCTTTGGGCTGATCTGGACCTCCCCCAATGTGCTCCGGAACTGGGCTTTGGAGGTCCGGATTGGCCCGCTCTGCTTCGGGTCCGTGGCTCCTTAATGGAATGGAGCACACCCCTACTAGATACATCCCAGAGGATTTAAAAGATTCAGAAACTGGAAGACAAATAACTGTTGACTTCTAAAATTTCAAAGGGGCAACAACCATGATGTTCCTTTGTTTAAATAGCCATTGGTCCAACCTGAAATCTGTTTGGCGTCTAGCACAATCTAACTTAATTAAGTCTGCATAAAACTTCTAGCACCGTGTTTTAAAACTATTATAAACAGTACACTTTGGAGCTCTTGCGCTCATGTATTCAGCCTCCCCCAGCCTGAAGAAGAATTCTGGGTAATTTGAAAGCTTGT